>NW_020950239.1:6721114-6730089 GCF_900497805.2 Vombatus ursinus | reverse complement strand
AGAAAGAAAGAAAGAAAGAAAGAAAGAAAGAAAGAAAGAAATATCCCCACTGGCCTTTCCTCAGGAGGAAGGATTTTTTTTTTCTAAACAGTGTTTTTAAAGCATTTGCTGATCTGTAGCTGACCCTTTCAGATGTTATTGGAATAAAGGAAGCACCTATTCCCTCCCTCAAAACCCTTCCAAAAATGGTTTGGCACACTTACAGAGTGATTTTTATTCTTGAAACTCAGTGACTAACACTGGCTGTATAGATAGATACCTGTACCTAGATAGATCATTTAAGGATTAAAGCCTTTTTTTAAGATCAGCCTAGATCTGATAACTTTGCTGCATGTCCTAAAGCAGCACTGCTTGCTTAGTGTTTATGCATGAAGGGGTGCTTTTACCCTTTGAGAGCTCCTGACACTGTATCATGACCTTTGTGGGCTTCATAATCACTGGTCCTTTCTTCCTTTCCTCCCTTAAAGATCTCTGGCACAGAGGATAAAACCAGGGTGTCTTCTTTTTGCTGACTCTTTCTACCATTGACATTCTCCTTTTCACAAGGGTAAGAGTTTCTGTTTTCTTGTTTAGATTTCCTTCAAAACACTGAAGCTGTTGCACAGGGACTATTAATCATGGGAAACAGGAGAGGTACTACAAGATTGGAGGAGGTTAAATGTCATCCAGACTTTCCAAAAAAGAGGAGAACACACTACATGCCAGTGAGCATGACTTCAATTATTGGGAAAATTCTGGAATTTGTCATTAAGGAAAGGGCTGGCAAATATGTAGAAAAGGGAGTAGTGATCACAAAGCACCAATATGCCTTCATCAAGAATAGGTCATGTCAGGCCAACCTCACTTTCTTTTTTGATAGGATTAGTAACTAAGAGATAAGGGAAATGCTATGAATAGAATTTGCCTAGATGTTGGCATAGCTTATAAAGTATTTCATACTATTCTTGTGAAGAAGATGAAGATGATATGAGTTAAAGAAGAATAAAAACGGGTTCCTGGCTGACTCCACTAGGAGTTGTTAATGGTTTGATGTCAACATGGCAGGAGGTCTCCAAGGAAGAACCCCAGGGATCTATGATTGGTCTTGTGTATCGGTAACTTGGATAAAGGTGATGTGATTATTAGATTTACAGATTAGACACAAAGTTGCATGAGAGAGTTAGGATCCAAGAGCACCTTGACAAGTTGAGCATTGGGATGGATCTAATAAGATGAAATTCAACCAGGATAAATATAAAGTCATATTTGAGTATAAAATTTCAATTCCACAAGTACAAGATGGGGAAAACATAGAGAGACAGCAGTTGTTCTAGGGGGAAATGACCTGGGGGTTTTAGAGGACAGCAAGTTCAACATGAGTCAGTAGTGTGAGGTGACAGGCAAAAAAGCTAACACAATCTTGGGTGGCATTAAAAGGTTGGAATGCATGAGTCCCTTCTACTCTGTCCTTGTCAGGCATCTATGCTTACATACATCCTTGTATGCATCCAAAGTACCAGGTTCAGTTCTAAGCATTATAATTTAAGAAGGATTTGCATAAGCTAGAAAATCCAGAGGAGGACAACCAGAATCAATTGAAAGAACTGAAGATACTGAGCCTTTAGAAGGCAATGACAATAATAACTGTGGTAAAGTGTTTGAAGAGCTGGCAGGTGGAGAATTTCTTCTGTTTGGTCCCCAAGTAAGGGTGAAAGATGTAAAGAGACCAATTTAAGCTTGGTTGCAGGAAAATTTTTCTAATTATTACAACTGTCCAAAAGTGAGATAGGGCTGCCTATAGAAATAGGGAGTTCCCCTTCCTTGGAGGTTTTCAAGCAGAAACTGATTAACCACTTGTCAGGTGTTTTATCATGAGAATTCCTTTCATATGTAGGTTAAACGAGGGCTGCAAAGACCCCTTCCAACTCACAAATTCTACCATCCTGTAATTAACTTCGCAAGATTAAACCCTCGAATAAAAGGGGCAGGGATGAGGAAGAAATGGAGTGATATGAAGCATCAAAAGAAATAAGAAAAGTAGGCAAAGATTCACCTGCACCTCTATGGGGGTTATAATCTAATTCAATTTCAATTCCTGTAATTCCCCCAGAATAACGGAAATCATAAGATTCGTTTTTTAACTTGGGATCTGATTGGTAGAAGCTTAGAGTAGAGTGCTAGCTTCCTCCTGCAGTCTTTTCTTGGAGGCAGGCTGGAGAATAGCTGAAACTCTCAGCACTGCAGCCATCATCGTAGGGTCATAGATTTCGATTTGCAGCATCAGAGCTCAGTATACTGCAACCACCACCCTGTGGTCACCCCTTCTCTCTAGCATGACATCACTTCAAGTCTTACCACTTCTATCAGCTCTCAAGTTATCTCTTCCCGTTTGGTAGATCCTTTTTGCCAGTCACACTCCTCGCCATGGAAGGCCGTGATCCTGTAGGTTCGTCTGCAGTCCTCTGGAAGGCCCTATTGACTTTGAGCGTAATGGTAGGAAATGAAGCCCTACACACATATTTCTTGTAGAAACATGCCTCATTGCATGACTCTTGCCTCCTCACTGCCCACATTCACCTCTTGTTGTTACCTTTCCCCCACCGCTTGACCTGAAACAACCAGTGCAACTTATATGACTGACCCAAATGGACATAGTGTAAAAGCATATTGGAGAGGAAGCACTTTTGTATTGCAGATACTGCAGCTGGCCAAGGTCCCAAGGAAGCTGAGAAACTAAAAGATTCTGAAGTGATAGACTATGAACAGCACCCAATCATCGTCCTATATCCCTCTCCAGTCCTTGCCTTCACCTAAGACTTCCAAGGCTTTGGTGGGCTTACGCACCTCACACAAGTGCTGCCATAACCCTAAGCAAAGCCTGTTTTCTTAGATATCAGCAAAGGAAGCCTTTATAATCAAGGCCAGTGATTTAGGAAGCTAAGAAATTATGAATTCATCAATGGGTGGGAGATGAGAGAACAGTAAATCCCTTATGCCAGATAAACTCAATCTCTTGTGTTTTTGATTGTCTTAAAAATAAGGTCATTCAGCCTAAGTGTGTTTGTACATAATTGTTGGTGCGTTGTTGCCTCGTTAGACTGTGAGATCCTTGAGGGCAGGAACTGTCTTTTACCTTTCTTTGTATTCCCAGTACTTAGCACAATGCCTGGAACACGGTAGGTACTTAATAAATGACTGTTACTTTCCTTGACTTTCCTTACTTCTAATGGACTAGCTGGGAACATGGACAAGAATAGAAAGCCAAGCTACCTTCAAGAACTAGACCTCTCACTGGCCCAATCTGTTATCCAAAGTTCCACGATCTAATCAGTAGTGCTGAGACTTCTACATAGGCTCTACAACTCATTTCATCATCAAAGCCCTTATCCCTTCTAATTATTTATTCACTGACCACTCCCACCTCCTTCACCGATCCTCCTTCATACACTCAATTACTAGCACTCTCTCATTTTTTGAAATTACTTTGTATATACTTTGAACTTACATGTGTATATGCTATATCCCCCAGTAGAATGTGAGCCTGTTGAGGAAAGTGTCTCTCATTTTTGTCCATAGCACCAGTGAAAGACAGTGGTTCAGACTGATTACAAACAGTTTAAAGAATTATGCCATCTGGCCTCTACCAAGTAGTTTTTCAAGATTTCAATGCCAGTCTTCAAGGACCTGTTCAATATGACAGAAGTGGCTTGTATGACGTGACGTTTTCATCTATTTGTCCAACACTGACTAGAGTGTTACCTTGGGGGAAAAACACCTTCCGGGAGCAGCTAGGTAGACACTCACTAGCTGTGTGACTCTGGGCAAGTCACTTAACCCTAATTATAAAGAAAAAGACTCCTTCCAATGCCTGCACCAGGGCCACCTATTTAAAACACTAGAAAAATATTCATTTGAGCAAGAGGAACTGGAAATCCTTGGGCATATAAGAGGCTATGGGGAGTACCCATGAACTTCTGAAATGTAGAGTTTTGCAGTAGGTAATAAAGAGCAGACATCTTATTTTGGAAGCCAGAACACATCCCACATAGCATATCCACTTATGCAAATAGTTCCAGGATTTGGGAATTTTGCAGCCATTCTCCCCGACTTTATCCGTACATTTTTATCTGAGAAGTGAAGGATACTATAATCAAGAAATTGGGGGGCAGCTAGGTGGCACAGTGGATAGAGCACCAGACTTGGAGTCAGGAGGACCCGAGTTCAAATTCAGCCTCAGACACATAACACTCACTTAAGTCACTTAACCCCAATTGCCTCACCAAAAAAGAAAAGAAGAAAGAAATTGGAGTGGCAGAATAGCAACCAGAAAAGGGCCTAGCTAGGCTTCAGGGTGGCATAGAGCCCCAGCATAGAGAATAAAGCTAAGACTTTTCCCCTCAGCTCATCTAGGGAAGTGCCATGAATCACATGACTGCACAGGTCTCTGAGGAGGGTTGGCCCATCATAAACAAAAGTTTTCTTTACTCTACTGACTCCATGTTCTTTCATTGGCACAACCCAAGCCATTTCCACACCATACTCCAATCTGGCCATCATTTTCTTCTCCCCACAGAACTTTGGACTTCACCCCTTGAGCCACCCTGGGCTCCAATAGGCTAGCTTTGGCTTCATCTTGCCCACCATACTTTTGAATTGAAAGTATTCATGGATACAACTATAAGCAGAAAGACAGCCAATGCACAACCCTTATGCTCTATTGGTCTCCGCATAATGTCAGAGATCCAAAGGAAGACACATTGGGTGGATTCCCTATGGAGAATTTTTGGCTAAGAACAAGAGTCATATAGGATGAAAAGGCCTGGATAGGTTTCCACATGCACTGACGGAGAGAATACTCCAGCAATGAAATCCTGGTTCTAGCAAAACCAGGAACCACTTGTAGGCTATTATCAAGCAATCCTTTAAGAGACAGCATAGTACAGTGGTGGAAGATATAGTGATCCTGTACTCAGAGGGCACAGGTTCAGATCCCATAGCAGGTGTTTAACCTGTCTGACTTCAATTCCTTGGGCCTCTGTAAAGGAAGAGGTTAGGCTAGATGGTCTCAGTCATCCCCTCTAAGCCTTCAGAGCCAGGATCTCTTTTCGCAAAATCATTCATTCTACAGAAGTCAACTGAGCAGCTATCACAAACAAGACAGTGAGATGAGTGATATTATATATAATCCTACTGCCTTTAACCTTTCTTCATAGATTTTATTTTTTGATCATTTAATAATTTATGCAGATGCATTTGCAAATGAAGACCAAAAAAAATCATAGGAATCATTGTCCTCTTTGCTGGGAAAATAACAAAAAAAAAAAAGCTTTGTTATTTAGCACTTTTCAGTAAAATTAAAATCTACAAAGATGTATTAAGTGCCACTGTGGGCAAATAGGCAAAAAGGCAATAGAATAATAGCGAATTTTGTATATCATTGTAAAGACTTTTAAAGCACTTCACATGCTGACAAGGAAGCTTTAGAAGCTGTCTTTAATGATATTCCCCCATGTCATATCTTGAATCAAACTAGCAATATTGGAAGGAAGTGGATTAGCTCAACTCTCAAAGGATCGCTATAATTGAGTTAGAAAGGTAGGTTGGGATCTTTTCATGGGAGTTCTTGTATACCAGGTCAAGGATTGCAGAATTTCTCCTGCCGGGGAAGATGTTAAACAGAAGGGTGACCTGATGAAAGCATGAAAATTAATCTGCCAGCACGGTGTAGGATAAATGAGGGAAGGGAAGATACAAGGAGATCATTGCAGGGATCCCAGGAAGAAGTAATTGAAGAGGGCTTGAACAAGAATGGAGGCAGTGACCAAGTAAAGGAGGAAAAGAGCAGAAATAGCTGGAAAGGAAATCGAGAGGATTTTGGTGACAGATTCGGAATCGGCTTGTCGTCTTCCATAGCCCCTCCCCCAGAGATTAGGGATACTTTTGCTGTATCTAGAACACTTGGGTTCGTGGGGAAGACTGAGCTCTAATTTCAAGCCGTGCCTAGAAAGCATTCAGCACAGCTGGTGCTAGGTTTGTCATCCCAGGAGACATGCATGCATTCGGTTTCAAGGTGAATTACATGTTTTACCAAAAAATGCCCACGATTCACAGAGGTGTTTTTAGGGGTTATGTTTGCTAAAGACAAATACAGGTGAAAGATTACATTCATTACTTAAAGTTTTTAATCTCAGTTCTTCTCACTTTAGAAGCTTTTCGATTACCCTGCTCTTGAGACTTTTCTCTTATTAAATTCATTTGCAAAGCACCAACTAGAAAGCCACCTAACTTCAGGTAGCTGTGTCTCCATATTGGATCAGACCATCCTCTGCTTACAGAGCTGGTGGCTGGAATGATTATACTTTAACCCCTTAACATAGAGTCTACAAGGCCCGGGCAGACAGCAAACATATTTAGACCTCTAATCAGCAGAGGCTGAACTCTGGCCAATGAAAAGTGTACTCTGAGCAAATGAATGACAGAAGGTGCATGTGGATATGACCTCTAGTAACAAGCCTCCACTCTTGGGGGGGAAAGAACATTGCTGATCCCAGCACCTCTGCTCCAATAAGGGGGATCTCCTGAGCAAAAGGCCAGCAAATCATTTCACATCAGCCCAGAATGGGGGTGGTGAGTGACTCCTTTGAATAGCCATATTCTGTTATGGTGATCTTCCCCTACTGCTCAACCACCAAGTGATAAGTTCAATAAAATTGCAATGGATTCAGTTTAGTATAGCAGAAACAGTAGTGACTCTGGAATCAGAGATCTGGCCTCAAATCCAGCCTCTGACACTTGTTCCTGTATGACCTCGGGCCAGTCACTTATCCTCTGTGAAATAAGGAGGTTGCATTAAATGGCCTCTAGGGTCACTTCCAGTTCTAAATCCATGATCCTATGACCTTGAGCTAATCACTTCATCTCCTTGGGTCTCATTTTCCTCATCTGCAAAACAAGGGAGTTAGCCTTTGAGCTCCCTTACACATCTATATAGTGCCTAGCACATGGTAGGTACTTAATAAATATTTATTGACTGACTACATCAATGATCCTATCCATTTGCCTTTAAAAGAGTCTTGTTTAATGGGATTGGTTGGTCTGATATTGACAAATAGCAGAAACACTGAGAAATGTATTCCAGTTCCCTATTTTGCCCATCCATCACATGTAGAAGCATTAAAGGGAAGCAATTGGCCCAGTGATTAATCACAAACTAGAAACTGAAGAGTTTTCCATATTAAGCCACACTCATTAATTCATTCCCTTAGCAACATCGATTAAATGCCTGCTTTGTACAAGGCACTGCACTACAAGGTGAGGAGGATACAAAGGTTACCGTGATCCAGTCCCTGTCTTCAAGGAGGTAGCGTCCTAGTAGGGAATAGGAGACATGGAAAAATAATATGAAGTGGGATTCCAAAAAGGCATAAAGGAGGTACAAAGACTATGTTGGAAAGTCCCTTGGCCTTCTTGCATGGCCAGAATGATGAGGACTATGGGAACAGCCTCCATGCATATCTGCAGATTGAAAGAAAGGTGAATAGGGCTAGAATGAAAGAGAAATCATTCTCTTACCTATCTTACTGTCAAAAAAAAAAAAAAAAGGAAAAGGGGAATAAGCACAATCCCTAGGTAGCAACCTCTACTTTCAGGTTTCAGGAATTGTAAGCATTGTCCTTATTCATATGAAATGTGCATCCAAGTTTTAGCTAACGTATCACTCTAGCAACTTATATTTGGATTGTTGTTTCTTTTTAGCAGAGGGAATGAAGTCTAAATATTTTTACATGCACCTTAGGAATCTTTCATTTTTTATTACAAATGTACCTAAAAAACTAGGCACAAATCATATCTTTTGTGAATTAAATTACATTTGATTTATTCTCCAGACATGGCTGCCATGCTTCAGGAGCCTTCTCTCTCCATTTTCTTGGGCCTCCTTCTTTGGGGCTTCCATTTTGAGGCAGAGTCTAAAGCAGCCATTTTTCATTATCCAGATTTGGCCAAAATGCCAATCCCTCCCCTCCTTGCTTTTCAGTTCCCTTTTTATATGTTATCTTCCCTTATTCGAATGTAAACCCCTTGAGGACAGGGATTATCTTTGGTTTTTTGCTTGTATTTATATCCCCATGGTTTTGCACAATGCCAAGAACATAGTAAGAACTTAATCAATGTTAACTTGACTTGATATTGTAAGTAGGCCATGGAAACTGGTTAATGAAAATCTATGACAAATTCTTTGGTAACATGAAGAAATAAAATATAAGAACTTGCCTCTTATCTGTTTCAGAGATCTACGTTTCTGTATACTGGGTTTCCTTAAAGTGAAGGGTGTTGATTTGTATCTTTACTAGTACCACTGGGTTCTAAGAATTCAGAAACCTTTTTCTAAATCCTAAAATCAATTAATAAAAGAAAATAATTCCATCTACTTCAGTGTGGAGGAGAGGAGATGTGTCAGTGAGACATGAAGGACCAAAGTATAGAACCATGCAAGTCATACAGTAAAAGGGTAAAGTTTTAGGGGCAGTTAGGTGGCACAGTGGATAGAACACCGGCCCTGAAGTCAGGAGGACCTGAGTTCAAATCCGGCCTCAGACCAAACACTTGACGTGTACTAGCTGTGTGACCCTGGGCAAGTCACTTAACCCCAGTTGCCTAAACAAACAAAAAAAAGGGTAAGGTTTTCATCAGCCTTGAGAGGCTCTTCTAAGATGAAGATTGGCAGCCACACGGGGCCGATGGAGCACTGCTTGAGGACTCCGTGCTGACTGAACTGTCGAGTGGAACAATAACCAGGGTCTGAGAGCAGAGAACAGCAGAGATAAGGAAACCAGCTCATCCCCAAGGCTGCTATATGAATTCTCAGAAACATCTAGTGTATTTGGACTTTGACACAGCTGTGGTCCACTGTCTTTGTACAGTGCTGGGCACCACTCAGAAGCATACATACACACACACACACACACACACACACACACACACACACACACACACAC
>NW_020950239.1:6712380-6721104 GCF_900497805.2 Vombatus ursinus | reverse complement strand
CACACACACACACACACACACACACACACACACACACACACACACACCACATCCCAACCAGCTACAAATCACTTGGAGTTTTCTTGATAATACAATGTTATTTGTTCATTCTTAGGAAAGACATACAAGAGAGATCACCTCTCCAATGATTTCTCAATCTCAGGCCACTTTAATTCAATTCCAATGACCCCACTGAAATAGTTCCTAATCCTGAAAGAATGATTGCCAACCTAAGACACCCAATCACCATTTCCCTGACTTCAATATGATCCCTCACAAAAAGACTAATGAAAATAGAGAATTTACAAGTTGAAATAAATTTCAATTTTTTATCACCCTTTGAGACAATTACAAATGATCTTAGGTGATTATAAGAATTGGATAGAGAATCAGTGCCGTAGAAGAGTCAACTGAAAAAAAAATGCATGTTCATCCATATTACTCATTCAGGGTTACCCTCCTCCATAAAGCTGATTTTAAAAAAAATAAATAACAAGAGATTTCAGGATCATATGGACTGTCTGAGTAAGAAAGGAGCTTGGAAGACATCAAATCTAAGCTATAATACCTAAGCAAGAATCCACTAGACAACATACTTGACAACGGGCTGCTTAGTCTCTTAGGATAGCATCTTAACTTCAAGATCTCTATTATGAGGAGAACTCCTACCCCATGCTTCTCAAAAAGCCCATACCACTTTGGAATGGCTCTAATTCTCATTCAGATTTTGCTTATATCAAACCTAAATCTACCCCTCTAAGATTTCTACCCTCAATTCCTTATTCTGCCTTCTAAGTGCAAGAGAAACAAATCCAATCCCTTTAAATTTGTGAAGATACCCCTAATTCTTTCCTTTTCCATCCCCAGTTCCTTCAACCAGGTGTTAGATGGCATGGACTCAGGGACATTAAGCTTTCAGATAGCCCTTTTCTGAGAAACTTCAGTTTATCAATGTTTTTTTCCTAAAATGTAGTACCCAGAACTAAGTCAAACCCTCCAGGTACATGTAGTCTGCAGGTCAAGCACAGAGGGCTCTTGCTTCCTTGGTCCTGGATACCATGCTTCTCTTAATGTACCCTAGGATAGCATTATCCTTTCTTGGCTGCTAGATCAGACATTGTGGACTTATATTGAGCTGGCAACCTAGCTGCTCCAAATCTTTTTCTGATGAATTGTTATCGAGCCACACTTTCACCAGCTGGATAACCCATGAAGCTACTTTTTCCAAAGAAACCACGTGCAAGAGTTTAAATTAACCTGTTAAAAATTTCATCGACAAACCTGCACCAAAGGCCTACTTTGATGGCTCACCTCAAGGAGGTACTTCCAACTCCCTTTACATTTCCCTGATTAACTCTTTATTCCACTCCCCATAAAAGGCCTTCAAAATTCTATCCATTTCCTTGTGACCTTTGGTCCCACTTTCCCCTTCTCTGTTAGCAGAAGACTTTGTCAAATCACTCAAAAAAGTTGAAGCCATCCAACATGAACTCTTCTCCCAAATTTCACGCTTCACATCATCCCAGCATCACTCCTCCAATCCTCTCTTGCTTTGTTCCAGCTCCAGGGAATGAGGTAGACCTCCTTACAAAGGATGACACCTCTATTTGTGCCCAACTTCTTCCTGCCCCTTGGATCACCCTCTCTCTCTCCCTAATTTTTCACTGCTTATTATCTATGGGCTCCTTTTCTGTTGATTTTAAACATTCCCAGATCTCCCCATCCTTCAAAAACTTCCTCTTGATCCTCCATCCCCTCTAGCAATCATCCTATATCATAATTCCTTTTTTATGGTTAAATTCCTAGGAAAAGTTGTCTATATTCATTGCCTCCACTTTCTAACCTCAAACCCCTTGAAATCTGGCTCCTATTCAGACTGAAACTGTTCTCTCTAAATTCACCAATAATCTCATTAATTGCTAAATCCAGTGGTTTCTCATTCCCCATCCTTCTTGACCACAATATGGCATTTGGCATGGTTGATCAACCCTTCCTTCTGAATAGCCTATTCTCTTTTTTTGTATGACTCTTCTGTTGTGGTTTTCTTCCTACCTTTCAGACTGATCCTTCTTAGTCTCCTTTGTGGATTAATCATCCCTGTCCATTAGCTGATACGTGTGTGTACATATCAATACTCTGTCTTGGACCCTTCTCTATTCTCTCTCTCTATGCTCTACTTCTTAGAAATCTCATCAGCATCCATGCAGACAGCTATTATCTAGATTTAGTTGAATCTCAAATATACATAGCCAGCCTTAATTGCTATTGTGAGCACCCAGTCCCATATCAACAGCTATTAGACATCTGAATATTTGATAGAATTTACTTGTAAATCCATCTATTCCTAAAGGCAAGGAGGTGAGGTTCCTTTGAGAGTTCATTTTGTGGTTTGCTCAGTTTTTTCCTCCTGAAATTGGGTTAATTTAAATTCTTTATTTCTTGTTTTGTTAATCTGGGTATTTTATATTTTCACGCATTTTTATTTCATGTCGCATCAGTCAGTTTTGTTGGCAAATAACAGGGCAAAATCATTTTTGATAGTTTCTTTTATTTCATCTTAAATGATGAATTCTTTTTTTACTTTTGATATTAACAGTTGAGCATTACTCTTCTATTTAAATCATACTAGCTAATCATCTATCTTAGTCTTTTTAATTTTATTTTTATTTCATTCTTTTTTTTTAGAAAACAGCTTTATTTATCAGTTTATTTATCAGGAGGGTTATATTTTGTTAATCCATTCTTTGATTTTCAAAATTTCTGGATTTTTTCCTTGGAGTTTGAGGATTTGTTGCTATTTTTACTTTTTAGTTGCATATCCAATTCATTAATCTATTCTTTCTCTCTTTTGTTGATTAAAATGTTTAGAGATATAAAATTTCTCTTAATGATTTCTTTGAGTATATCCTGAAAGTTTTGTTACATTGTCTTATCTCATAATTTCATTAATGAAAATATCTATTGATTCTATCATTTGTTTTTTACCCAACTCATTTTTCATGATAATTCAATGTGCATATATCAATTATTGATATTGATTCATTATCTATGATGACTCAGAGCATAATGTAGCTTCATGTATATTTTTCTCTCATGTTCTGAGGATGTAATTACTATCTCTGCTTTTTTTTAGTATATTTCATGCTTAATAAACTTTGAATGAGGCTTATTTTAATTGTCTGTATCTTTTTGTTTCAAGTGTGATTCTTATAAACAATATATATTGTTGCATTCTGCTTCCTAATCCATTCGACTCTCCTCTTTGATTCTATGGATGAATCCATCCTGATCACATTCATGTTTATAATCATTGATTTTGTATTTCCATCCATTCTATCCTCTTATGCTTTATTCTTTTTAACCTTCTCCCTTCTTTATAAAGAAGATGTTGAAGAGGAATTTTCTTAACATTAGTGATCTCTAGCTAAAGCAATTTGTCTCCATTTTGTGGTCCCTGTTCTCTTCTCCTCATGCAGCCCCTGATTACAAGTCCATATTCTTTCTTTCCTTCCTTTTAATGCCCTCTCCCTCATGACCCACCCTCTGATGCTGGAGTTTGTTTGTGACTTAACCTTCATTAATCCTAGCCCTCCCTTGATAATCATATCCCCTTTCCTTTCCCCCACCTGTTTTCCTGTTGAGTTTAGTGTATTTCTACATCAAACATTTTGTGTGGGTTTGCATGTGTGCAAATGTATCGAACACTTCTTTGTCTATTTCAAGTGAACACAATGCTCATATGCTTGTTCCCCCCTCTACTCCTTCTTTCATGCAGATTACTCCCTTTCATGTACCCCAGTTATAAGTTCTCTCTCTTTCATCCTTTCCTCATCCCTAGTAGATTCCATTTTGTTTCTTCTGTTAACACTATACAAACAAAAATTTTATTTAACTCTGTGACCCTTGAAAACAGTAGAATTGTGAAGGGACACTTGTTTCTTCTCTTGCTATCAGAATGTAAGCACTTCATCATCATATAACTCCTTACAAGTGCTCAGGTATTTTTTCCAAAAGACTTTATCAAACTTTTCTCTTGATTTCTGAGTTTGCTTTTGAAAACTTCTACTCAGCTGATCTGTTTGGCAAGAATATGTGAAACTCTTCTAGTCAATTAAAGATCCATTTTTCCTCCTGTAAGATTTCAATCTGTTTTGCAGGGCAAGTTATTCTTCATTGCAAGCTTTTATCTTTTGCCTTTTGTGAATATAATATTCCACAATCTTCTTTCCTTTTTAATGGTAGTTACCTAATCATACAATTTCAACTATGGTTGCTTGGTACCTGAACTCTTTCTGGTTTCCTGTAATACTTTCTTTTAACTACAAATCATGGGTTTTGATTACGGCATTCTTGAAAGTTTTCATATTAATGTTTCTTTCAGGAAGTAGCCAGTACACTTTTTTCTATTTTCATTTCACCATCTGGTTTTAATAAATCTAGGTAGTTTTTGTTCATGATTACTTGAAACATGGTATTTAAGATTTTTGTTTTGGTTTGGTTTGGATGGTTTTCAAGCAGCTTGATGATTCTGAGATTATCTTCTCTTGCTATGTGTTCCCATTCAATCATTTTTCATAGGTAACACCTTAATTTTCTTTTATATTTTCAATCTTTTGTTTTTCTTGTTTTCTCATGGAATCATAGATTTCTGTTTGATACATTCCGCTTTTCAAAGAGCTCATTTCTTGAATAAGTTTTACTACATTGTGTTATAAACCATTAATTCTACTTCAAAGTCTTTCTTCCATAGCTTGCATTTTTTTAAATAATCTCTTGTTTCCATTGCAACCAACAGAAATTTTCTTCTCTAAGACTCTGCTTGCTATTATTCACTTCTGAGTTTTCCTCTTGGACAATTGTTGGCACATAATAATTTTCATAGTGTTCAATGTTTTCTTCTGTTTACTCATATGTAGTCTCTGTTCTTAATTTGGGATTCAGGACAAAGGTCTGCCTCTACCCTCTCCCACACTCTTAAATGAGATGCTCAGGACTTGTTTCATCCTGACCATTCTGTTGGCTTCCATTTCCCTTGACGAATCTGCTCTCAGAGCACTGGCAGGCTTCAGTTTCTCTGGTTAGAAATAGGTGATTGCCTGATCAGGTCACTTGCTGGTCTTTTAGGAAGCTCCCAGGCTTTTTTGATCAAGGTACTGCCTTTCTTATGTCCCGTGGGGTCCGCTGCTCAGAGCACTACCTCGATTTACTGCCTTCCCTGGGTTTTCGTAGTCAGGGCAATGCTTAGTGCTCCCACATAATGGACTTTAGGACTTGGGATCAAATAAGGCAGCATTTGTAAAGCATTTAGCACAGAGCTTAGCACATAGTAGGCACTATATAAATGTTTATTTCCTCTCCCACCCACCCCCATTTACCTTTGTTCATGCTGGCTTCTTTGTCATGATCCCTCTTCCAAAGTCCACAGTTTCTGGTCATCTTTTTCTTCAGTCCTGGACTGAGTGAAAGTGCTTTTTGAAGTTTTTCCTTGGGTTTTAATCCTTGTTTCATCTATTGTGGTTTTTTTTTTTTGGATCATTCCTGGAGCAAAAATGGGAGAACTGAACTGCTCTGAACCTTTCATGAATTCATCTTGTCTGGAAGCCCCCATTGGACATCTTTACCTGAGTGCCCCATGTATCTTAAACATAACCATTTATTTAGCAATTAGGCAAAAGAAATCATAATATCACAGATACTCATATATCAAATCAAGTGTATGAATGATAGAATATCACAATTCACACATACACCTGAGTGAAACTGTCCCACCAATGTACTCATTATCTGAAAGAGGGGAGAGGGAGATTAAGGAGGGAAATGGGCACACACTTATTGAAACCTTCCAAGGAGACATATGAGTGAAAAAGAAAAAAAAAACAAATATGTGCTTGGGATAATTCGTAAGCCTGGAACTATAAACTTCAGTGCCCTCTTTCTACCTCAAGATAGCTCCCTGATGTGCATAGCTTCTGTATTGGACATGTGCTTCAACTGGTAAGCTGAGATGGTCCATACTATGCTTTACTAATTCCTCACTAGGCAAGATGTTTCAGCCAAACTACTACAACTGCTCCGTGAACTACTCTGAGTCTCTGTATACCAGATGTTCCTCTGTTTAGTTGAACTTACTCCTTAATAGCCACAATAGTATCCATCACTTCCAGCTTGGAGTCCTGATATCTATTTTTTTGGTCCCTTCCCTCTCCTCTTTCTGGTTTCAGATTCTGAAGCCTCTCCATAAAATACTCCAGTCTCATTTATGGGTTAATGACAAAAGTCTCATTTTCTGTCCATAATTTTTAAAAAATGACATTTGTCCCATAATCAAAGAAGAATTCTTGTGACTATATCTGTCCTTACTGCCATTTAGGTGGTTCAGAGGATGCTATTGGATCAAGAGTCAGGAATAACTGAATTCAAATCCCGTGAAGACACTTCCTTGCTATGTACACCTGGGCAAGTCATTTAACCCTTATTTCCTTCAGTTTCCTAATATGTAAAATGGGGACAATAATAGCACCTACCTACCAGGTTTGTTATGAGGATAAAATGAAATATTTGGGCTTTGGTAATATTTTATTTTTCCCAATTACATATAAAAACAACCAACCTTTGTTTTTCTTAAGTTTTGAGTTCCAAATTCTATCCTTACCTCTTTCTTCTCCCCCTTTCCTGAGATGGTAAGCAATCTGACATGTGCAATCATGTAAAGCATAAACTGAGATATTTGTAAAGATATTTGCAAACCTTAAAGCACCACATGAATGCTAGCGATTAGTATTATTGTCATTATTATTATGTCTCCAGTCTGCTATAGTTTATCACTATCACATTCAAAATGCATTTCTGTCTCAAGACTCTGAGTCAGAGTGGTTGTTTCTCTTCAAACTCTGAACAAAGCAAACAACTGAGCGTTAGTGCTATACCTTAAAGGGACAACATCTCAAACAAAAATAAAAACAAAAAACTGTTTCTGTCTTCATGGATGGGGAATTCAGATCCTACTTTTCATATTAAAGCCCATTCTCTCCCTCTTGAAAATACTTTTGTGGCTTCACATTTCTCTGTCTAAACAGGGGTCCTCTTAACAACCCTATCTTCACCAGGTCATTACAAAATAGGTAGGTTTGTCATCCTATCCTCAACTCAGTCTACCTAGTCCATTCTATCCACAATCCTCTCTGCCCAGTCATGTCATTTATGCCCTAGCTTTGGGCTTATGCACGTGTAACAGGATCAGTCCGAGAAGAAGCCTGGCCTCTAGAGAGAGAGCATATGCTCCACTTTTCATCACCTGTGGCTCTTTATGCCTCCATCATGAAGCCCCAGGAAAAAAATCACTAAAAACCTAGGTTTAGTTCATGTTTCAGGTCTCATCAAAAGGGTAAATAAAGTACTTAGAGTATGATGTAGATCAAATATAGAACCACACAAAAGAAATGCTTAAACCAGAAAAGACTCTCAATGACAAACTGACAAAGATTGAAACATTGGGCAGTAACTTAGAATCATTATTATATTTTTCCAGGAGTTTGAACTTAAAACATCAAAGCACAAAGGATTTTGCAGGACTGCTGACTTAACGTTTCATCTCCTCCCTGGCTCTACACTATCTCCCTCAGTAGATGGAGCCATTTTTTTTTAAGTGGATTGAATGGGCAACTCTTCCTGGCTTAGCAGACAATTTTCTCCCATGCAGGTTTGATATTGTCTTTCCCCTGTAATGAGGAGGATCAAGGGACCCACCCCCAAGGTTTGCTGCATCATCCAGAAGTGTCAAGCCCTTCAACCCTGAGCCAGAACACAGATGGCCCACCAGAAGTGACCCAAGGTCCCACACATCACTGGGGGCTAACCCATTTGCTCCCATTATATACAAAATAAATAAAAAGTTATTATGTATGAGGGTACTGTCAACGGGAGAATCAGAAAAGGCTATCTTCAAGGAAATAATTTTTGAGTGAGCCATGGAGTTTATTCACTACCTTTATTTTAGAGATGAGGAAACAGCCCCACTGTGATTTAGCACAAGGTCACAAAACAAGGTGGTAGCAGAGCTGAGACTAAAGTCCAAAGCTCCTGCCTGTCCTGAAGCAGAGCTAGGATTAAAAACCCCGTTCTTCTGACTCCTAGTCAAGTGTTTTCTCATCTACACAGCACCGTAGTTTAGGTAGCTATGAGGGCAACATGAGAAAAGGGTGAATGGAAATACAGGCAACTGTACCAACGTCAGAGGAAACACCTAAGTTGAAAAAATTTCATGTTTGGACACTGATCTGTATAAAACTGTGCTTTATTTTGGTGCAGGAAGAAAGGGTTAACCAAAGAAATGACAAGAAAAATGAGTATGTGAATTGTGAGATGGAAGTGCAAGGAAGTAAATAAGCATTTTATTAATTGCCTGCTATGTGCCAAGCACTCTGCCAGTCCTCTACAAATATTATCACATTCAATCCTCACAACAGTTCTAGGAGGTAGGTGCTGTTGTTATCCCCATTTTACAGCTGAGAAAACTGAGGCAGACAGAGGTGAAGTGATTTACCCAGGGTCACATAGTTTATAAACATTTGAGACAAAATATGAACTCAGATCTTCCTTAAGTCCCCAATGGAATGCAAGCTTCTTGGATTTTGAATTGATGCATAGTAAACTAAATGGAACCTACACATACACACACACACATACACACACACACACACACACACACACACACACACACACACA
>NW_020950239.1:6659396-6712370 GCF_900497805.2 Vombatus ursinus | reverse complement strand
ACACACACACACACACACACACACACACACACACACACACAATGGCCATAACAATGTATATTGAAACAACAACCAAAAGGAAACTGAATGTTATGAAATTGTAGAGACCACACTTGTTGCCAGAAATGGTGCCATCCAGTTCATTCATATGAGCAAATGCATTTCCTTCCCCTTCTTGCAGAGATGGGGGTGCAATGGGTGTGAAAACAATGCACGTACAGTAAGATTTGGTGGATGTATTAGATGATTTTGCTCAGAGTTGGGGAGCCTGCAGCCTCAAAGCTACGTGTGGCCCTCTAGGTCCTCGAGTGCATCCCATTGCCTGAATCCAAACTTCAAAGAGCAGATCCCCTTAATAAAAGGATTTGTTCTGTAAAACTTGGACTCAATCAAAAGGTCTCACCCGAGGACCTAGAAGGCCACATGTGGCCTCGAGGCCACAGGTTCCCCATCCCCAGTTTTGCTAAACAGCTTTTTGTTTGTCTTTCTCTTTTTATTCTTTGCTACATTGGGTATAGGGGGAGTAGAGATATATTCTAAAATGAAGCTGGTATAAAGACAAAATATATGAATAAAATTATAAGAAAAAATGTAACCTTCTTAAAGAGAGGAACTGCATGGTTTTTTTTAATCTTTATCTACCACAGGCATTGGCATACAATAGGTGTTTAATAAATGCTTGTTTTTGACGTTAATTAAAGGTAAAAAAAAATCCAAGAAATTGACTGAGATGAGAGTGAAATGAGAGTGAAAGAAGAAATATTTGTTACATTAGCCTTATGTTGTTATATGTGCCTGTAATAATTTAATGAGTGGGATTTAATATGGAGAAAGTTGAACCCCATTTTTCATGTTTACAATTGTTTTCTTTGGTCTAGACTTGTGATTTCCCTCCCCAGTGAGTAAGATCCCTCATGATCCACAATGATCCACGAAAAGATTCATTAAATATAGATTATCAAGTCTCCTGGAGCGTATAGTCTAGAGTTGCCTGGAACAGTTAGAGAGTTAAAGACGCTTGCCCAGAATTATAAAGCCAAGAGATAACATGTGGATCTGGGCCTTCCTGACTCCAAGACCAACTTTCAATCCATTGCATCTTGATGCCCATTAAGTACCAGCTCCTATAAACAATAGCTTTCTTATTAGAGATCAGAGGCCTGATTCATAGGAACCCAATACGCAAATGTCCAAAATTAAGCCAACGGAATCAAGTAATATGAAAACCTGTCAAACCAACAGATGAAGGGTGAATTATCCTCAGCAGGTCCACAGCGTCACAACCGACTTTGTCTGACCAAGAATCCTCCAGTTGATTTTTTTTAAATCAATAAGTAGATAATGGTCAATAATGAGTAAAAAGGAGAAAAAGGAGAAAGGGTAAAAAGAACATTCCAATAAATCTTACTTTGTTATTATCCTAACTCAAAGCTATGGGGACTTTCTGGGCACCCTGTATTCCTGGGGAAGTGGGGGAGGAATAGCTTCTATAGCAGAAATCAAGTAATTGATATTGATGATGATGATAATTGTGATAATAACTGCTTTGTATTTGTGACTGAAACTCTTGGCACTGGCCAGGATAGGATGATGTGTGTCTCCTCCCAGCGGAGGAGACACAAGGTTATCACTATTTCACAAAACAAGTTTTCAAGCCTCAGGTGGTAACCTTTGAAATCTCTGCAGAACATCAACAGTAGCAGCGGCGGCAGCAGCTGCCTGGCTCTTGCTTGGCATTGCTCACAGAACTTTGAACTGGCCATTTTTGTTTGGAAAGCTTGAAGCCTCTGCACCTCGTTAAGCTAAACAAACCCTTGGACATAAACCCCCTGTTTGGGGATCAAGTCTTCCACCCACGGATGGAAAATTTCACTAGAAGGCCAATCATTAGGTCCAATAGCAAATAACCAACTTAATAGTTCCCAACTCAATGGACTTCCTAAGGAAACTGAGTTTTTTCCACTTCATTTCTCAATGAGAATCAGTGCATTGGCTTGGAGTCAATACTATTACAAACGCAGGTTGAGGGGTATATATTAACCTACATTTATATAGGGTATCCTGAAAGTCCTAGTGCAATGTTAGCTTTTAATAGCTACTATAGCTATTAAATATAGTTAATAGTAAATTTTAAGCTTTAATAGCTATTATAGCTATAATATTTAATAGCTACTAGGAGGCAGCTAGCTGGCTTGGTAGACTGCTGAGCCTGGAGTCAGGAAGACCTGAGTTCAAATCTAGCCTCAGACACTTACTCACTGTGTGACCCTGAGCAAGCCACTTAACCTCCATTTGCCTTAATTCACTGGGGAAGAAAATGGCAAACCACTCCAACATCTTTGCCAAGAAAACCCCATAACGGGGCAGCTAGGTGGAACAGTGGATAGAGCACCAGCCCTGGAGTCAGGAGGACCTAAGTTCAAATCTGGCCTCAGACACTTGATACTTACTAGTTATGGGACCCTGGGTAAGTCACTTAACTCCAATTGCCTCACCAAAAAAAGAAAAAAAATAGAAGAAAATCCCATAGGGATTACAAAGAGTTGGACAGTACTGAAAATAACTGAACAACAACAAATAACAAAAAGAGTTACTAAAGCTTGAAACTGTACTAAGTAACGTTTGGGACACTCTGTACAGCATTTTAGAATTTACAGAAGGGTATAATGCATATGGTATCCCATTTGAGCCCCACAGCAAATATGTGAGATAAGTACTGCATATTTCAGCTTTCCCATTTTACAGATAAACAAATTAAGGCTGATGGTGGTTAAGTGAGTTGCCCAAGTGATCATAATAAGAGACAGAATTTGAACCCAGTTCTTGCTGGCTCCAAGTCCAACATTCTCCAGTGCTCTGACTCACGGGCAGCTAGGTGGTACAACGAGGACTTGAGTTCAAACCCTTAAACTCTGTTTGCCTCAGTTGCCTAAACTGTCAAATGGGGACCATAAAAGACCCTGCCTTCCTGGGGTAGTGAGGATCAAATGAGATAATGTATGTAAGGAGTTTAGCACAGTACCTACCACAGAACATACTTCATCAATTCCTTTCTTTTCTCTGCAAGGGAGATAGAATCTCCTTCTGGCTAAAATATATCACCAAGGCACTCTTGCTTCAGGGAAGGTAGGAATGAAGGCATTATACAGGCAGGAACGCAGGCGATGTGGGTGGACAGTGCTGAACTTGCCTACTTAGACGACCTTTGATTCCTGACCTCCAGGAAACTACCCTCCCCTGATTCCTTCCTCCCCAAGCCCTCATCTGCCTCTTATGCTGCTTCTTCCTCTTGCTGTCCTCTAACTAAGCTCCCCATCCCCCCATCCAATCAGACAAGTGTTGTCACCACCTTCACCTGGATAAGATGCTTCCTGTTATTCTTTGGCACGGTTATGCCAAAGGTGGCACAGTGGATAGAACACTGGGCCTAGAGTCAGGAAGATCTGAGTTCAAATCCAGCCTCAGACACTTACTAGCTGTGGGACCCTTGTCTGCCTCAGTTTCCTCTTCCGTAAAATGAGCTGGAAAAGGAAACACCAGGATCTTTGCCAAGAAAACTCCAAATGGGGTTGAAGGGTCAGATGTGACTGAACAACAACTATAAAGCCCACTTGACACCACATCTGAGCAAGTGAAACAGCTTCTTAAACGATTTAATAATATTAATAAGATTATGTGCATAAAGCACTTAACATGGTTGCCTGGAACATAGTAGCTGCTTAATAAATGCTTGTTCCTTCCTTCTTTTCCTTCCTTTTCATAGTCTCTTTTCCACCCTCAATTGTTCCTGCACATTTATTTCATGACACCTACTGGGGTAGGTTTTGGCCTGGCTCTTCTTTGACCCTTATTAAATCCCCACTAAATTAAACTAAACTAAAAGAAAGGAATACTCCAAGGGTAGTAGGGTAGTAGAAATTGAACTATTAAGCAGGAAAAGGTTTGAAAGATTAAAGGGAATTAGTCCAAGACACATACACCCTAGGAAATTGTTCACTTTAATAACTGTGCTGATAATTGTCTGAGCCACCTCTGAGGCTGATGGAATGCCCAGCCCTTGAGTAGAATAAAAGCGGTAGCTGGGCTGACGTTGTTGTTTCTGTAAAATATTGGGAGCTGCACTTCCTTGAGGGCAGCTGACTCCAGGATTGGGGACATTTCTGTGAGGAGTATTAGGGGCGTTGGGAAGCCGGACTGATTTCTTATGTAACCTCTTCACCCTCCTCATCCCTGACCCTGGGACGGTGGACTCCAGTAGATGGACTTTTTGCCATATCTTGCTCAAAACCAAGCATCCACTTCACTTCCAGGACATTTTCAAACCAGACCACTACACAAGTTCCCCACCCTCTTTCCCTCCATTAGAATGTGACCTTTGGGAGGTCAGGGACTGTCTTGTTTTCTTGTGTTGTATCATTAGCATTCAACACAGCTCTGGCACCCAGTAAATGCTTAATAAATGTGTTATCATTTGTTCTTTCATTTATTGCTTCAACGCTTGTGTATTCTTAGCCTTTTCCCAATCCTCATCTTTCTTGAATTCTCTACGGCCTTTGACATTGTTGATCACCCTCTCCTCACTGATACTCTCTTCTCTCCAGGTTTCCAGCACACATTCTCTCCTGGTTCTCCTCCTACCTCTCTGACCAATTCTCTGTCTCCTTTGCTGGTTCCTCCTCCAGATCCCATTCTCATCCTCCTTGAGCTCTCTGCAGCCTTTGACATTATTGATCACCCTCTCCTCCTTCATAATCTCTTCTTTCTATATTTTTGGGATGCTATCTTTTGTCTTTTATTTTATCTCCAGTTTTTAGCACAGTGCCTGGCACATAGCAGACATAAAATAAATGTCTGTCAACTAACAATAAAAGGGTAGTTGTAGATTCTTGCCTGAGGATTCTAATTATTGGCTAATCTGACCCCTTGGTTACCCTCAGGACTAATTACTCCCCTATTTGTAAACCTTCACCGGCTGTCCATGTCTTACAAGACAAAGTTCAGACTCATTGATATTATGATTTGTCCAATGCCATGCTAAGAGATTCAGAAATCGAAATAAAGAGCACTGGACTTGGGGTCAGGAAGACCTGAGTTTGAATCCCATCTTGGACACTTATTTGCTTTGTGACTCTGGACAAGTCTCTAAATCTCAGTTTCCTCATCTGTAAAATGAATGTGTTGTACTTGTCCTTGAAGGGCTCTTTCTGATCTAAATCTATGATGCTGAAGTTTTACGAATGCCCCAAGCTAACATTAAAATTCTCCATAGGTCCACATCACCTCCTCCCTCCATAAACTATCTACTCCGGATGGATGTACTTCTAAACGTCCCCTAAATATGGAATGCTCATTCCGTCTTCCAGACATTTGCCTGTGCTGTTCTGCTTAGCTGTGCAACTTGGAAATGCCAAGATATAGGAAGGTTCTCCTTAGGATCATAGAGACTTTAAAAGGGTCATATTGACTTTGAAAAATTTTCTCAGGGTCACAAATACTGCGGAGGACCTTCCCCCGAGGATAGAGAATACTATAGTTAGTCTGTTCACAGATACTCAGAAGGGCTCAATATGTTTTAAGGTTCCAGGAGTCTTGACGATGGCACTTCCACCCAAGCTTTCCATCCAAAAAGAAAAGATAAGGAGGGGAATCAAGACACAGGCAGACGAGGACAGAGACCAGGGAGTGAGACAAAGGGATGTATACATGATGGAAATGGACAGGAGCTAGAGCCAGCTGCAAGACCCGATTATTAAATTTTCAATGTGAACATTGACACCTCAGACATCAGTAAGTTCTACAAACTAGGCTTTGATTTATTGTTTTGTTGATTAACTAGACTTAAAGAAAGTGGTGGAGGGCAGAGCCAAGATGGCAGAGAAAAGGCAGCAACTAGCCTGAGCTCTCCCTAAAATGCCTCCAAACACCTCCAAATAATGCCATAAAACAATTCCTGGAGCTGCAGAATTGGTTCAAAGAGGGAATAACATAGACATTCAATTGGGTGTAGAGTTCTATTTTACCCTACAGAAAAGTAGGAGGGGAAGGGGATCGGGGAGTGACAGAAGGGAGAGCCGATTGGGCCAGCGGATAGTCAGAAGCAAAATGCTTTTGAGGGGGTGCAGGGTGAAAAGAGAGGGAGAATGGAATAAACAGGAGAAAATAGGATGGAGGGAAATATAGTTAGCAATAGTAACTGTGAAAAAAAATTTTGAAGTAAATTTCTCTGATAAAGGCCTCATTTCTCAAACTTATAGAGAACTGTCAAATTTATTA
The DNA here is from genome assembly GCF_900497805.2 of Vombatus ursinus. Lineage (NCBI taxonomy): Eukaryota > Metazoa > Chordata > Mammalia > Diprotodontia > Vombatidae > Vombatus > Vombatus ursinus. The sequence goes on along the minus strand of NW_020950239.1, from coordinate 6,706,097 downwards.
AAAGATATGAACAGTTTTCAGATGAAGTAATCAAAGCTATCCATAGCCATATGAAAAATGTTCTAACCCACTATTGATTAAAGAAATGCAAATTGAAACAATTCCGATCTTAGATAGGCTAATAGGACAGAAAAGGAAACTGACAAATGTTGGAGAAGATGCAGGAAAAATGAGACATTAATGCACTGTTGGTGGAGTTGTGAATTGATTCAACCATTCTGTAGAGCAATTTGGAACTATGACCAAAGGGCTATAAAACCATACTATAAAACCCTTTGACCTAGCAATACCACTCCTAGGTCTGTATCCCTAAAGAGATTTAAAAATAAAAAGGAAAAGGACCTGTATGTACAAAAATATTTTCTCTTTTCTGGTGGCAAAGAACTGAAAATTGAGGGAATGATCATCAAATGGGGAATGACTGAACAAACTGTGGCATGTGATAGTGGTGGAAAACTGTTATGCTATAAGAAATGATGAGCAGGATGCTCTCAGAAAAATCTGGAAAGACTTAACATGAGTTGATGCAAAGTGAAATGTACTGTGTGCAAAATAACAGTATTGAAAATAATATATTGAAAGATGATCAGCTGTGAATGACTTAGCCGTTCTTGGCAATACAATGATCCAAGACAACTTTGAAGGACTTATAACGAAGAATACTATGCATCCCTAGAAAAAGAACTGATGGTATCCGAATGCAGATTGAAGCATACTTTTTTTTTTACTTTCAGTTTTTTTTTCATCTGTTTTCTTTCGCAAAGTGACTATTATGGAATGTTTTGTATGACTACACATGTATAACCTATATCAAATTGATTGCCTTCTCAATGATGGTGGATGGGGAGAGAGGAGGAAGGGAGGAACAGAGGAAGGGAGAGAATTTGGAACTCAAAGTTTTAAAAATGAATGTTAAAAAGTTGTTTTTACATGCAACTGGGGGAAAATAAAATACCAAATAAATTCAAATAAATAAACAAATCTGATACAGGCAGAAGTCAAGAGATGGTCTAAGGTCTCCTAAGAGCTACAAGCATCAAAGGTGACATGTGGGCCCAGATTTTCTTGACTCCTTACCCAGGATACTAAGTACTATGACAACCAAGAGATGTAAGGTCATGGGTGCTCAGCCTTGAATTTGTAAGATCAAAGAGAATTGGACTAGGGAACCATTTCTCATACCATGTCCCCTACTGACTGTGTGACTTCTTGCAAGTGACTTAAGCTGTCTAAGACTAAATTTTCTCATGTGTAAAATGTAAAAGATGAACTATCTGCCTTATTTACCTCATGAGGTTGTTTAGCTCTATTGGGATGAACTATGTAAAACTGCTTTAGAAAGCACTATAAAGTCTTTTATTTATTCATTTAAATAAACTTTGTAGAAGCACAAAAAAAGTGGTGAAGAAAATGTTAATAATGTGCCTTAAATTTAAAATGTGTCATGAATACACTTGTTTGTTTGTTTGTTTCATAGAACTGGTTGTTAAACACTTATCAGCATACCCCTGACTAGAGCTAGGCCCAAGCTGAACCAGTTGAGACTGCTGAGAAGAGTGAAATCTAGTCAAAGGCTCCCTTCTTCCCCTTGCCTTTCCTAGAGAATAGTGTTTGGGAAATTTCCTTTTTTTATGTTATTTCCTTTTTTAATTTAAGGTTTACCACAACTACATGTAAAAATAATTTTCAACATTCACTTTTTAAAATTGAGTTGTTCAGGAAAATTTCTAACTAGAATTTTCATTTCAATCACTTTCTTCACCAACTCCTACTCCCTGAGGCACCCTGGGAAATAGAGAGCAGAAGAACATGGATCTCACTGTAAACCTCACTGCAGCCTTCTAGCCTTCATTTGAATATTTATCCATGTTTCTACGTAATATGATGCTACCATTAAAATAAATAGCCATTAATAAGGATTGTATCTCAACCTATAAGTTCATGGCTCAAGATCGAAAGAGTGAAAACTAACCCATTGGGAAAAAAATGCTGGCTTGCAAATTTGCAAATTTGGAAATATTCCAGAGCATACCCTCTATGCTACCTTTGAACCCAGAAAAAAAAAGATAATTAAAAAGATAAGCCAGGAGCAAAAAGTGGGTGGGGGTGATGTACTGGTTCTGAGTGTACCTGAAAAGCTTTTAATCACACACCTACCTTTCACAAGAACTAAACCTGTGATACTGTCTCTCTTTCTACTACCTACCAAAATTCTATAGATCCTTCTCAACCCAGTTGAGATTTTATTCTCTGAAGTCTTCCTTGACTACCAAGAACCAAAGAAATCTCTCCTAACTCTCAAAATAAATCTCTTCTAACTCCTAATAAATCTGACCTCCTAGATCAAAAATTTTGGCGCTTAATGATGCCCTGTTTTATATTGTTTCTTAATTCTTCATCAATCAATCAAGAATTTTACTTGCACCAGAATTAGGAGCCATTTGAGGAGGGGAATACAAAAGAATTTAGCACAGCTTATGGCCTTAAGATGCTCATATTCTAGTTGAGAAGACTAGCACTCATGAAACTGAAAGGATGTATGAGAAAATGGGTGTAGAAATAGTGCCTGTTAAAGTGAAAACACAAGTAGAAAGACTCCTACTAAATGAATTGTCTTGATAAAGTAGGGGGCATAGTGTCCCCAGGGTAAGATTAGGCCTTTCTTTTTCCATCCCTGTCTCTGGATAGAGGAAAATCGCACTATGATAAACCACAGAGAGCTACAAAGAAATCCCAAGAACCCATCAGGAGCAAATGGCAGATCCAGAAATCATTCAGACTATTTAGGTCAAAATCAAAGGTAAACTAACAAGGCAGGGTCAGTGTTCTCCACCCACTCAGCCTGCATGAGTATTGTCTGTACCAATCAGCAGCAAAGTCTAATTACTTTGGTGATGATGTACTTTGGCCAATAGAAAAACTTCATGTTCTCTCCACAAGAAAATAATAATGATGATGATGGTGATGATGATGATGGTGATGATGATGATGATGATGGCGGCTACCATTTATATAATGCCTGTTATGTGCCAGGCACTGCGCTAAGTGCTTTACAATTATTGTCTCATTTGATCCTCACAACAACCCTAGGAAGTAGGTGCTTTTATTATCCCCATTTTACAGTGGAAGATTCAAAGGCAGACAGAGGTTAAGTGTCTTGCCCAGGGTCACACAGCTAGTAAGTATCTCAGATCAGATTTGAACTCAGTCCCTACCGACTCGAGGCTTATTATTTTCTTCACTGCACCACTTCACTGACCAGAAGAAAAAGAGCTGTGGAATAGCCATTGTGAAGAAGCAAATAAATAGAGTGACAAAGGCCAGAATCAATCTGGAAAGCATGGACATATATGCCACAATCTGCCCATTTTTGTGTCTCACTTAATAGTATCAATTCATAAGGTAAGAGGAGAGAAGAGAAGAGAAGAGAGGAGTTTCCCCATAGTAGAAATTACTTTGTATGCCAAATCATGGGGTCCAATTCTGTGTCCTCCCCTCCTCATAATTATTCTCCTTCGTATTTGCCATACAATCTCCTCTCTGGGTATATATCTTCCTGCCTTTCTGGGTGCCGATCTACCCTCCACCCCCCAAGAATGTGTCATATCTGATTTTACTTTTCCTGAAGCAGAATATTTATTGTTCCTAGAGGAGGGGAAATGGTTTCCCTGTGAGTGAACTCTCTTCAATTTATACCCATAGTGGAGCAACTAGGTGGAGCAGTGGATAGAGCACTGGCCCTGGAGTCAGGAGGACCTGAGTTCAAACCTGGCCTCAGATGCTTGACACTTATATATAATTTATACCCATAGTAAGGTCTTCATCTGCCATTACAAAATATACTTCTTCCCCCATAGGAGTTTTCCTCACACTGGGTCTAAGGTCTTCCCTTTTCATTTTTCCTGCTCAATACTTTTCTTTTTTTCGTCTGTCCCATTTCCTCCCCCTCTTCCTGTTGGGAGACTACCAGGGTTATTTTGCCTTCCTTGCCCACCCTAGGACTTCGTTAGGTTACTCACATTCCCCTTTATCTTCCATCCCTTTCTCCCCTTTTACTGCCTCCCATTTTTCAATTTAATCCCATAAAAAAAATATTGATTCACCTGTAAAAGGGTGATGGAGTTTAGTCTATGGATTTTCAGGCCAACTCCTTCTTTATTTCTATTTCTTTAAATTGCATGTTCATTTTTCTCCCATTTTGCCTTTAAAAACCAACCTCTTAGTGGTCCCTTTGTTGTTGTTGCTTTTTTTTAACCCAATGGGTCAGTCTTTCTCTTTCTCATAAAAAAATACCTAGAGGTGGGTAATTTGTTTTACTTATTCTACAAAGATGGTTATTCTATTTATTTTTCTTTCTTGAGTGTTTGCAAGTTGAATAATCTATCATATTTGTTTTGTTGTTGTTATTGTTGTTGTTACAAAAATGCTTCAAATGCCTCTCTTGTGTTGACCATTCCCCCTTATTTACTGATAACACTCAAGTTTGCAGGACAGGTCATTTTGGGTTCCACTATGAGCTCCTTTCCTTTTGGGCATATATTATTCCATTTCCTTCTGTGGTTTCTAGAGGTCACAAAATAACTTTGTGATTCTTTCCTTTATATCTGAAGGTCCTTCTCCTACATATTTATAAAATTCATTCTCGTTGGAGTTGTTCTATTTAACCACCATATGTCTTAAAGTTTGAAGTGTAGGGTTTGGGGTTTTTGTTGTTGTTTTTCTCGAGGTGATCTGTAGATTATTTCTTTTTTGTTTGTCAATATGCATATATTAAGCACCTACTATGTTTCAGGCACTATGCTAAACACTGAGGATGCAAAGAAAGGCAAAAGACAATCCCAAGGAACTCACAGTCTAGTGGGAAAAATGACATGAAAATAAATATGTACAATTACAGACAAGAAAAACTGGAAATAATCAGAAGAAGGAAACCACTAGAATTTAGAAGAATTAGGAAAGGTTTCCTGTAGAAGGTGGGGATTTTACTTAATCAAAGCCAAAGGAAACAGGAGGTACACAGATGAGAAGGGAGAGCATTCCAGGCATAGGGGACAATCAGATAAAGTGCCCAGAGCAAGAGATAGAGTGTCTTGTTCAAGGAACAGCAAGGATACCAGTGTCACTGGATCAAAGAGTACTGGAGGAGGCAGGGGGGAGGAAGGGGAAAGGTGTAAGGAGACTGGAAATGTGAAGGGGGGTAATTTATGAAGACCTTTGAGGATTTTATATTTGATCTTGGAAATGATAGGGAGCCTCTGGAGTTAGTTTATTGAGTAAAAAAGTTTCAACTAACAAGCAGGATTTTATATTTGATCTTGGAAATGATAGGGAGCCTCTGGAGTTAGTCTATTGAGTAAAAAAGTTTCAACTAACAAGCATTTATTTTTTCTCCTTTTTACCTCCTCTTCCAATTATGGTGGCAGTGGAGGGGAATGGGAGGAGGGAATCTCTAGTCACGAATAGATTCAGTGAAGCAAAAGAAATTTCTGCATTGATTATGGTCAAAAATATGTGTCTTATTTTGCATCTTGAGTTCTGCGGATTTTTAATTGGTGCTTTGTTTTCTTTATTCATAATTTATGGGCAATCTTGTATTATTTCCTGCCCTATGTTGCTTGGGTTTTCGATTTGTCATGTCCTTCAAGAAAACATATGATCTTTAAGTGGTTACTGTATAACCTGTCTTTGTGATCAGTGACTTGCTCATACAGAGATCATAGCTTCTTTTAGCATTATAGCCTTTTTTTTCTTTTATCTTTATTTTTTTTTAGTTTTCAACATTCACTTTTATAAGATTTTGAATTCCAAAATTTTTTCTCCCTTCTCCCCATGCAATCTAATATAGACTATACATACACATATAATCATATTAAACACATTTCCACATTAGTCATATTGTGAAAGAAGAATCGGAACAAAAGGGGAAACCCACAAGAAAGATAAAACAAAAAAGAGAGAAAATAGTTTTCTTCAGTCTGCATTCAAACTCCATAGTTCTTTCTCTTGATGTCGATAGCATTTTCCATCGACAGTCTTTTGGAGATGTCTTAGATCCTTGCATTGCTGAGAAGAGCTAAGTCCATCAAAGTTGTTCATCATACAATGTTGCTGTTACTGTGTACAATGTTCTCCTGGTTCTACGCACTTCACTCAACATCAGTTCACTTAAGTCTTTGCAGGTTTTTCTGAAATCCAGCTGCTCATTACTTCTTATAGCATGATAGTATTCCATTAGATTCATATACCACAACTTGTTCAGCCATTCCCCAATTGATGGGCATCCCCTCAATTTCCAATTCTTTGCCACCACATAAAGAGCTGCTATAAATATTTTGTGCATGTGGGTCCTTTTTCCTTTTTTATGATCTCTTTAGGATACATGTTTAGTAGTGGTATTAGTGAATCAAAGGGTATGCACAGTTTGGTTGCCTTTGAGTATAGTTCTAAATTGCTCTCCAGAATGGCTGGAGCAGTTCACAACTCCACCAACAAGCACTATAGCCTTTTGCTTCTTTGCTTCCAGGTTGTCCAACAACCTTGAAGTACCATCTCCTACCAATCAGATTGGCTAAAATGATAGAAGGGGAAAATTACAAATGTTGGAAGGGATGTGGAAGAATTGGGACACTAATTCATTGTTGGTGGAGTTGTGAACTGACCCAAGTATATTGGAAAGCAATCTAGAATTATGCCCAAAAAATTATTAAACTACCTATACCCGGCAATGACCCACTACTAGTCTATTTCCAAAGATGATTAGGGAAAAAGGAAAGAGCTCATATGTTCTAAAATCTTTACAGTAGCTCTCTCTGTGGTGGCAAAGAACTGAAAATTTCAGGGATGCCTATCAATTGGGGAATGGCTGAAAAAGTTATGATATATGATTGTGATGGAATATTACTGTGCTATAAAAAATGATAAGCTCAGTGATCTCAGAAAAACATGGAAAGACTTGCATGAATAATAAAGAGCGAAATTAGCAAGACCGAGAGAACATTGTATATAGCAACAGCAATATTGTTTTAAGAAAGACTTTAAAAGTTATTTTGACTATTATAAATACCCAAATTAACTATAAAGGACATATGAAGAAAGATGCTTTCCAGAGAAAGAATTGATAAATAGAAGTATGTATAGAATAATATGTATAATATACATGCACATAACATATATATGTATACCTTATTTGTGTCTAACGATAATCATCTCTAGAATGGGGAGAGGGAGGAAAAAAAGAAATTTACATGATATAACTTTATTATATATTTAAAAGGAATAGAAAGTGGTACATAATAGATTGCAGTTTCATGTGCAATGATGTTTTTATTACATTATTTATGGAAATGTTTGTTTTATTCCATAAATTAAAATTAACAAAACAAAGAGGAATAGATTGCAATGTCAAGACAAAAGTCAACAATAAGACGTTTTTGGCGTTAAATATAATTAATCCCAAGAATACAACTTCTTTGCATTTAGCAAGAACTGCTGGCAAAAAAATGGAAAAAAGTTTTGCAAGACATAAGGTTTGGAGCAATATCTTATACTATAAACCACAATAAACTTCAAATTTGTTATTCATAATATGAAGAAAGCATAAAGAAAACAAAGGAGTTGTTCTGGACCTAGCTGACTAACAAAAAGGTACTGGTTGGTAAATAATTGAGTTGGAACAGTTAAAACATTAAATTCCTTCTGACTCTTTGGGGAACATCTCAAAAAGGAAGGAATGACAAATATTAAAATAAAACCATCATTTTGTTCGGTACACTAACCTCGAACTGCTTTGGTGCTTGAACATAATGTTCTGGAAGCTCCCACAACAAAGTGTGAAAAAACTACTATAAGATAACAATCCATTTGGCAACAATTTAATCGATCAGTCTAGTGCTTTTTTGGGAAAGTGCTTCCGGGGAACCTGGAACAGGAGCAACTTATTTTGTACCAAAGAATTCACCCACACGTTTGTCCATCATGCTCTCTTGTGATCCTTCACCTATCCTAACAACAATTTGACCTTGTCAATGAACTCCTAGCCCCCGGGAGTAGAGGGCATGTGCCACTTGGCCACAGTTTGGCCCTCAAGCCAAAGGCAAAAGGTAGATATCTGAATCCTTTGGTCTTTCCCTTTTACCCCAGCCGTATTCACAGTTACTTATCCTTACCCAGAGTCTTCCTTCTCATCTCATGAAGTTTATCGTCTTTCTTGATTTGTAGCTGACTTCTGGATTTCACTAGCCTTCTTACATTTCTGTCACCCTGGTGAAGGACTTGGGGCAGGAAGAACAAGCAGAAGGCTGTTGCAATAGTCCAGGTGTGAGGTGATGAGGGCCTGTATGAGGGGGATGGCAGTGTCAAAGGAGAGAAGGAAGTGTTAATGAGAGATGTTGTGAAGGTAGAATCAGAAGAAATTGGTAGCAGATTGTATTTAGGGGAAAAGAAGCAAGAGAGAGTAAGGAGTTTCCTGGTTGGCTAAGAGGCTGGTGGTACCCTCAACCATAATAGGGAAGTTAGGAACAAGGGAGGACTTGGGGGGAAAAGATAAGGAGCTCAGTATTAAGTTTAAGATGTCTGCAAGATCTCAAGTTCAATGCCATCAAGCAGTTGGAAATGCAAGACTAAAGGTAGGAGAGTGATTAGTGCTAGGTAAGTTGATCTAGGAATCATTATGGTTGAGAAGAAAATTGAATGCATGTGAGCTGATGAAATCATCAAGTGAAATAGTATGGAGGGAGAAGAAAAGAGAACCCAAGACAGAGGTTTGGAGGACACCAGCATTTAATGGGCATGACCTAGATGAAGATCCAACAAAAGAGATTGAGAAGGAGCAGACAGAAGAGAACTAGTAGAAAGCAGTGTCACATAAGCCTGGACAGAAGAGCATTCAGTAGAAGAGAGTAATCAGTAGTTTGTCAGCGTGTCAGAGAGGACAAGAAGGATGAGGATGATAAAGAAGGCAATGACCAGAATCCAGAGAATAATTTACATGATAACCACTTTACACTTATGTAAAGCTATGGCTAAGTGGTGATCTGTGTCATTAGGGAGAACTTCTGACTTAATGAGAGCATGGCTATTTGAGTATGGTGAACTTAACAATCATTGACAAATGAGAACATTTCAATATATAAAGAAGAATAGAAAAAGCTTGCACATGAAATCATGGACTTCTCTTAAGGTAGTTTCCTTTTTAAGCATATTATAAATTTAACATACTAATGAAAAAGTTGCCCTAATTGTTTATGTCCCCCTCTGATCTTTTTTGGTTTTATAATTTTTTTACTGATGCTATGTCACTATTCACTAACTCACTAACCTCCTTGTCTCCTCCCTCTCACCTCCTTAGCAAATAGAAGTTTTTCCTTCTATTTGAAAATGTACATCTCATTGTGGAGCTCTGGAACATCACTTCTCTGACAAGAGGAAGGAGGTGTGCCCCATGATCAGGCTTCTAGAGTTGTAAATGATCATTTTTCCAGTTTTTTTTAATTAATAGTATTCTTTCCCAATTATATGTCAAGACAATTTTTAGCATTCATTTTTACAAGATTTTGAGTTCCAAATTTTTCTCTTTCCCTCCCTCCCCTCCCCCTTCTGAAAATGGTAGGCAATTTGCCTACCATTTTAATAGATGTGTTATCATATAAAACGTATTTCCATATTAGTCATGGTTATGAAAGAAGAAACATATCAAAAGAAAAACCAAAAATAATAAAGTAAATGGAAAAAGTATGCTTCAATCTGCATTCAGAGTCCATCAGTTTGTTATCTGGATATGGACAGCATTTTCCTTCATGAGTCCCTTTGTACTTATTTTAGATCATTGTGTCACTGAGAAGAGCTGAGTCATTCATAGTGGATCATCACACAATGCTGATGATACTGTATACAATGTTTTCTTGGTTCTACTCATTTCTCTTTGCATCAGTGCATGTAAGTCTTTCAAGGTTTTTCTGAGATCTGCCTGCTCATTATTTCTCATTACACAATAGTATTTCATTACATTCATATACCACAGCTTGTTCAGCCATTCCTAATTGATGGTCATTCCCTCAATTTCCAAATCTTTGTCACCACAAAAAAAAAAGAGCTGCTATAAATATTTTTGTGCATGTAGGTCCTTTTACCTTTTTGTGATCTCTTTGGGGTGCAGATCTAGAAGTGGTATTGCTGGATCAAAGGTACGCACAGTTTAGTTGCCCTTTGGGCATAGTTCCAAATTGCTGTCCAGAATGGTTGGATCAATTCACAACTCCACTAACAGTACATTTGTGCCCTAATTTTCCCACATCCTCTCCAACATTTATCATTTTTCTTTTCTATCATATTAGCCAATCTGATAGGTGTAAGGTGGTACCTTGGAGTTGTTGATTTAGAGCACTTCTTCATATGCCTATACATAGCTTTGATTTCTTCATCTGAAAACTGCCTGTTCATATCCTTTGACAATTTACCAATTGGGAATGGCTTGTTTCTTATAAATTTGACTCAGTTCTCTATATATTTGGGAAATGAAGCCTTTATCAGAAACACTTGCTGTAAAGATTATTTCCCAGCTTTCTGCTTTCCTTCTACTCTTGGTTGCATTGATTTTGTTTGTGCAAAAGCTTTTTAATTTAATATAATCAGAATTATCTATATTACATTTCATAATGCTCTCTCTCTTGTTTGGTCATGGACCTGTAACTCACTTAAGTTCTCCTTTAAGAGTTTTGATGCTATGTCACTTGGGGCATATATGTTGAGTATTGATATTATTTCCTTGTCTATGGTACCTTTTTGCAAGATGTAATTTTTTCTATGCCCAAAGGGCTATAACACCATGCATATCCTTTGACCTAGCAATACCACTACTAGGTCTATAGCCCAAAAGAAATAAAAAAACAAAAAGGAAAAAGATCTATATGTATAAAAATATTTACAGCAACTCTTTTCTTGGGTTAAAGAATTAGAAGTTGAGGGGAAGCCCATCAATTGAGGAATGGCTGAACAAATTGTTTTATGTGATTATGATGGAATACTATTGTACTATAAGAAATGATGAGTAGGATGCTCTCAGAAAAACCTGGAAAGACTTGCATGGGCTGATGCAAAGTGAAATGTACTATGTACAAAGTAACAGCAATATTTTAAGGTGATCAGCTGTAAATGACTTAGCTATTCTCAGCAATACAATGACCCAAGACAGCTCTGAAGGACTTATGATGAAAAAATGCTATGCATCCCCAGAGAAAGAACTGATGATGTCTGAATACAGATCGAAGCATACTTTTTTTTTACTTTATTTTTTTGAGGTTTTTTTGTCTATGTTTTCTTTCACAACATGACTGTTATGGATATGTTTTGCATGACTACACATGTATAAGCTATATCAAACTGCTTCCCTTCTCTGTGAGGGAGGTGAGGAAGGAGGAAGAGAGAGAATTTGGAACTCAAAGTTTTAAAAACAAATGGTTAAAAATTATTTTTACATGTAACTGAGGAAAAATAAAAATGCTAAATAAAAGCTAAAAACAAACGATGGAATTTCCTTCCTTATCTCTTTTAATTAGGTCTACTTTGCTTTTGCTCTGTCTGAGATCAGTATTGCTACTCCTGCTTTTTTTTTTACATCAGCTGAAGCATAATAGATTCTGCTCTAGCCTCTTAACTTTACTCTGCCTGTGTCTCTGCTTCAAGTGTGTTTCTTATAAACCACATAGGATTCTAGTTTTTGATCCACTCTGCTATCTGCTTCCATTTTATGGGAGAGTTCATACCATTCACATTCACAGTTATGATTACTAACTGTGTATTTCCTTCCATCCTATCCTGTTTGTCCTCTCTCTCCTTTCACTTTTTTCCCTTTTTGACCATGTTTTGCTTCTGTCTACCACCTCCCCCAGTCTGCCTTCTCTTCTGTCAGTACTCCCCTTTTTTTAAACTCCTCCCCTCCTCCTTTCCTGCCAGGTAAGATAGATTTCCATATTCAACTGATTATGTATATTATTCCCTCTTTGACCCAATGCTGCTGTGAGTAAGATTCAAACAATCCCCATCACCCACCTTCCCATCTTTCCCTCCACTGTACTACATTTTTCATGCCTCTTCATGTTAAATAATTTACCCCATTCTACTTCTCCTTTCCTTCTGCCCCAGTGTACTCCTCTTGCTCATACCTTAATTATTTTTGTCATTCCCTCAATTCACCTTATACCCATATCATCTGTCTATGTATATTCCTTCTTGATATGCTATTAATGATACAATTTTAAAGGATTACAAGTATCATCTTCCCATTTAGGGACATAAACAGTTTAGCTCCATTGAATCCCTTATGTTCTCTTTCCTCTTTTTACCTTTTTAGGCTTTCCTTGGGTCCTGATATTAGAGATTAAAATTTTTGTTCAGTTGTGGTCTTCTCCTTATGAAAGCTTGAAATTCTTTTATTTAATTAAATGGCCATTTTTTCCCTTGAATATTATGCTTAATTTCTCCGGTAGGTGATTTTTGGTTGTAGTTTTAGCTACTTTGCCTTTGATTACTTTTTTGATTAGCATTCTGAAGTCTTTTGAATTTGATTTCCTTTACATAAGAAGTGAGAGATAGGGAAGAAAGATATGAGAAAAGAATTAACAACTTGGGGAAATTAATACAAAACTTTACCAAAGAAAATAACTCTTTGATAATTAGATTTGACAAAATAAAGGCTAATGACTCCATGAAACAACAAGATATAATAAAAACAAAGTCAATAAATTGAAATGTAAAGTAACTCATAGGAAAAAATAATTGACATGGAAAACAAATTGAGGAAAGATTATTTAAGAATCATTAAATTACCTGAAAGCTATGAACAAAAAAAAAAGTCTAGACATTATATTTCAAGAAATTATAAGACTTCCCGAATATCTTGGAATTAAATGGTAAAGTAAAAATTGAAAATCCACCAGATATCTCCTGAAAGAAACCCCCAAATGAAAATTCCTAAGAATATTATAACCAAAATCCAGAGCTTCTAGGTCAAGGAAAATATATTGCAAGCAGCCAAAAAGAAAGAATTCAAATGCTGAGGTGTCAATTAAGATCACAAAAGATTTGGTAGTCGGGGCAACTAGGTGGTGCAGTGGATAGAGCACTGGCTCTGGAATCAAAAGGACCTGAGTTCAAATCCAGCCTAAGACACATAATACTTCCTAGCTGTGTGACTCTGGGCAATTCACTTGACTCCAATTACCTCTCCTAAAAAAAAAAAAAAAAAGATTTGGTGGCCACCACTACAAAAGAGAAGAGAACTTGCAATATGGTGTTCCAAAAGGTAGAGGATCTAGGTTTACATTCAAAAAGAATCTATCTAGAAAAAAATAGGTGTAATCCTATGAGGGAGTGGGGAATGGACTTTTAACAAAATAGAGGACTTGAAAGTATTCCTGATAAAAATTTGACATAAAAACAAAGGAGTAAAGAGAAGCATAAAAAGATAAACATGAGTGAGCAATCAGAAGGGAGTGTTAAACTCTTTACATTCTTGATGGACAGATAATAAATGAATTCTTTCTTCATCAGTGTTCCTAAAAGGGGTCTAATTAGACAAAGATCCCAGGAGTGAGTCTGTTATGTTTTGACGATGTCAAAAGAAGAATGGAAAAAGTGGGGAAGGGAATGCATAAGAGAGAGGAGGAGGAGGAGAATGAGGGAAGTTACCCCACACAAATGGTATGCACAAGTAGAAATCTATACAATAAGAAGGGTTAAATAATAAGGAGTGGACAACACTTGAACCTCACCTTCATCTAAACTGCTCACAGGAGGGAAGAATAGACACACACAGAAGTGAGTATAGAAAAACATGTTTCACAACAGGAAATAGGAGGGAAAGGAGTTAAGAGAAAGGGAAAGAATAAGAGGGAGGGCAGGTGAAGGGGGGATTAATTGAAACAAAACATACTTTAAAAGATGGGTGGAGTAATAAAGAGAAAGAAAAGTACAAAACAACAGGATGGTGGTGATACAAAATTAGCCATCATAACTATGAATGTGAATTGGTTAAACTCACCCCAAAAATTGAAGAAGATAGAAAAATGGATTAAAAAAACAAAATCCAACAATGTGTTGCTTACAACACTTGAAACAGAAAAATAGGGGCAGTGGTACAGTGAATAGAGCACCGGCCCTAGAGTCAGGAGGCCCTGAGTTCAGATCCTGCTCTCAGACACATAACACTCACTAGCTGTATGACTCTGGGAAAGTCACTTAACCCCAATTGCCTTGCCAAAAAAAGAAAAGAAAAGAAAAGAAACAGAAAGATGCACACAGAATTAAAATAAGAAGCTGAAGTAGAATCTATTATGCTTCAGCTAAAGTTTAAAAAAAAGGTTGGGGTTACAATCATGATCTCAGACAAAGCAACAACAAAAATAGACCTAATTAAAAGAAAGAAAGGAACTATATTCCACTTCTAAAACTGCCATAGAAAATGAATTAATAGCAACATTAAATATATGTGCACCAAAATGCCTAGAATCTAAATTCTTAAATGAAAAGTTAAATGAATTATAGAAATAGATGGTAAAATTAAATAGTGGAAGACTTCAATTTATCCCCTCTCAGACCTAGATAAATCTAACAACAACACAAGAAATAATGACCTGAATAATTTTTTAGGGAAGTTAGAAATTCTAGACCTTTGTAGAATATTGAATGAGAATAGAAAGGAGTTCACCTATTTCTCAGCTGTACATGGCACCTTCATGAAAATTGACCATGTATTAAGGCATAAAATCTCACAAAATCATCTTGTAAAGCTTATAAGGTCATAAAGCAATGTTCAGTAGGTAACTGCTTCCTAATACAATGCATTGGATCAGCGCAGTGGTATGCTGGTAAATGTTCGACAATTGGCTCTCCAGAAAAAAAATGTACACATGACACTTTTAAATTTAATCTGCTGTATTAACTTTCTCTCCACTGCTTTCCTAAATTTAGACAACCAGCGCAACAAGTCAAACAATAAGTCAAGTCTTAATATGTAGCATTTGTTCATTTCTAAGGTGCAAATGCTCATACTTGAAATTTAATAATCAGCTTTCAAGGTCTGGCACAAGCTGGCTCCTGCACACCCCTGGATCAGTGATCACAGCCCCAATTTCTGTCATTGTTTCAACTGCGAAGTGCCATCATGGGACTGAAACTTGAGTCTTTTAGCATCATTGCCTCACTTCTAGGCCTCTATAATTTCTATCAGTCTCTCATCAACTACCTGCTTTCTTTTCCAGTCATCCACAGATAACTGAGGCAAAGAAGGTTGATTCACTCAAATGAGATTCACGTACACTATTTAGTGAAAATCCCAAATTCTCAGGTGTGTTAACATTCTCTTGTGACCTACAGGCATGAGCATTACCTACAGCTTTCACTCCCTCTTTAGATATCACCATAGCCTCAGGGTTAACACTGTCTTTGAGACAAGGCACCTGCGTCTGTATTAGTCTTCCACAGATGGTAATGTATACTGAGGTCATAACTGGCCGATGTTGCTACTTATCTCTGGCAGGCAGCATCCCATTGACAATTGTCCAAATATATCAGTGTATTGTTGTCAATCCACCTCATAACTTTGCACCATACATATGGTCTTTGAACTTAATGGTGACGGTGCACTTCACTGCCAAGAACTCCAATTTCTAGATAAAGATTTACATCCACTGTGTCCTTTGCTAACAAATGCATCTGGGTTCTGATGACCATCATTCCTTTGGTGTAGAATTACTCCCAAGTCCTCCAAGCTGGCATCTGTAGCCAAGACAAAAGATTTGTTTGGATCTACATAAGCCATTATTAATTCATTGTAAAGCAGCTGACCAAGTAATTGAATGCTTTTTTTACATTTGTTTTTTCCATCAGTCTACAAGGGGCTTTGTATGTTTTAAGACAACTTTGCATGTCTTGCCTTTCTGCTTTCAACCTTATAATCATAAGTGAAGTCATTCAGTCATTTAGCAATAACAGCATAGTTCTCAGCAAATTTGTTATAACAACCACTGTATCCTAGAAAAGTCACTAGATCTCAGAGATTGTATAGATTTGGCCAGGTCAAGAGCTCTGCCATCTTCTCTGAGTAAGTGCTCACAACTTTTTGAGATTCTATGTGATCCATATACTTGACAGAGGCTATACAAACTATCCTTTGATAACTAAAAGCTTTATTTCATTTCCCAACATTTCCATCAATCTTTCCTCTTGTTCTTCCAAGGTCTTTTAAAAGGCAATGAGATCATTAGGGTACACCAATACTTACAAGTTAACAAGCATTTACGAAGTGCTTACTATGCTCCAGGCACTATGCTATTCAATGGAGATACAAAGAAAGATAAAAAGCATATATGGCCATCTTTTCCATAGTTACAATAGAAGTCAGTTGTCTTTCTGGTTTTCTCCTGATGTGTCTGTCCCAATTGTGTCTGTCCCAATCCCTTGTCCTTTTATCTTTCCAAAAAGAGATGATTTTGTCCGTGGATCAGCCTCTTACCAGATTCTATGAACTTCTTTGACTTTCCAGGCATTTGCAGGGTTACTCCTTAGCTCATTTTCCATGATCCACAGATAAGATATTCCTAGAGTAGTTAGGATTGAATTTTTCCTGGTGGGCGACCAGTGGCCCCTTCCAAACTACTTGAGCAATTTCATGTGATCAATTTGTCACAAATCAGAGCTCTTTTTTTTTTTTACTATACCCTAATTGATCCATCCCTACTTTGGCTATTTGGGTCAATTTGGTCACATCTGTATTCAGAGAGTACCACTCTTTTTTCTATCAGTTTGAATAAATGGCTATCCATCTGCACCCAGAATTTAGATGGCAATTCTCCTTTGTGCCAAACTGCATTGCCAAATTCAGTGAACACCATCTCATCCAGGGTCACAGATCCATTTGAGTTTTTGCAAGCATTCTTGAGTTATAATTCCAAGATTTCTCTTCCTTAGAGCCCATTGGAGTTCTGATACTTCTCACCAAAACTCATCTTCTTCCTCTAAGATGCTTAACAATCTTAGAGTACTCCTTTTGCATACTTGGCCCCAACCTGTATTCATTCTTCCCCAGGAGGGTGAGCATCCTTTCCTGAGAAAATTGTTATCCTGTCCTGCTGTCTGAAGTGAGATATCTGTTAAATAGTAATGGTGATAATGGATATCCTTGCTTTACCCTTTGTCTTATTGGAAAGGCCTCTAACTTTTTCTCCATTATTGATGATGTCAGCTCTTGGATTTAGATAGATATTATTTACAACATTAATTTACTTCCTTATTATTTACTACACTTATTCTTGTGATTTCTAGAATTTTTTAACAAAAGCGGATGTTGGATTTTGTCAAAATCCTTTCCAGCATCTATTGATATAATCATGTAGCTTTTATATTATTTATAGCATTTATTATATTTAAGGTCTTCCTGAAGTTTAATGATCCCTTCATTCCTAGTACAAACCCAGTCTGATAGTAGAGTGTAATCTTTCTAATAAATTGTTGCAGCCTGCTTGCTAATATTTTGTTTAAATTTTTGTGTCAATGTTCAGTAGGAATATTGATCTAAAAGTTTCTTCATCTGCTTTGTCTCTTTCTGTTTTAGGTATTAAGGCCATATTTTACTAATAGAGACTGGGAGAGTATTTTCTTTTCTTATTATTCCAAATAATGTGTCTACTATTCAAATTAATTTTTCTTTGAATACTTAATAGAATTCACTTATAAATCCATCTGGTCCTGGAAGTTTTTTCCCCCTGGGAGTTCATTTATGGCCCATTCAATTTCCTTTTCTGAAATTATGTTATTTAAATACCTTAAATTTAAGTATTTTATTTCTTCTTCTTTTTAATCTGGACATTTTATATTTTGTATCACAAAAATACATTTCTTCTAAGTTGTTAGTTTTATTAGCAAGGGCAAACATCTAATAATTTCCTAGAATTCACCTTCAATTGTTGTGAGTTCTTTTTTCATTTTTATAACAACAATTTGATTTCCCTCTCTCTTTTTAAAAATCACATTAAATATCTGTTTACAAATTTTAAAAAACTCCTAGTTTTATCAGTTTAATGGTTTAACTTTTTTCTATTTAAATTGTATTAATCTCTTTTTTTAACTTTCAGAATTTCTGCATTGTTCCTCAGTTGGGGATTTTTTATTTGTTGTTGTTCAAGTTTTTTTTTTTTAAATTCCATGCTCAGTTCATTGATTTCTTTCTCTTTTCTTGATGAAAGCTCTTAGAGATATAAAATTTTCCTTCAGAATTGATTTTAGATACATCCAATAAGTTTTAGCATGTTGACTTATTATTGTTATTTTGGGTGAACTTTTACACTGTTTCTATAATTTTTTTGACCTAGTAGTTCCTTGAAATTATATAATTTAGTTTCCAATTACTTTTTAATTCTTTCTATAAGGATTTCTTATTGAATATAATGTCTATTATATTGTGATCAAGAAATGATTATTTCTATTTTTCTACATTTTTAGTAATGTCTTTATGCAGCAGTATGAGGACAATTTTTGTAAAGGTGCCATGAACAATTGAGCTGTATGAAAATTCCTTTCTATTCCCATTCATCAATAACAAATTGTCATCTCTAATTTTTCTAAAATTCTATTGTGGTCCTTAACTTCCTTCTTGTTTATCTTTCGGCTAAATTTGATTAGGTCTGAAAGGGATACGTTGCAGTCTCCCATGACTATAGTTTCATTAACTATTTCTGCATCCAATTGGCTTCTTTCTCTTTAAGTGTTTAGATGTTATACTATTAGGTGTATAGGTGCTATTAGGTACATGCTGCTAGAAGCAGCAAGGTGGTACAGTGAATAAAATTCTGGGCCTGGAGTCAAGAAGACCTGTCTGAGTTCAAATCCAGCCTCAGATATTTACTAGATGTGAGACCTTGAGCAAGTCACTTAACCTCTCTTTGCCTCAATTTCCTCAACTATAAAATGGAGATAATAATAGCACCTACCTCCCAGGGTTGTTTCAAGGATCTAATAAAATAATACTTGTCAACCACCTGGCATGGTGTCTGGCACATAGTAGATGTTACATAAATGCTAGATATTGTTATTATTACATATTAAGTGTTGGTATTAATTCATTATCTCTAAGTATACTGAAATTTCCCTGTTTTATGTCTTTTTAACTCTTTTTATTATGCATCTATTTACTATGGTGTTATTTTAAATCATGATTACTCTCCCTGATTTTTTTTAGTTCAAATGAAGCTTCTTTTTTCTTTTCTTTTTTTTTTTTTGCTCCAGATTTTGCTCTACCTCCTCATCTTAACTCTCTGTGTATCTTTGTGTTTCAAGTGTGTTTCTTGTAAACAACATATTGTCAGATTCTGTTTTCAAATCCATTCTGCTCTCTGCCTCCATATTATGGGTAATTTCATCCCATTCACATTCAAAATTATGATTGTTAATTGTGCATTTCCCTCAATCCTGTACTCTTATACTTTTTCCTCTCTTTGCTCCCACTTTCTCCTTTACAAATAAGATGGTAAAAGAGAAGAAATTTGTCTGAAATTTGTGATCTTATTAGTGAAATAGCCTGTTTCCTCTCTGATAAAGCTCTTCTCTTCCTTTTACCTCACCCCTGATTCCAGGTTTATAACTTTCCTCCTTTCTTTTTAATCTACCCTTCAAGTTTCTGCTGTCAATATTCAAGTTTATTTTGATAATTCCTTTACCTGTACTGCCCTCACTCTTAGTCCTCTCTCCCCCTTCCTTATTCCTGTACTCTCCTGTTGTTTTTTTTTTTTTAGTTTAATGTATTTCTATACTGAAATCTCTGTGTGGAGTGTGGGAGGAGGAGAAATGTTCTGTGTATGATTGTGTTCCATCTTCCCTTATTTGGTTCAGATGAAAGTAAGGTTCATGAAATGTCTTTCTCCCACTCATTCCTCCAAGACTATTTACTCCCATTATGCACCTCTATTATGCAATAACTATTTCCCTCCCTTTTTCTTCCTAAATTCCTCCATATGTTCCTCCCATTTTTGTCTTCTCCATACAATCACTGAAACAGAAAAAAAAACCCACAACCCTCTATTATTTTTATCTATTATTCTTTAAAATATTAAGGCTTTAAAAAGCATTTATTTCTTATCCCCCTATTAACATGTATATAATTTATTCCCACATATTCCCTTCTGGTTAAACATAGATGTGTACTTTTCTCTGTTTCTCTTAGAACTTGCATTTTATTTTCAAAATGTCCACTCAGTTCTGGATTTTCCATCATGAATGCTGGTAATCCTCTACTCTACTAAAAGTTTATACTTAGTTTTGATAGATCAGTTATTTTGAATGATAAGCCTTTATCTCTTCCTTTTCAGAATATCATATTACACACCCTCCCATCTTTTATGGTTGCATCTGTCTTTTTTTTTTTATCTTTATTGTGGCTCCTTTGTACTTGAATTCATTTTTGGCTTTGACCTAGAAGTTCTGTATGTTTTTATTTTGAGGTTTCATTCTAGAAGTGACTTATCAATTCTTTCTATCATCAATTTGCCTTATAGTTCTAAGAATTCTGGAAAATTTTCACTTGCAATTTTTCAAAATATGTTATGCAGATTTTTTTAAAGTCATGGTTTTCTCATTATTTTTAGATTATATTCTGTCAGTTGTTTTTAAATCATATTTCTCACATAGTCTTTTTTCCATTTTTTTTTTCATTTTTGTTTAGATATTTCTTATTTTCTTAATGAGTCATTGTTTTCTGGTTGGGGCATTCTGTTCTTGGGTGAGGTTTTCCACCATTTCTTCTAGGGCACCAATTTTTCTTGACATTCTTTTCTCCTTAGTTTTTCCATTCTGCATCTCTTATTTTTATTTCTTCCTAGGGCTAGGACACTTTTTTTCTCTGAGGTTTTTCCTAGACTTCTTTTAAGGTCCTACTTGGGGTTTACCTCCAGGACATCTCTCAAATCAAAGTATTTATTCATAGTATTTAGAATTCTCCTTAGTTTGCTCATTTGGTTCAAGTATCTAGCATGAGAGACTTAGGCTTAAGTCAAGCTCTACAACTGAATGGCATGGGCATTCTGATACTGAGTGTAGTGTCCCAGAATAGGTGCCTCATTCAGTGGACCCTGGGGCTGCTCTAATTCTGCAATCTGACTGTTGCTTCACTTCTATTATATACCCCTCCTCACTGCTATAGGCTCCAAGTGAGGTCCCTCCCCCCTGCTGCCTGACTCATGGACTATTCCCATCCTGGACAGAACAATTAGTATACTGAGGGCTCATCTTGAGCCCTCCACCTACCAGGGCTTGTCTATTGCAAAATATTCTGTTTCTACTGGCACTACCTGTAGCTCTCTTATCTCAATTACCTATTATAGTAATCTGCCAATAGTCTTAAGGTGCAAGGACCACAGCAAAGAAGAGTACTCGAAATGTCACTGCTTCTTGGGAAGTCTGGATCACTATCCACATCCTGCTCCCTAACCATGGAGAATGAGTTTGATTTCAAATCCTGAGAAAATTCTACAACTGATCATTGAAGAGATGGTTGATGAGCATCTGGAAAGGGAAGTGATAATTAAAACTGCAGATAAATACACAGCAAACCTGAATAGAACTCTGTAAACCCTTTGCGCACCTCTAAGCAATTTAAGATATTCCTGTCAGGTAGCCAGGTTTCCAACCATCTTTATCTTGCTTGGTCTTAGTTTAAACAAATGTTTACTTTTTCTTGTAATGTTCAGCTCACGGTCATGGCAGTCTTTGAACATCCAGCCCTCTGTCCCTCTACCTCTGGACTTCAGCATAATAATAGGTAAAACCCAACTCTCATTATTTGCTACAGGAGGAAGGGAAATTCTACAGTGGCTGGACAAAACTAGTAAATCAATCACTTACAATCAATAATATGGAGGGGAAATAAGCTGAAGATACAAAAGTGTAGTACGTAATTTTCTTCTCAAGGAGAATGATAAAACCTCCACATTTCTGTCATGTACGGCTAACACTGTGCCTATGCCCATAGTGCACATAAAAGATACCTTACCTTTTTCTTCATTTCATGATAAAAAGTTGTATCACAAATATTTTAAGGAATTCTTCAAAATATCAGTATTCAAAATATCAAAATATCTCAGTACAGCTAATATTTAGATGAAATAAATAATTTTAGATGATACAACTCATGCTTAAAGACAGTATATTGAATACAACTTAATAAATGTTGGTGAAATGAATAAGTGAAGAAGTAAAATGATACTTATCTATTTCCATCATTACAAACTTTCTGTACTGTGTACCAGCTCTAACCAAGGAAAAATTACTCAAATTATTCTAGAAAAAATAAACCAAAATATCCCATTAGACTGGTGGACCTGTAAGTTAGAGTGAGAGATAACTGTGGAAAACCTGTGTATAAAACAGATGTACCCCTGCAAGGTCAAGAAGCCTAGATGAAGGCCTCCAGCATGTTGGATGGACCCAGACATAGAGGACGAGAAAGAGGACAGTGCCAAAAGCAGAGCAGGATCAGACAGTGTGGATGAGTTGTATTCTGCACCGGGCACCACAAAATTAAGTATCAAAGTACTACTTCACACAAAGTAGAAAATTCCGGAACTTACGTGACTAGTCTCAAGAAATATTTAGATATAAGCAAGTGGTATGGAAAAGGGTTTCACAATTTCTTCTATAATCCTACTTACATACAAGTGCTCATTTTTTGAATATTTGTTAAATTCAGAATTTTAAAAAGTTAAACAAAAAAAGAAAGCTATTTGGACAAATTCCTGGATTAGGAATCCAAAGTGAGCTATTCTCCCTACACTACGCACCCAACAAGACTGTCCTTCAATTTATGTTTCAGCAACTGTCTGCTTTTGCTTTTTGCGGATTGTTTCATTGATTCAAAGCTTTTACTAAAAAGAAAAAAAAAAAGGAGAGAGCAGGGAGGACACATTCTAACCAGACTCTCCTTCAACCGCTGTGCATTTCCAGCAGCCCACAATACCATCTGCAATTCAGTTTCACAATTTAGTCTTCTGTGGCTCACACTCAAGGCAAGGCTGCCACCTAGTGTTCGAATGGCCAAAATTCACAAACAAACTTTCCTAACACAGGACTCTCTCATCTCTAGATGATAATGGGGGAATTAGGGGAAAATTTAACCAGTTGTTATTTTTGTTTGCTTGTCTTTAATCAAACTGCTTTTCTTGAATAAAGTAGAATAAAAGTAGATTTAAAAAAAATAAATTATATCCAAGTTTTTGAATATTAACCAGTGAGTAGCCTTCTAATGTGAAGAACTGAGTTTATATCCTGCAAATTCTTGGTTCTTATTGTAAAAGAAATCAATGCTTAATGGGATCAAAACCCCATCCCATATCTCTGCCCACCACCATTAACCACACTGGATAAGGATTTATCACATTTTTTTTAATAACCAGCAGGGGGTGCTATAAAAAGCAAAGTTTGATTGAAGAGGGCTCTCTTTTCTCCCTACTTGAAAAGAAAGGAGCTAATTCTTCCTAGACAGTGTTATCTGCTCCCTACCTCCCCCGAGGATTTGGCTTTGGGCAGAGTCTTTCTTTCCACACATCTAATCTGAGATCCTTCCTCAGACTGGAATCTTGAAAATACCTTCCTCCTCCTCTTCTCATGCCCAGCGTCTTGTATTTCAGCAGCAACAGCTTGCTACATCAATGAGCTCATTTAGCCTAGGGGAAGGAAAAGCCCCAAAGTCTATTCAAACTCTTGCTTTTAGGAAGTTTACAAAACTATTAACAAAATCACAACCATGTAGGTCTTGAAGTTCCAGTCCAAAAGCCCAAAGAGAGAGACTGCTAGACAGCCTACTTTAGATCTTCTCAGGGATATAACCTATTTTGGGGCCCTATTAGAAATAAGTGGACCTACAGTAAATGGGAGCCTTTAGAATGCCCAAGAGAAGAGTATGAGTTCTCCAAAACTTAAAGAGGCCAATAAGTCTCTGGGTTTTCTTCTTAATTCATGGCAAAGCAAATGTCAGCAGCTTATTCCAGACCTGATATCCTCTAGGTTTTCCCCACCCACTGTATTTCCCTAAACATGACTGAGCAGACTTTTCATAAGGTTGATTTCCTACCCTTTGTCCCTCATATGAGCCACCATCTAATTTAGAACCTCAGTCATGGTGGCCTCATCTGGCCTGGTCAACATTATGTCAATTAATTTAGCACCACTGCCCTCAGGAAGGGAAGACTCTTCCAGAACCGTGTCCACCATACTGAAGTGGTCTGGTGCAGAGGACACTTTCGTCTACACTGATTCCTGGTGTTGGCCACGGTTCTGGCCAAGTGA
This sequence comes from Vombatus ursinus, assembly GCF_900497805.2. Classification (NCBI taxonomy): domain Eukaryota; kingdom Metazoa; phylum Chordata; class Mammalia; order Diprotodontia; family Vombatidae; genus Vombatus; species Vombatus ursinus. Next base: position 6,681,773 of record NW_020950239.1, on the reverse strand, counting down.
TCTGGAGCCTCCATAGCATAGGAACAGACAATCAAAGGCTGTGAACTAAACAATCAGATTGGAGCTGCTGAAAAAATAGTAAAGAATGAGGAGTGAATCCATTGTTAATCTGGAAATGGGTGTGATGATGTTATGTTGATCTAGGCATAGAACCATATCATATCCTAACAAAGGGTGAGGCATTTCTTCCTACATAAATGGGCTCCTTGTGCCAGTCAGAGCACCCATCAACTTCAAATGGATTGCTGAGTCCCTGGATTGCTTTTAAGAAATTGCATAGCTCAATTATTGATGTGAAACTTTCCCTAAAAGCAAAGGCTCATCTTTTCAATACTAACATTTGTATGTGCTGCTATGTCAAAGAGACATGTAACAACTGTTCTCTGAAGAATTCAAAATGAGTATTGCACAGAAGGAAGTGAGAGGTACATGGTGAGTGTGAGCAAGTTGCAACACATAACCCATTAGGAAGAATAGGAGTAAAGGACATCGTCAAAGAATCATACGATAGGATGAGAAGATTGACTAGTCATTTGGCAAGAATGAGGGAGGAGAGGCAGAGGGCTAGAATGACCCACCAGCACCTTTAAAATATCAGGAGAAAGTGAGGAAGACCTGTAGTACATGAGTGCTCAATGCATATGGGAAGGAAGGAAGGAATGAAGGAAGAAAGGAAGGGAAAAAAAGGTGCCCTATTAAACTCTATGAGACAAAAATTGTCCTGATAGCTAAACTAGGAAGGAAGAAGCAGAAAAAGAAAGCAATACCAATATATCACATTAATATTGATTTAAAATTGAATAAAATATTAACAAGAGCTGGCTTAATATTAAGAAAATCATAAGCATAAGATGTTAGTAACAGAACCAATAAATACCGCGTATTTGTTCACATAAATGAATAAAGTTTTGATGAAAATATAATACTTATTTTTAAAAATTAAAAAGCAGTAGAATAAATTATTCTTTCTTTAATATGGTAGGAAAATGAGATAATATACATAAAGTGCTTCGCAAACCTTAAAGTACTATAATAAAATGTTAGCTATGTGGTAAATGATATCTATATAAATTCAAGAGCGAGAATTGTTTGTAAGAGAGAAATAGTGGAGGTACTTTCAATTAGATCATATTTAAAGGAAAGATGTCTATTGTCACCACTATTCTTTGATCTAGATCCAAAAAAAATTATTACTGTAATAATTCAAGAAAAATAAATTAGGGGAATAAACATAGGTGAAAGAAAACATAAGTATAGCTTTATTTCATATGATCTGATAGTTCTGAGAACTCTAAAAGGTCAATTAAATGCTAATTGAAATAACTAATAATTTCAATAACATAGAAAGACATAAAATGAACCCGCAAAAATCATTAGTACTCTTGTATATTATTGACAAAATCCAGCAAGAGATAGAAAAAGAAATTCTACTAAAAAAACTGCAAAGTATATATAATACCCAGGGGTCCATCTACTAACATACATAAGAATTAAGGTAATAAAACTATTAGATATTCTTTATAGAAATAAAAGAAGACAACACTTGGAGAGTTATTAATTGCTTGTGGAGGAGTCATGCTAGGATAATAAAAACATCAATACCATCTAAATTAGTTTATGTAAATTATATCAAAAATTTACTTTATGGGATCAAAATTTATTTGGAGAAACAAAAGTCCATGAGTCTGAAGGGAAACAATAGAAAAAGTATTCTGGCTGTCATCATCTATATGCTTCTGACAGTACGTGGGGTAAAATGTGTTTACCAGAGTAGAAGAAATGTTAATCTTCCTTGAATGGCCCTCACCTTCATGGAGGTGATGCCTTTTGTCCCGAGTTCTTTGCTTTGGACACTGATATACCTCTCCCTAAGATTATCAATTGAAAATTAATTCAGTGAGAACCATTCTGTAATTGATAAATGGTCAACTAACAGTCAATTCTAAAGGAAAGAAATATATACTATCAATAACGATATTAAAATGTTTCAAATCACTAATAATTAGAAAAATGCAAATTAAAACAACTCTGCATTTCCATCTTTCATCCAGACTGTCAAAAGTAGGGGGCAAAAAAAGTAATTTACAATTGTTGGAGGATAATACTGCAGGATAAGGGGAACATTAATATACTTTTGGTGGAACAGAACTGTGGTGTTGGTATAAACTGGTAGAGCTACTATGGAAAGCAATTTGGAACTATGTCCCAAAAGTTACTAAACTGAGCATATCCTTTAACCCAGTGGTACCATAATTAGGAAGAAAAAGAACTTGGAACTTAAGGTTTCCCATATACCCATTTCCATACCCATAAGCATTTCAGAGGAACGATTGAACAAATTATGGCATATGAATGTAACGAATACCAATGCGCTATAGGAAATGACCAAAGAATAGTTTCAGAGAAATGTGGGAGGACTTGAATGAACTGATACAGAATAAAACCAGGAGAGTAACTTATACGATAATGACATCGTCAAAACAAATAACTTTGAAAGACTTTAGAATTCTGATTAAAGCAATGACCAGCCATAATTCCAGAGGACAGATTATCAAGAATTCTTCCTATTTCCTGACTGAGAGATAGTAGATTCAGTGTACAGAAAGAAAAGTACACTTTGAACCTGGTCAATGTGGTCGAATATGTTTCTGCTTGACCGTGCATATTTGATACATATTTGTTATTTTCCTTTTTTTCATTCTCAATGTGCAGAGAGACAGGGAAGTAAGGAGAAAAGAAAAGAAAAAAAAAGTGCTAAAAAGCATTTAATGAATTAAGCAGTGTAGAAAAAAAAAATTAATCCTTTAGTCAACCAAACTTAAGTAACTTTTATAAAGGGGCAATTCCTGAAGAACAGTTAGTAAAGATATCCTCCCAAAGGTCTGTGACACACTCTCTCATCATGACAGAGTTAAAAGGGAAAGTGAGTTGAAACTCAGGGAACAAATGTAGCAAAGGAGTAAGTTACAGAGTCCTGGTTGCCGGAATTTCTATTCTCCTTTTTGTGGGGTAGTCCAGAAATTCTCCACATGCGTGGCAAATCTACATTTTTATCTCAATGCAGACACAATTGTCAGATGATTCATGGGTGGACCTAGGACACTGGCAGGCAGATAAGAAATCCAAAATCCTCCAGATCCTTCTGAATTCACAAAGTCCTTTGCCAGCCATAGGTGGAGAATAGGAGATCAAAGCCAAAGCTATAATCAAGACCTCTCCTTCCCCCTAAGTAGTTCTTTTTCCAGAGGAGTGGGGTGCTTTAGGTGAACGCTCCTCCAACCTTTGGAAAGTATGTGGCTCTCATTCCCTTTTGTTTGTAATTTTTATGGCCAAGTTTCCTACCTGAACATAATTCTTAGGCCAGGTCACTCCAAGGATTTCTCCCATTCTAAAGCCACCAATTTCACCTAGCTAATTTATCAAAACTAAAATGGGATGAGGTGATTTCAACCTCTCTCATATTTTTGTTCAACTAGAACCCCAACTGGTAGTCCCAGTGATTAGGCAGAGAATATCTCTCCCTCTGCATACATAACTGACCAGACACACACACAAACACACACACACACACACACACACAATCTTCACAAAACTGCTTCATTTTAGAAACATATGCCAAATACAAAAAACCAACAAGGACCCAAAGAACTGAGAAATGAAGACATAGCTTGAGAGCTTTCAGCTTAAAAGCCAGAGCAATGGAAGGGAAAGAGGCTATCACTATCTCAATATCAGTTCTCAGTATCAGGGAAAGTCACAACTGGTGTGCAGCATCTGCTCCAAGTGGCACCTACAGAATTCACCTACAGTCTTTTCTGATTACCCACTCCTAGTCGGGGAAGCTGCAACAGTAAGAAACAGAAGCCCCGGGGCACTGGGTGCCTTCCAGGCCAGCTGGTCTCTCATCCTCCCTTGTTCACTTCAGATCACATTACAGTTGAAGAGGCTTAGGTGTTGCACCATGATCTTAGCCCACTGTTGAAGCCATCCAGGCACTGATGTGGTAACAGAGGCAAGTGGCAGCCTACCACTGTAACTTCCATCCCTCTCTCCATTGCCCTGACATTGTGCTCCAGGAGCTGGGGCCAAATTTCTCATCCCTCAGGAGATGTCAGTTCTTTTCTCTCCCACAGGATTTGGTGAGAACCATCTTATCAGTCAGTCTCACAGCTTCCAGGGTTTCAAGTAGACATACACTAAGGAATTTCTGCCTGTCAGCAGACACAGATCTCCATTAACCTGCTACAATAGGAAGGAAGCAGATTAAAAGTAATAAATCTCAAACTAAAGTCTACTAAAAGCAAGACTCACCAAAACTATTTTATACTGGTTAAAAAAAACCAACATTAACACACAAATTGAAAAGGCATTCTATGAAAGAAATTAAGTGAACAAGAGCCAGAAACATTTGAACACCACTGCATAATGTATTATTAAAGTAAGGACATCAATTTTTGGGATAAAGACCTTATTTGACAAATTCTCTTGGGAAAACTAGAAAGCAGTCTGGTAGAAATTAAGGTTAGATCAATGTCTCACACCACATTTAAAAAAATAGCCACTAAATCGATACATTAAAGGCCATATCATAAGCAGATTCAAGGAAAAGGGAGGAGGATGCCTTTCACAACTATGGATATAGGGAGAGTTCTTAACAAAACAAAAGCTAAAGATGATCATAAAAGGAAAAATGAATATTTTTGACTGCATAAAATTGAAAAACTTTTGCACAAGTGTAATTAGTGCAATTAAAAGTAGACAGGAAACAGACTTTGTAGTAAAATTTCTCTGATAAAGGTCTGATATACAAAATATCTAAGAAATTTATATAAGTATAAAAGAATGATAGCCATGTCCCAGTAAATGGTCAAAAGACATGAACAAGCAGTTTTCAAAAGAAGAAATGCAATTTATTAACAACCATGTGTTAAAAAAATGCTTGAAATTACTAAGAATAAGGAAAATGAAAATTAAAACAACTCTGAAGTTCCACCTCACACCAGGCAGATTGGGAAAGATGGAGAAAAATAAAGGAAAATGAACGTATAGTTACACTAATTCACTGTTGTTGAAGTTATGAGTTGGTTTAGCCATTGTGGAAAGCGATTTGGAACAGTACCCCCAAAAGCGACTAAAGTGTTCATACTCAATAATACTACCACTTGCCTATGCCCCCAAGAAATCAAAGACAGAGGGAAAGAACCCATATGAGCAAAAATATTCGGAGCAGCACTTTTTTTTTCCCTGCAAAGCAGGAAACTAGTTGGGGGATGGTTGAATAATTAAGGTATGTAAATGTAACAGAACTGTAATACACTGTAAGAAATGACAAAAGTAATTAATTCAGAGAAACTTGGGAAGACTTGTATGAACTCGGGCAGAATGAAGGGAACCGAACCACAACAATTTTATACAATGACTACATTATAAAGAAAACTAATTTGAAAGACTCAAAATAACTCATTGCAATGATCAGTTTTTATTGTTGCTGTTCGGTAGTTCAGTCGTGCCTGACTCTTCATGACCCCATTTGGGGTTTTCTTGACAAAGATACTAGAGGGATTTGCCCTTTCCTTCTGCAGCTCATTTCACAGATAAGGAACTGAGGTAAGTACAGTTCAGTGAATTGCCCAGGGTCACATAGCTAGTAAGTGACTGAGGTTGATTTTGAACTGAGGTCTTCCTCACTCCAAGCCCTGATTTCTCTATCCATTGTGCCACTTAGCTGCCCAGTGACCAATTATAACCAAAAAAACATGAAACATGCAGCCTACCTCTTAAGAAAGAGGTGATGGGGGCAGCTAGGTGGTGCAGTGGATAGAGCACTGGCCCTGGAGTCAGGAGGACCTTAGTTCAAATCCAGCCTCAGACACAGCACTTTCTAGTTGTGTGACCCTGGGCAAATCACTTAACCCCCTTGTCTAGCAAAATAATAATAATAATAATAATTTCAAAAAGGAGACAACACTAAACTGGGAGAATGGAGATTGTGTAGGAGGTGGCAACCTAAACTGGGTTTTGAAGGAAATTGGGGGTTCTGAGAGGCAGCAGTGAGAAGGAAGAGCATTCTAGGCAGGGGGACAGTCTTTACAAAGTCCCAGAAACAGTGATGAAATGTAACATGTACAAGGAACATCTAGCAGGACAGTGAGATTTGAATGGAGAGTACATGAAGAGAAACAATATTTAAAAAACCTTGAAATGATAGATGGGAGTCATTGTGGAGGGCTATGTGTTTTTTTCAATTTTATTTTTGTTATCTTAAACTTGACATTTTTTTGTTATCTTAAACTTGACAAACACCAACAAATGTGAACATTTTCAGAGATGAAGAACAGAAAAAAAGATGATATAGGAAACTGTGAATGTTTATTTATATGTGTCTTATTTTAAATAAAAATATATCTACATATATGTATATATATGTATATGTAAGTGTTCAGGTACACATATATATGAATATATTATACTTAATATGTTAGTAACAAAGCTACGCTGCTTATCTATGACTCTTCTGAATTTCTCTTCTGTGCATTAAAAAAAATGCTTCATTATTTTCATGGTGAATGGCACCACTGTCATACTCTGCCCCCCAAAAATACCTGACAACAAAACTAAATTTTAGCACCCTCACCCCCACTTTGTAGCAAATAGAATCCACCAATAAAAATTCACACTTTGGTCATGTTTCATTTTGTACCTCAAATCCAGGTCCTCCACACAACTGCACCATTTTGTTAATAAATATGTAGGGAAGACATGACTTCTGATTGGCTAAGAGAATGTTGAGCCACAACTCTGTATAACTGTGGAAGTAGAGAAGGGATTTCTTGAATGCTTTTTTTTTTTTTACTTTTTGGTGAGGCAATCAGGGTTAAGTGACTTGCCAGGGTCACACAGCTAGTAAGTGGCAAGTGTCTAAGGCCGAGTTTGAATTCAGGTCTTCCTAACTCCAAGGACGGAGCTCTATCCACTGTGCTACCTCACTGCCCCTTGAGAAGAGATTTCTTTAGAGATTGTTACAGGACTTTGAGAGAGGTGGTCAAGAGAGGTAAGTATGGACTTTAGAATAGCTACCACAAGCCCTTAGAGCCCCGAAGTCATGCAGAGAAAGCTGGCTGCCCATCATGCTCCTTGACCTCCAGCAACTACAACCTTAAAGACCACCAAGAACAGGCTGTTCCAGCCTTCCCCATCCCCAATATTTTTCTCTCTTCCGGATGGAGCTGAGATTTTATGTTACTCCCAAATGAAAAGTTCATTTACTCTAGTGTATCCTTTGATCTATTATAATCTATGTCAATTCCCTGATTTTGTGTAATTTTTGACAAAGAGGTTAAAACTAGCTATTTGTGATGGTATTTTGTGTGCAGTGGGGGTCTAGTATAAGATTTTCAGAGATCATTGAGATCTCACTGGATGCTACTGGAGCTATGATGCTGTCCAAAGCATGGGCTCCTCTCTCTGGGTGATTCCATTCTATGATGACCATTCCCTTCAGAAAGAAAAAAGAACTCTTCCTGGACCTCCCACCAGCTTCAATGGACTTTTCAAACTCACAAGGTCCCAGGCTCCACTCCTTTCACCGGTTCAGTTACCATGCTTCCAAAAGCACTAAGACAAAGAGAAGGTGACTCAGGCTGATAGACTTCTTTGAATGCCTCCAAAGCCAATCAAAAAGCCTCTCATTCATCATGTGGTTAGTCACCAGAAAGAGTTACATGACGCATCTTGCCTCCCACAGTGGTCCAAAGTCTCTCCAAGGTACTTCCACTCTTTGCCATCATGAATTTCTCAGAAGCAGTTTCCTTAGATTCCTCCACATGAAGAGACATCATCTGAAGTGCTCTATCCCTGATCTAGATTCCCATTACCTGAGTAACCAGTGTTTGGTAGAAGGGGGCTAAAATGGCAATAGTATACTAAATATTTCTCTTCCCTTAAGAGCAATGAAGGAAAGTGATACTTATACCAGACCCTAAAGTATGTACCCCTAGGCTACCAATATTTGAGGTGTGGTAGATAGATATCATTTTAGAGGATTACCTTTCTTGGAGATAGGCATAAGTTCTTTCTGGGAAAAGGAGTAAGGATCTAGCCATGGCCCTGTACCGACTCCCTAAAATGGGGGAAATCACAATTTCCATTGGAAGAGGATGGGCCAGAACCCAAATTAGATATCTATCTATGCTACCTGCAAGCCAAGACATCTTGATATTTAGACAGCAACCACAAACCTACTATATCTTACACCTTGTTAAACATAGATAAATTTTGTTCACAGCATTCCCTTGATCCCAAAGCCCTATCAAACTAATAATAATAGTAAAGTAAAATGAGCCTGGCTTGACATAATTTGTTTTTAATGGCTTGGAATAAAATAACTTATTTTTCTTAAGTGCTAACAAACAATACTTTAAAAATCTGTTCTTTAACGTTATAGAAAAGGAAAATGACAAATACTGGAGGGGATATGGAAAAATTGGAACACTAATGCATTGTTGATGGAGTTGTAAACTGATCCAACCATCCTGGAGCACAATTTGGAACTATGCCCAAAGGGTTATAAAATTGTATGTGCCCTCTGACCCAGAAATATCACTACCAGGTCTGTATACCAAAGAGATCAAAGAAAAGGGAAAAGCACCTAATTGTACAAAAATATTTATAGCAACTCTTTTTGTGGTGGCAAAGAATTGGAAATCAAGGGGATGCCCATCAATTGGGGAATGGCTGAACAAGCTGTGGCATACGATTGTGATAGAATACCATTGTTCTATAAGAAATGATGAGCAGGGTGGTTTCAGAAGGAAAAAAACATGCCCAGACCTATATCAACTGATACAAAGTGAAGCGAGCAGAACCAGAAGAATATTGTACACAGTAACAGCAGTATTGTAAGGACGATGAACAGTAAAAGACTTAGATGCTCTGATCAAGGCAATGATCCAAGACAATTCCAAAGGACACATAAGGAAAAATACTATCAACCTGCAGAGAGAGAACCAACGAACTCTGAACCCAGATCGAACCATACTTTTGTTATTTTTAAATTTTTTTATTGTTTTATTTTGTTTGTGTCTTCTTCTTCAACATGACTAATATGGAAATATGCTTTGCATGATTTCATATGTACTAAATATCAAATTGCATGCCTTTTCAAGGAGGAGGGAGGGAGAGAATTTGGAACTTGAATTTTTTTAAAATGAGTGTTGAAAAAAATTGTATATGTAATTGGGGAATATTTGATAAAATAAAAATAAATAAATCCATTCTTTAATTTTACCAATGTGGCACCTGGGGACAATCTTCCCCCACCCAACTTATGTGTTGGTCTGTCAGATAAGGCCAACCCAAGTTTAAGGTATTCTGTGGGTCAGAAGCCACTCAAAATTATACTTCATAAATTCTTTCCAATGTGTTTACTTTAATAGTCAGTCAGAGGATGCAATTATTTCAAAGCTAAGGTATTCAGACATGAAATAGCCCAATAAGAAATGATAGAATGTTTTCCCCAACAACCTGGGTCACACTCTCCCACAAATCCACATATCCCTAGTGGTAAAAGTGGACACACATATGCATAGAGAGGCACACATAGAGACAATATTTGTGAAGAGGTGCAAATGTAAGAAGTATATGCTGCCAGGGCCCACATCTGGACTCTTTTTGCTTCCTTACACAATTATTACTCTTCTGGGGTTTAAGCCTATGAACACCATTCTTACAGGACCTTACCACCTTCATGTTTAACCTGCTACCCTCTATACCAACTGCTATACAGGTATTTCACAAATCTGACCTCTTCAATAAGCTTTCTATTACATGAGTTCCATGAGTCACTTTCCCTTTTCTCATTCATCAGAATTATTCACAACTAAATAATCAAAATTTAACTCCTGAGAGTCTCTAAACTCTCTTGAACTAACTTTCCTTTTATTAGAGGCTAAAATAAATGACTTAATTATGTATCAAATGCTTACTACTTCTCTCTCCTGCTACTCACAATTATGGCTAAGAACTCTCTCCTTATCCACAGTTGTGGAGATTCTCCCCTTCTCTGATCCTTTAATTTGTATTATCCAGATGATTTTACAGCCTTCTTAGCTAGGTCATTTTATATCTAGGTCATTTAATCGTTTGGAGTTTATTGCCTAAACCTAATTTCTGCTGGACTATTTACCAGCATCTCCAGCAGGGGGAGTAAATACTTATCCTAGTAATTAGTGTCCCTGGTTTTGAAAAATAATATGATACTCTGTTAGATTGCTTCTGGTCCCTGTGCATCTAATCTGTTCCATTCATCAATTTTAAAAATTATTTTAATCATACCAGATAGCTCTGATAAGAGCTGATTGTAAGATAGTTTGGGATCTGGTACTGCTAGGCCAACTTCCTTCTCACTTTTTTTCACTATTTTTGTTCCTCAAACAAATGTTTCTATCATTGTGTCTAGCTCTATAAATTATTCTTTTGGTAGTTTGGCAGAGCAAAAAATCAAACTATAAATAAACTCTAAATAAATTATATAATTATATAATAAACTATAAATAAATTCCTGTAATATTGTTATTTCCAAAATATTGGCAATGCGCAACCATTGATAATTAAAATCTCTCTAATAGTTTAGGTCTATATTTCTGCAAAAAGTGCTTTTCAGTTGAATTGATATCAATCTTATATCTTGGTAGATGAAATCCCAGATATTTTGGACTTTCTGTTGTCATTTTGAATATAATTCATTTTTCTGTCCCTTCCTGTTAGGTTTTGTTAATATGCAGAAAGGTCAATTATTTCTTAGTTTATTTAACATGTCATTTACTGAATATATTATTTGCATTTTTTAAATTTGTTCTCCAGGATTCTATAAGTAAACTCTCATATTACCTGCAAAAGATGATATTATTTTGTTTATTCTTTGCCTGAGCTCATTTCCTTGGTTTCTTTTTTAAAAATTTTTTGCTATAGTTAGCATTTATAGAAGTATTCAAAAAAATAACAGTAATAATGCACATCCCTTTTTAACCTCTCATCGTATTGGAAAGGCCTCTACTGATTCTCCATTACTGATAATAGCTGTTGGTTTTAAATAGATATTAATTACCCTATTAACAAAAGTTCCATTTATTCCAATGTTTTTTAGTGTTTTTACTTCAATGAGAGTTGTATTTTGCCAAAAACATTTTCTGCATCTATTGACATAATTATAATTTTTAGTCTTTGCAATTAATTTGGTCTATTGTAATTTACAAATGTTGAACCAACCTTGCATTCCCTGGTATAAATCCAAGCTAGGCATGGTATGTAATCTTTTTAATATGTTACTATAGCCTCAATGAAAAAGGCTGATTAAATTTTTTAGAAATCAATATGTGTTGGACATATTGTTCCATAATTTTCTTTAATTTCCTTTGGTTTAGGTATCAGGGCTATTTTTTGATAGAATAGAACAGAATGCTCACATTTCCTGTTTCTCAAATGAGTTACATGATACTGTAATTAACTTTCTTAGAATGTCTTGAAAGACTTATAATTTTGATATTGTCCTGGGATATTGAGGGGGTGCCGAGTATGATATTCTTTTATAGCTTGTTCAATTTATTTTTCCTAGACTGAGTTATTTAAGCTCTTTACTTAATGTTTTGTTAATCTAGATGTTTTTGTAAATATTCATTTATTCCATTTAATTTATCAGTGTGGTTGGCACATAATTGGAAAAAATCGTTCTCAATAATTTTCTTTCTTCTTCATTGTGAATTCTTCTTTTTAACTTTTTTACTTTTGTGATTTGGTTTTCTTCTCTTAATCAAATTAGCTATTTTTTGTTTATTGTAATCAAATTTTATTTTTAATTGATATTTATTTTCTCTCTTATACCTTTCCCTCTACTCCCTCCCCCAAAACACCAACCCTTATAACAAATATGCATATTCAAGCAAAACAAATGCCCTTATTGGCCATGTTCAAAAATATGTGTTTCATTCTGCATGCTGGGTCTATCATGTCTCTATCAGGAAATGAGATGCATTCTTTATCATTGGTAGACAAGATTCATGGTTGGTCATTGCACTGATCAGAATTTTAAAGTCTCAAAATTTTTCATTTTTTATTGCATTCTGAGGCAGGTATAGAATGCTTAAGTCAATAGCATAGCTCTTCTTTTGATTGCTTCAAGTCAAGATCTTGCAAAGACCTTCTTTGGAGAAAGGAGATATTCATTGAGCTTCCTTTTAAAATAAAATGATTATTTTAGCATTATCGATGTTATTGTATAAATTATTTTCCTAACTCTGCTCATTTACTCTGTATCAGTTCACACAAATCTTTCCACTATTCTCTAAAACTATATCTTTCATTTTCTACAATTATATATATGTGTGTGTACTTTGTTACATTTGAGTTGCAACCATTTCCCACTCTCCCAACCCCACACTAGACAAGGCCAACATTTGACACAAATATACACAGTATATAGTTCCAAATACCAATTCTTTTTCTGGAGCTGGATAGCATCTTCCTCCATAGGTCCTTTGTAGTTGATTTGAATATTCATATAACTTAGAATAGCTTAGTCAGTCACATTTGCTCTTCAAACAGTATTGCTGTTACTGTATACATTCTCTTGCTTCTATTCATTTCATTTTTTTTTATTTCATTCTTCTTCATTATTTCTATAAAGTCTTTCCAAGTTTTCCTAAAAATCAACCTGTTCACCATTTCTTACAGCACAGTAGTATTCCATCATAATCACATACCACATAATCACTTACTCAGCCATTCCACAAAAGATGGACATCCCCTCAATTTCCAGTTCTTTGCCACCACAAAGAGAGCTGCTATAAATACTTTAGAATATATAGGATTTTTTTTTCCTTTCTCCCTGATCACCTTGGGAAAGAGACCTAATAGTGGTATTGCAGGGTCAAAGGGTATATATACACAACTTTACAACTTTTTGAGTATAGTTTCATATTGATCTACAGAATGGTTGGATCAGTTCACGATTCTACCAACAGTGTATTAGTGTCCAGATTTTTCCACATCCCTCCAATGTTTGTCATTTTCCCCTTCTATCATTTTAGCCAGCTTGATAGGTATGAGATGGTATCTCAGAGCTCTTTTAATTTGCATTTCTCTGATGAATAATGATTTAGAGCATTTTTTCCTATGGCTACAGATAACTTTGATCTCTTTCTCCAAAAACTGACTGTTCGTATCTCTTCGGCCATTTATCTACTGGGAAATAACTCAAATTCTTATAAATTTGACAAAGTTCTCTATATATTTGAGATATAAAATCTCTATTTGAGAAACATGTCATCTACAAAAGGAGATACTTTTATTACTGCATTTCCTGTTCTGATTCTTTCCATTTCTTTCTCTTCTCTTATAGTTGTTGCTAGCATTTCTAGTACAATATTGAATAATATCAGCGATAATGGGCATTATTATTTCACTTCCGATCTTATTGGGAAGGCTTCTAGTTTATCTTCTTTATAAATGATGCTTGCTGATGGTTTTAGGTAGATGCTTGTTATTTTAAAGAAAAATCCATTTATACATATGCTTTCAAATGTTTTTAATAGGAATGAGTGTTGTCAAAAGCTTTTTCTGCATCTATTGATATAATCATGTGGTTTTTGTTACTTTTGTTATTGATATAATCAATTATGTTAACAGTTTTCCTTATATTGTTCCAGCCCTGCATTCCTGGTGTAAATCCCACTTTGTTATAATGTATAATCTTTGTGATATATTGTTATAGTCCCCTAGCTAGTATTTTATTTAGGATTTTTGCATTAATACTCATCAGTGGAATTGATCTATAAAGTTCCTTCTCTGTTTTTGCTCTTTTGAGTTTAGGTATCAGCACCGTAATTGTTTCATGAAAAGTTTGGTAGGACTCCTTCTTTGCCTATCAATCCAAATAATTTATTTAATATTATAATTAGTTGATCTTTAAATGTTTGGTAGCATTCACTTATAAATCCATCTAGCCCTGATGCTTCTTTCTTAGGAAGCTTATTTAAAGCCTTTTCAATTACTTTTTCTAAAATATGTTTATTTAGATATTCTAGTTCCTCATCTGTTAATCTGGGCAGTTTATGTTTTTTGTAAGTATTCTTCCATTTCAATTGAATTGTTAAATTTATTGCCATGTGATCAAGCAAAATAACTCTTAATAATTGCTTTCATTTCATTTTCATTAGTAGTGTGTTCTCCCTTTTCATTTTTGATACTAATGATTTTATTTTCTTCTCTTTTTTAATCATATTAACCAAAGTTTTAACTATTTTTATTAGATTTTCATAAAACCAACTCCAAGGTTTATTTATTAATTAAATGATTTTCTTATATCCAATTTCATTAATCTCACCTTTAATTTTCAAGGTTTTAATTGAGGATTCTTAATTTTTTTCTTTTTCTAGTTTTTTTAAATCATATACCCAATTGATTGATCTGTTCTTTCTCTATTTCATTGATGTAAGTGTTTAAAGATAGAAATTTTCCTCTGATTTCTGCTTTTGCCACATCCTCTAGGTTTTGATATGTTGTCTCATTATTATCATTCTCTTTCAAAAAATTATTGCATTGCTTCTATGACTTATTCCTTAACCTACATTCTTTAAGATTAGGTTATTTAGTCTCCAATTAATTTTTAATCTGTGTTTCCATGTCTTTTTTTTTAAATTAAATGTATGTATTAATCTCTTTGATTTCTTTTTTTTATTTATTTATTTTAGATTTATGTAGTTCTGAGAGGGGTAGGTTGAAATTCCCCAGTATTACAGTTTTACAATCTATTTCCACCTGAAATTCATTTACCTTTTCCTTTAAAAATTTGAATGCTATAGCATTAGTATTGATATTACTTCATTATTTTTGGTACCTTTTAACATAATGTAGCTTACCAACATCTCTTTTAATTAAATCTATTTTAGCTTTAACTTTGTCTGAGATCATGATTGCTACCCCTACTTTTTTTTTCACATCAGCTAAAACAAATACTACTACTCTAGCCCTTTATTTTTACTCTATGTGTGTCTCTCATTTTTAAATGTTTTTCTTGTAAGCAACACATTGTCAGGTTCTGGTTTTTGATCCGTTTTGCTATCTGTTTTCATTTTATGAGTGAAGTCATCCCATTCACATTCAAAGTTCTATTTACTAGTTGTGTATTTCCTGCCATTCCGTTTTTCCTCACTGTTTTCCCTTCCATCTCTCTCTTTTTTACCCTGTGCCTCCTCAGAAATCTCATTTACTTCTGACCACTTTCTCCCTAATCCACACATCCTTCTAAAAGTCCCTCCCTTATCCTATCCCTTTGCCCTACTATTTCTCTGTAAGTTAAGAAGACTTTTATACCCTACTACATATATAATTATCCCCTTTTTAACATAGTTCCAATAAGAATAAGGTTCTCGTGCTACATGTCCTCCCTTCTAAACTCCCCTCCACTGTAACGGTTCTTCCATTCATGCCTCTTTTGTATGAGATAATTTGCTCCATTTACCACTTCCTACTTAATTTTATTTTTTAGGATCATCCCATCATTATCAACTTAACCTCAATCCTATCTATGTATAGCCTTTCCAACTACCCTAATAATGATAACTTTCTTAAGAGTTATGAATATCATTTTCCTACATAAGAAGTAAACAGTTTAACCTTATCAAATCCCTCATAATTGGTCTTTCACATTTACCGTCTTATGTTTCTCCTGAATTTTGTGGGTCAGATTTTCTGTCTAGTTCTGGTCTTTTCTTCAAGAATACCTTAAAGTCCTTTCGTACATTAAATATCCATTTTTTCTCGTACAGGATTATACTCATGGGTAGGTTATTCTTGATTGCAAATGCAGCTCCTTTGCTCTTCAGAATATTGTATTCTATTCCCTTCAGCCTTTTAATGTAGAAGGTACTGAATCTTGTGTTATCCCAATTTGTTTCTTTCTAGTTACTTATAATATTTTCTCCTTGACCTGGGAGCTTTGAGATTTAGCTATAATGTTCCTATGATTTTTCACTTTTGGACTCTTTCAGGCAATGATCAGTGGGTTTTTTTTTCCAATTTCTATTTTACTCATTAGTTCTAGAACTTCAGGGCAATCTTCCTTAATAATTTTTTGAACTATAGTGTCTAGACTCTTTTTTTTTAATCATTACTTTCAGGTAGTTCAACAATTCTTATATTATCTTTCCTCAATCTGTTTTCTAGATGAGTTGTTTTTCTAATGGGATAGGTTAAATTCTCTTCTATTTTTGATTTTGTTTTATTATTTCTTGAAGTCTAATGAAATCATTAGCTTCCTCTTACCTAATCCTAATCTTTAAGAAGTTATCTTCTCTGTTTAAGTTTTTGGATCTTATTTCCAAATGTTTGACTTTCTTTTCGTAATTTTCTTGCCTTTCTTGCGTTACTCATTTCTTTTCCCAATTTTTCTTCAACTTCTCTTATTTGATTTTTAAAGTCGCTTTTAAGCTGTTCTAAGAACTCTTTTTTGGCTTGTGACCATTTTACATTTTTCTTTGGAGGTTTACAAGAAGCTGCTTGGTCTTCTTGAGTTTCAGCCCTGATCTTCTCTATCACCACAATAGCTCTCTATGGTTGGGTTCTTTCTCGGTGTTTTACTCATTTTTTTGGCCGTTAACTTTATGTTAGAGTCAGGTTCTGCTCCCAGAGTGTGGGGGGTAATGTTTCAGGCTTCAGGTTTTTCATGCTGTTGTTTTTTGAGCTCTATCTGAGGGTCTTTGATTTCTGGGTTCTTCCAATGTTCTATAATCCAAGGCCAGGTGTGGTCACTGTTCCTCTAGCTCATGCCTTGGTTTATGGGTACCCTCACGCGCTCCTCTCAAGGCCTCTAGCACTACTTCCACTCCAAAGTGCTCTTGTTTCCTCCAGTTCCTCAGGTACCTGCAAGTGTCAATTAGCCCCTCTGCCCTGGAGCCAAAACTAGGGACTCTGCTCTTCTGTGAGTGACCGCAACCAGCAAGTGCCGCTGTGTCTGCACTCACTAGTGCAGGGGTTGAGGGAACCTGCGGTCTCAAGGCCACACGTGGCCCTCTAGGTCCTCAAGTGCAGCCCTTTGACTGAATCCAAACTTCACAGAACAAATTTGTGCTATAAGAAATGATAAGGCGGATGGTGTTTACTCGCTCCTTCTCACCCACAGCCACAGACTTGGAGCATGTGGGCCTTGTCCGGTCAGCGTGCCTGGGCCCCGTATCCAGCGCCAGCAGAGGGCCCCCACAATCTTCCCCTGACCAGCCACCCATTCCCCATCCCATCCGAGGGGCAAAAGCTCAGAAGCTAAGGCCGCCAACTATACAACTGCCCGTAGGACTTATTGTTTGTTGACTCTGTGGTATCTGCCCAGAGATATCTTCAATCAGGCTGGACTACCACCTTGGGAGGTCAGATCTTTCTTAACATTGTCCCAAGTCATCTTAGCCTGAATGACTGCTTTACCCTGACTTTTAATTATTTCTACTGCTTTAAAATTTACTTTGAGGCATTATTTTAAGTTACTTGTAGATTTGAGAGAGCTAGGTAGTTTTCTGCCTTATTCTGCCATCTTCCCATAATTCCCTCCCTAATAATCTCTACATTTTTAAATGATTTTGTCTATCTTTCGATTTTCAGAATTTCTATTTTTGTGTTTAGTTTTTTTTTAATTGCTGTTTTCATTTTTTCATTGCACATCTGATTTGTTGATTTGGTCTTTCTTCTATTGATGAAAGTGTTCAATAAAATTTCCACTGTGGATTGTTTTGATTGCATTCCCCAAAGTTTTGACATGTTGTCTTACTGTTGTCATTTTCTTTGATAAAAGTATTTATCATTTGTATGGTTTTTATCTTTGTCCCATATATTTGGGGGAATTAAATTATTTAATCTCCATTTAAGTTTGAATTATTTCTTCAAGGGCCCTTTAACAGTAATAACTGTTCTTGTATTGCATCAGTAAAAGATATATTTAATATTTCTGCTTCTTTGTGCTTCCCATCTCTATATGAACAACCTATTGTTGGATTCTGCTTTCTAATCCATTCTGCTTCTTTCTGCCACCCGTGGCATGTTTGTCTTTCTTAATTCTCTCTGTGGCCCTTATATACACTGGTATTTTGAAGGGATACTTATGTCTTTCGTTTCCATTAGCATGTATACTCTAGATTATTATTTTGGACCTACTAATTTCTCATGTGTGTTTGACTTTTTGAGGTTTCCTTTGTCTCCTGTATTTGAATTTCACCAATTTTACCCAACTTTGGTATTTTCATTAAGAATGCTTGAAAGTCCTATGTTCTATTGAAGGCCCATTTTCCATCCTGTGGGATTACACTCATTGTTTCAGGGTAGGTTATTTTTTTGGAGGGGCAATTGGGGTTAAGTGACTTGCCCAAGGTCACACAGCTAGTAAGTGTCAAGTGGTTGGTTTGAGGCCAGATTTGAACTCAAGTGTTCCTGACTTCAGGGCCGGTGCTCTATCCACTACACCACCTAGCTGCCCCCCAGGGTAGGTTATTCTTGATTGCAAGTCTTTAGCTTTCATCTTCCAGAAGATATTCCAAGATTTTATTTTCTTTGAAGTATTTGGGGTGAAATCTTTTGTAATTCTGATTATAGTTTCTTGGTACTTGAACGCTTTCTTTCTGGATGATGGCATTTTTTCCTTAAACAGCAACGTCTCAGTTTTAGCTCTAACATTCCTGAATGCTTTCAATTTTTTTTTTCCAGGAGGTGAGCAGTCGAATCTATCTATAATTCCAGTATATACAGACAGTTTTCTTTTTTTAAGGATTTCCACAGGTTTTTGTCTGGAATATCTAATGCACAGGTATACAAAAGCAAGATTGAACCAACTCATGAGAGCAAATGTTAAACTTTTAGTGTGATTATTTACACCTCATGAAATCAGCAAATTCAATAAATCAGGGCTTGACTTCTTGTTTTATGATTGTTTTAACTTAAGAAAGTGATGTAAAAACCCAGGAACTATATGAGCACAATTATAAAACACTTCTCACACAAATAAAGTCAGATCTAAATAATTGAAAAAATATCCGTTGCTCATGGGTAGGCTGAGCTAATATAATAAAAATGACAATTATACCTAAATTAATTTACTTATTCAGTGCCATACCAATTAAAGTACCAAAAAATTATTTTATAGAACTAGAAAAAACCCAACAAAATTCATCTGGAAGAACAAAAGGTCGAGAATATCAAAGGAATTAATGAAAAGAAATAAAAGGGAAAGTGACCTAGATGTACCAGATCTTAAATTGTATTATAAAGCAGCAATCATCAAAACTACTTGGTGTTGGCTAAGAAACAGAGTGGTGAATCAGTGGAATAGGTTAGGTACACAAGACTCTATAGTCAATGACAATGGTAATCTACTGTTCGATAAATCCAAAGACTCCAGCTTCTGGGATAACAACTCATTATTTAACAAAAACTGCTGGGGAAACTGCAAGACAGTATGGCAGAAACTAGGCATAGACCAACATCTTACACCCTGTACCAAGATAGAGTCAAAATGGATACGATTTAGATGTAAAGGCTGATACTACAAGCAAAGTAGGAGAACAAAGAATAGTTCACCTGTCCGATTTATGGAGAAGGGAAGAATTTATGACCAAACAAGAGATAGAGAACATTATGAAATGCAAAATGGATGATTTTGATTACATTAAATTGAAAAGTTTTTGCACAAACAAAGCTAATGAAACCAAGCTTAGAAGGGAAGCAGAAAGCTGGGAAACAATTTTTACAACCAATGTCTCTGATAAAGGTTTCATTTCTAAAATATACAGAGAACTGAGTCAAATTTATAAGAATACAAGTCATTCTGCAATTGATAAATGGTCAAAGGATATGAACATGCAGTTTTCAGATGAAATTAAAGCTTTCCATAGTCATACAAAAAAAATGCTCCAAATCACTATTGATTACAGAAATGCAAATTAAAACAACTCTGAGGTACCACATCACACCTATCAGATTGACTAACATGACAAAACAGGGAAATGATAAATGCTGGAGAAGTGGGAAAACTGCAATACTAATGCATGGTTGTTGGAGTTGTGAACTGATCCAACCATTCTGGAGAGCAATTTGGAACTACGCCCAATGGGATATAAAATTGTGCATACCCTTTGACCCAGAAATACCACTTCTAGATTTATATCCCAAAGAGATCATACAAATGGAAAAAGGACCCACATGTACAAAAATATCTATAGGTGCTCTTTTTGTGGTGGCAAAGAATTGGAAATTGAAGGAATGTCCATCAATTAGGGAATGGCTGAACAAGTTGTAGTATATGAATGTAATGGAATACCATTCTGCTATAAGAAATGATGAGCAAATAGACTTCAGAAAAACTTGGAAAGACTTATATAAACTGTTGCTGAGTGAAGTAAGTAGAACCAGGAGAACAGCGTACGCAGTAACTGACACATTGTGCGATGACTAACTTTCATAGACTTGGCTCTTCTTAGCAATGCAAGGATCTAAGACAACTCCAAAAGACTCATGCAAATGCTATCCACATCCAGAAAAAGAACTATGGAGTCTGAATGTAGATCGAAGCATACTATTTGCTCTCTTTTTTCATTTGTTGTTTTATTTTGTTTCTTCTTTCTCACAGTTCCTCCCATTGGTTCTAATACTTCTTTACACTATGACTAATATGAAAATATGCTTAATATGGATGTATATGTAGAGCCTGTATCAGATTACATGCTATCTTGGGGAGGAGAGAGGAGAGGGAGGGGGGAAAAATTGAAAACTCAAAATCTTATGAAAGTGAATGTTGAAAACTCAAAATAAATAATTTTTAAAAAGAAAAAAAGAAAGTGATATAAAAAATGTGAATAATTGAACTTAAAAATGTGTTATGAAATTTTTTAATGAATTGGTTATAAACATTTAGGACCACACCCCTGGCATAACTTGAGATAGCTGCTTAGGAAAGGAGGGCACTGAGGTGTTAAATATGTGTTAAAATCAAAGCTTGATAAACCTCAAACTGTTCCTTCAAGTCTCTGGCTTCCTATTCTTCTTTGTGTCCCTCAGCACAGGTATCTAAATAGCAATTTCAAAAGATGGAATTCTCTCTTTTTTTTTTAACAGAATTTTATTTTATCTTCAATTCCTAATTCTCTCCCTCCCCCACCTGTTGAGGAGGCAAGAAAAACAAAATTCATTACAAATATTTATAATCAACCAATTCCCACATTTAGAATGTTGAAAGGAAGGAATGAAGGAAGGAAGGAGGGAGAGAAGGGAGGAAGGAAGAAAAGAAAATGTGTTTCAATCTTCACCTGAAGATTAAATCCATTAACCTCTTTTTAGAGATGGAGAGCATTTTTTTAATTTATGGAATAAAACAAGCATTTCATAACATAGTATAATAAAAAAGACAATTACAAATTCACTATGTCCAACTTGCTATTCCTTTTAAATACATAACAAAGTTATCTTGTAAATTTCCTTCCCCTCCTTTTTTTTCCTTTCTTCTCCCTTTCCCTTGCCTCAGAGATGGCTACAATTAAACAAAAATTGGGACACTAATTCATTGTTGAATAGGAATTTTCATCATGAGTGCTTTGGAATTGTGGTAGATCATTGTGTTTATCAGAGTTACTAAGCCTTTCAAAGTTCTTTATAATATTGTTATTGTATAAATTTTTCTCCTGGTTCTGCTCATTTCATTTTGCGTAAGTTCATACAAGTCTTCTCGAGTTCTAAAACCATCTCCCTCATCATTTCTTACAGCACAATAGTATTTCATCACATTCATATACCACAACTTGTTCAGTCATTTCCCAATTGATAGGCATCCTCTCATTTTTCAATTCCTTGCCACAACAAAAAGAACTGCTGTAAATATTTTGTACATATGTCCTTTCCTCAAGAGATAGAATTTTCAAGTCTGGTAGCTACCACAGGAGATCAAGAATTTCTGTGTTTTTCTTTTGTTGCCAGACACCCTCTGGGAAGTGTATGTACCTACAGCTATTACAATGATTCTTAGAGAAGATCCCTGCATCTTTCCTCAACCAGATGATGAGCCATATGCTGGCTTGTCAACATACGTGGACCTGGAATGAGTTACCTGGGCACTGCAGAGCTGAGGTGAAAGTGAAATGCCTCTTCAGCAGTCCCACAAAATGTTTTCTTTTTTCTTTTTTTCTTCCTTCTTCCTTCCTTTTTTTCTTTCTTCTATGTCTTTCTCTCTTCCTTTATGTCTTCCTTCCTTCCTTCCTTCCTTCCTTCCTTCCTTCCTTCCTTCTTTCTTTCTTTCTTTCTTTCTTTCCTTCTTCCTTCCTTCCTTCCTTCCTTCCTTCCTTCCTTCCTTCCTTCCTT
>NW_020950239.1:6458890-6659386 GCF_900497805.2 Vombatus ursinus | reverse complement strand
CTTTCTTTCTTTCTTTCTTTCTTTCTTTCTTTCTTTCTTTCTTTCTTTCTTTCTTTCTTTCTTTCTTTCTTTCTTTCTTTCTTTCTTTCTTTCTCTCCATACAGAGAAAATTTGTCTGGTCAGCAGGGCAGGATATGATGCTTCACATGGCAGTAGAATATTTGCCAGATCCAAAGGGCCCTGATTCCTCATGGGCTGGCCCCTTTTATGCCCTTAGGTAACCAGTAAACCATATCAATAGTTTGGGAATAAGCATTTATTAAACACCCACTATATGCCAGGCACTGTGCTAAGTGCTTCATAAATACTATCTCAAATACACATTGATTCTCATTGCAACCCTGAAAGATAGGTACTATTATTATACTCATTATACAGTTGAGGAAACTAAGGCAAAGATAGGTGAAGTGATTTGCCCAAGGTCACACTGTAAGTGTCTGAGGTGGGATTTGAATTCAAGTCTTCCTAACTCCAGGGCCAGTGTTTTATCCACTGTTCTATCCAGCTGCATTAGGGTTGACTTCCTTGCCTTTTAAGGAATAAATATTAGCTTAACCTACATAGATGGACCCTGGCAGATATTGCTCCTGAAGAAGTTTGGGGGTGCTGGTTGGGGGTGCTTAGGGCTGCTGGGACCCTGAGAATGCCAAGGCAGTCACCTGTAATGAATTCACACACTCAAGCTATCTTTCAGTCAAGAGATAGTTTATTGTAACACCAATAGGAATGGGAAAAGTTCCTTTCAAGAACTTGCATCCTAATGGGGGTGAATCTAAAGCTTATATTGAAAAGGGGCATGGGAAAAGAATGCCAGGATACCAATTAAGTCATCTAAGGGTTCTGATGTCTTTGGGAACTATAAATGGGAAAGTGTAGGGAGTATGCCAGACATTGAGGGAGTTGTCAGAGGCATAGACCTTGGGGATCTGGTGGGAGGAAGAGTCCTTGGGCCAGCCAGGGACAAAAATCCTTGGGCCAGGCGCCTCTCTGTCTGTTCTGATAAGGGAATTACAGTCAGGGTTGTATCAAGTGGAAATTTTCTCACAAGGCTGGGTTACTTTCAGAGACATGGTCTTAAGACTTGTTGGGGTCCAGGTCCCAGCACCCCATGAGCGCCTACTAAAAATGTATTGACTTAGTTCGCAACAGGGCATCAAATCTCAGTAACCCCAACTCCTTGAGTACTGGGCTGCTTATTCTTTAGGCGACTGGAAAGATGTTAACAGTTTGAGACTTAGTCCCCTGGACTAATTAGTCTAAAGGATGATTTCATTGCTTTTTTAGGGGAAAATTAGCCTAACCCATGTGGAGTAGATGTTGCTTCTACCATGTAGCGTGTTTCTCTTTGCAAAGACAGGGTTCATTTTCCTTCCAGTCAGTTCAATTGTCCCACAGGGCATCTGTTGTACTGTAGAGGATGGGAGTAGATGACAATGAAATGACAATGGTGCCTTTGATCAACAGAGTCACCAGGGTGGGTAAGGAGAACACTGGTGAACAGTTACTTTTGCTCATCCCCTTCATTCATGTGTAATCTGAATCCTGAAAAACAAATAACATATCACACCCATTCTCCCAATTCTGTTACCCTTAGACTAGCCTAGCCCTCCATTGTCTTAGCTCCCTACGGCCCCTGGCTACTTCCCACCCTCCACCCTATCTAGACCCCATTCCTGACCTCCCAGTCACTCCCATCAAGATCCTTCCTAGATCTCTCCCCCAGTCTTTCTCTATATAAGATCCATCTTGTCTCCGTTAAGGTGCTCAGATTCTTACAATCTAGCCACTGCTCAGATTCCTTAAGAACCTAGCCAATAGCTCACAAATGTTCAGATTCCTTAAGAGGCTGACCAATATGGTGGATCCTTAATAAACCTTGTCTTTGACTGAAGGAAACAACAACAACAGACAGGTTTGAAAGGATCTCACAGCCAATACAGTCAGATCACTTTGGAGGAGAGGAAGTTTCAGTCTTCTCGACAGTTGACCAACCTCCTTGAGAATTAAATTTCATACTTGCTGATTAACAGTTGGCTTTTCCAGGCTCTTGAAATAAGAACTGGCTTTGTTTGCGAAAGCAGCTTGGGAACTTGCAGCCCATAGGAAGAATAAGAATAATAGCATTTATATAGAGATAAGATTTGCAAAGCACTTCCCATATATATGTTATCTCATTTGATCCTCGTCACTACTCTGGGAGGTAGATGCTATGGTTGTCCCCATTTTACAGAGGAGGAAACTGAGGCAGATAAAGGTGAAGTGACTTGCCCAGGGTCACACAGCTAGGGTCTGAGATGGGATTCAAGCTTAGGACTTCCTGATTCCAAATCTAGCATTCAGTCCATCCAGCAGCTAATCCTGGAGACAGGAAGACCTACCTGAGTTCAAATTTGGTCTCAGACACTTGATTGAACCCTGGGCAAGTCACGTAACTTCTGTCTGCCTCAGTTTCTTCAGCTGTAAAATGGGGATAATAGCACCTACTTTACCTTCCAGGGTTGCTATGAAGATCAAATGAAATGTTAGTAAAGTGCTAAACACAGCTCATAGTTGAGGTTCCAGGTACTGGGAGCCTACATCACCCGAGGAACCTCCACCAATGATTTTTACCTTTAATAGTCAGCCAGAGGACACAGCTCAAAACAAAAGCATTTTAATGAAACAGAATGGTAGCGTTTAAAAGAAACAAGGCATTTCCCCAAACTCCTGGGCTAGACTAGACTACAAATACATACAGCTCCACACCCAGGGTGCAAGTGTGAGCATGGAGCAGCACAAACACAGAGGGGAGACCCACTGCTCAAATGCATCTGAGCCATTGACGTCAGCTCTCAAGGTCAGGATTTGCTAGGCTCATCATCTCCGCTGGACTGGTTTTAGACTGTCCGTCAGATGTTACATAGTTTCCACCAGTCACCGTTCAGCCAGAGTCTTGGCCACATACGGCTCCAACGGATACAACTTTGCTGGTTATTTCTTAGCAATGCATGAATACTGTCCAACTGTCTCCGCTGCCCCCAGCTCTTAGCTCAGCTGAAATCCTTGGCAGTTAGATGGCACCGCAGTGGATAAAGGGTTGGGACTGGAGTCGCCAAGACCAGTTCGCATGTTGCTTCAGATAACTTGTTGCCTTTGTGGCCTTGGCAAGGCACTGAGAATGCCTATCTGTAAAATGGGGGTAATAGTAGCAACTGTCTCTCGGTATTGTTGCAAAGATCAAATGAGGTAATGTTTGTAAAATGCATAGCTGAGTGCCCAGAACATTTTTGTTGTTCAATCATTTCAGTTGTGTCTGACTCTTTGTGACCCCATTTGAGTTTTCTTGGCAGAAATACTGGAGTGGTTTGCTATTTCCTTCTTCAGCTCATTTTACAGATGAGGAAACTGAGGCAAACAGGGTGAAATGACTTGCCTAGGGTCTTCTTGACTCCAGGTCCAGTGCTCTGCACTATATAAATGCTCATTATCATCATCTCTTCTTCAGGGAACAATGGGTGTTGTCAGATTTTGTTTTGTTTCCTTTGCTTGTTTCCTTAAAGGTCATAAGCTTTTCTCAGCCCTTTTGGAAGAGGCAGAACTCCTAGCTTGGGAACCAGTCAAAAAGCCTACTCTCAGGGTTTTTCCTTCTTGTTGCCTCAGTCTTGGCTCCTGAAGGCTCTTATCTCCACAATAAGAAATTTTCAGCTCTAGGCACCACGCTCTGGAGAATAAAGCTCAAGCTCTTCCCAGCTAGCTAGAGCCCAGGAGTGTAGTTTTTGTTTTTTGTTTTCCTCTGGACTCTTCTTTCTGTCTGAGGGCTTGGGCCCTTGTGTCTGAGTCCTTATACCACCTTTTAATGAGGAGTCCATACACCTCCCAAGGTTTAAGCTCTGATTGCTAGACCAGAAGTGTCAAATAAATGGCCCATAGGCCAGATCCAGATTAAAATGGAATTGGGAAGTATTTAGCAAAATAGATAAAAACTGCAATAAAATGTTAATATGTGTTTTTCAAAGTCAATACCTGCTGGCAGGCTTATTTAAGTTAGAAAGAATGCCAAACAACATGATCGCTGGCCTGCAATCTCAATGCTAAACTTACTGATGGTTGAAATTAGTTATCTTCTTATCCTAACAGTACCCTCTGTTTTACAGAAGCTTCCACAACCAGAATATCAGGTTGAAAGGAGCTATCTCTGGGCCCAGCCTTTCCTTCAGTCTGAAAAGAGACTCCCCCTAGGGTCAGATACACTTTCCTGAATCCCATGACCACATTATCCATTTTTCTTGAAGCATCATAAATTAGATTGGTTGATGACCAAAAAATAGTGGCACTTCTACCATGGCCTCCTAAGCAATACACCCAGGAGTTGGTAAATGTTTAACAACTTGTGCACCGAGAAAGAAAATGTGTACATAACACACTTTGAGGTTTAACCAGCATTAGTAACATTCTGTCCATCACTTCCCAGAGTCCAATCAAGAAAACAATAAATCAAGCCCTAATTTGTAGTTTCTCTATTTCCAAGATGTAAATGTTTGGTATTCCTTCTATAATAGGAGTGTGGGCTCTAAGTGACTAATTTCCATTTGCTCACCAAAAGTCCAAACTCAATAGTTGGCTGTGACCCATTATCTTTGTAGAGCCTAAACCTTCCTAGGGCTATTTTGTAAATAGGCAATTTGTCTTGTTTTTCCAACTAGAGGGTAGCTTTCCATCAGTCTGCTATCTTGGGGTTCCCTGTACACCAGGATTTCTTAGCAGAACTCTATCACCTTGAGGAAGTGCTTGACAGTGAACTCAGGCATTATCGCATTGCTCAGAGCTTTTATGAGTTGAGGCCCTAATGAGGTGGTAAGACTTGGTCAGCCATTATAAGCCAAGAGCAATGTCGGTTATGCTGATTACTCCCACTTTAAAAAAGGCCTCTTGTAACAAAGTAAAACTTAACAGTACAGTGACCTCATCTGAAAGAACATGAAACATTCCACATCTGTAGCACCTCCTTCAACTCTCTATTTTAAAATAATAATTAAAAAAAATAGAAATCTGATTTTTCTCTCTCCTACCTCCTACCTCATTGGAAAAACAAACTAAAAAAACATGAATTTCTTGTAACAAATATGCACGGTCAAACAAAACAAATTCCCCCAATGTCTACACACAAAAATATAGAATTTTCCGTCTTCACCCTAAATCCACAATCTCTCTCTCATGGATAGCATGTTAATTGTGGATGGTCAATGTGTTCTTACTCTTCTTCAAGTTGTTGTTATTTTCCAAGTTGCTCTCCCAGTTCTGTTTCTTTCATTCTTTATCAGTTTAAAAAAGTCGTAACATTGTTCATTTTTATAATATTGATGTTACAGTATAACTTGTTCTTTTGGATCTGTCCACTACACTATGTATTAATTCAAAGAAGTCTTTTTATATCTCTTTGAGGTCATCTATTTTGTCGTTTCCTCTCGCACAAGGTTATCCCATCCTATAACATCCTTTCCTGACTAAAATAAAAACTACATTAAATAATTATATTAAATAAAAACCCACGGGAAAAAAGTATTAAAATCATTTGGACAGTAAAGTTAATCCTAAAGAATTGGTAGGTCACCTAACAAATCATAGAAATAACAGACAATTTCACTAAAGATAATAACAACAAGACAACATTCCAAAATTTTGGAATATGTAGGAGAAAAGCTATGTCTAAATATTTTATTAACAAAAAAGAGAAAGAACAGATCATTGAATTGAGAACACAGCTAAAAATACTAGAAAACCAACAAAACATTAAAAAAACCAATTAAATATCACAATAGGAAACCTGAAAATCAAAGAGATTAACAAAATTGGAACAAAAATGGAATTAACAACATTGATTGATAAATATAGCTTTCCAAATATTAAATAAAACTAGGCCCTGATTTTTATAAAGAAAGAAAAAAAACCAACCAATAAAATCATTAGCTGATTTGTTTAAAAAAAGGAATGAGGAAAACAGAATCACCAGTATCAAAAATGAAAAAGAAGAATCCACAAGAAATGAAGGAGAAATAAGGGATATTTTAAAAACTTCCACTCAGCTATGTGCCAAAAAACCCACCAACTGAAATGAAATGAATATTTACAAAAACATAAAATGCCCAATTTAACAGAACAAGAAATAGAGAATTTAAACAATACTATCTCACAGAGAGAAATGAAAGTAGCTATAAGTCAATTCTGAAAGAAAAAAAAAACTCCATAACAGGATAGATTCACAAGTGAATTCTATTTTTAAAAACTGAAGAAAACTAATTCCAACATTATGTGAACTGCAAAATAGCAAAATATTCTATGAAATTCCTTCTATGACATAGGGAAAGCCATAAATCAGGGAGGAATCAAAACAGAAAGAGAAAACTTTATAGACCAATAAACATAGATACAAAGAATTTAAATTAAATGTTAGCAAAGAGTCTAAAAAAACATACCAGAAAAATCATTCATTATGACTAGCATGGATTTATACCAGGAACAGGGGGCCAATTGCACACTAGAAAAATCACAAATTTAATTAACCATATTAATAACAAAATCACTAGAGAGGTAAGTGGTTATTGTTGTTTGTCCTTTGTTCTTATAGAGGACCAGGCCATCAGGGAGGTGATGCTGGGGGACTTGCAAATGAATTGGATTTAAGTGAAGGAGGGCTGTGAAAATTCATCAACCTCACTCTCTCCTCCAGAGCCATCTGGGTTCAGTGGCAAGATTAAGATCAGGATAACTGGGTACTATTATTATCCTCATTGTATAGATGAGGAAACTGATAGGTTAAGTGACTTGTCTAGGGTCACTGGGTCAGTAAGCATTTATTAAGCACCAATGAAGTGGAGGTACTAGGAATAAAAAGAGAGACAAAAGACATATGTGTAATGCAAATGACTACATAACAAACAAGATACATACAGGATAAATTGGAGAGAATCAACAGAGGGAAGGAACTAACATTAAGAAAGCTCAGGAAAAGTCTGACCCAGGGAGTTTGCTTGTCCTTCGAATTCCCTTAGTAACGAAATCCCAGGTTCAGCCTTTATCCTGTCCTCCCCTCAACTCTATGTGTGCGATAGCAGAACTGCCACAACACAAAATTCTCTTATTTTGCTGAGTTTTTTGAAGAAAATATGAGAGATTTGTGTATTTGTTTCAGTTTTCCTAGATAAGATCTCTGTCCTAGCATGGAAAAGATTTCAAGCTAGAACAAAAGGTCTGGGAAGGTCATTGTTAGGAAGTTAATCTTCAGTTTGCTTCAATTAAGCAAAAAAAAAAAAAAATATAACAAAAAAAAACCCCACCAAATTTCGAACTTGCCTAAGCATCCTTGTCCTCAGTGACTCCAGTTCCTTTCTTCAATTCAAAGGGAATTGGCTGCACCCTTTCCGATAGGCTCCTATTAATTAATCTCTCATCATGAAGGCATTCTAAAGATAATGATGATGACAATTATGATACAAAAAACCAGCATTTATGTAGCATCTGCTATGTGCCAGGCATTTTGCAAATATTATTTTTTTTTTTCAAAACCACCCTTGAAGGTAGGGGTTACTAGTATCATCATTTTACAGATGAAGAAACTTCGATTAAGTGACTTGCCCAAGGTCACACATGTACTGTCCGAGACTGAATTTGAACTCAGGTCTTACCTGCCTCCAGGTGCAGTGTTCCATCTATCAGACCACCTTGCTGCCTATACAGCTAGTCTACATAGAAAGGGGTGGTAACTACTAAAATGGTATTACTTAAAGGCAGCTAAGTGGTCTAGTGGATAAGGCATTGGTTTTAGAGTCAGAAAGACTTGAGTTCAAATCTCAGCCTCAGACACTTACTAGTTGTGTGACCTTGGACAAGTCACTTCACCTCTGTTTACCTCGGTTTCCTCAACTATAAAATGGGGATCATACTAGTATGTATCTCCCAAAGTTATTGTGAGGATCAGATGACATAGTATTTGTAAAGCTCTTAGTCCAGTGACTGACATATAGGAACCTAGCTATTTTTACTACTAGTTAATAGATATTACAGCAAATATCATCTAATGCTTGGTTTAGACAGACTGGTAATCTCTACACCTTCTAATTAGATGTCAAAAAGAACTGCATGAAGCTCCAGAGTTCATTATAGAAAAGGGGAAAAACATAAAAAGGAAGCTTTCTAGAGCACTGTATTTGTTATAAATTGACAGATAAAACATTTTAAAAGATCCCTATGTGCATATCCTACTTAACATTGTTCATTGGTATCACCAAAGTACATTAGGCAAAGCATTACAGGAAATTGAGGGAATGAGGTTGGCTATGGATTAATTTGGCAATTTTTTGGTGAAGCTTGGCTCCATAGAGATACTAGGTGATGATATATTGCTCAGGAAAATCGGGACTTGCGTCACTCACCTTTTCTGTCTTCTCTAGCCATTATTGTTTTCCTATAAAAGCAGACAAATGGGGAAGTTCAGAAAAGTTTCCTTACTATGGTATCTCTCAGCTCCTTCTCCATTTGGGGAAGTAAAGCTGTAGGAATATTTGCCTCATCCAGGGGCTATGAGCAGGCCTATGATGACATTTGAATTGAGGGACTCAGGAGACAGTCAAAGAGTACATAGTTATAATAAGTTCAGTTCAAAAAGGAGTTCAGTGTAGCCCTAATCTTAGTCAAAAGTTGCTAAGGGGTATAGTGGATAGATCACAAAACTTGGAGGGGGAGATTCAAATCCTCCCCCAATTACTAGCTGGGGGTAGAATGGAAAGAGCACTTAGCCTGGAATTAAGAAGACCAGAGTTCAAATCTAGTCTCAGAACCTTCCTAGCTATGTGATCCTGGGCAGGTCACTTAACCCTGTTTACCTCCATTTCTTCATCCATAAACTGTGGATAACAATAGCACCCACCTCCCAGCGTTGTTTTGAGGATCAAAGAAGATAATAATTGTTGTAAAATACTTAGCATAGTGACTGGCACAATGTAAAAGTTATTACATACATGTTAGTTATTATCAGTTAGCTATGTGACCTTGGGTAAGTCTTTTAATCACTCTCAGTCACAGCTGAAAAATGGGAAATGTTAATAATAGCATTTATTTCACAGGGTCGTTATTATGAGGATCAAAGCAGATAATCTATGTAAGGTGCTTTGCAAACCTTAAAGGGGCCTGTCTATTATTATTGGTCCACAGAGATTACTTTCTGTACTGAGTATCTCTTTAGCCTTACTTTCCTGGCATGAGGCTTGCAACATCTCCCCCTCCAAGTTCTAGGGTTATCCTGAGGGGCTAGAGACAGGAATATGCCGGTAAATATTTAATAATCAGCTTCTTGAAAATGTATGTCACACTTTTATGTTTAATTTGCTTTATTGACATTTTTTCATCACTTTCTTAACTCTAGGTAATCAACAAAATAAGAAATCATGCCCTGATTTGTAGTAGATCACACTGAAAATTTAACAACCGAATCTCCCAAGCCGGCTCTAACTCACACCTGGCTAGAGATGTTTCTTTTCTAGTTCTATCGGCACATTCTCTTCTCTCCACTGAGGTATCAGAGTCTAACATTCCAGTCTCATTAAAAACCACTTAATGAAGGGCAGCTAGGTGGCGAAGTGGAAAGAGCACCGGTCCTGGATTCAGGGGGACCTGAGTTCAAATCTGCCCTCAGACACATAACACTTACTAGCTGTGTGACCCTGGGCAAGTCACTTAACCCCATTGCCTAACTAAAAACAAACAAAAAAACCACTTAATGAGCTTTTACAAAGTGATATTTATTTGAAGATGCCAAAATAATGAAAGTACAACCATTTCTCTCCCACTTTGGGGACATATTCTCTATGCTCTCCAAGGGTTCAGACCTGGCACAGTTTCAATATGACAATGGTCCCGCCAAATTCATGTCCAAAGGTCGCATTAATGCCTGACTTTCCTCAGTGACTGCTGGTTACTGCTGGTAACCCTGAAAGTTACTGCTTGATGCTTGGGACATTAATGCTGGACTGCTTGCAAAACCCTGCATGGATCCAGATTCCTGGGATTCCAGAACTCCAGGGGCTCCAGGAGGCTCGGCCTTCTTCATTTCTTCTGATACTCACCAAGTCAGAGCCTACAGACTAACTTTTTTTCACCTAAAATCAAAGAACAAAAGAGGAAGCACAGAACCGAAGCCAGTTTTCATGGGGTCACCTGTTAGCTAGCCCCAGGAGAGGGCCAAAGACTTCTGCAGATGCTGTGAGTGAAGGAATCAGACCAAGACCAGAGATCCAACCCAGAGAGACAAAGAAGGCAATGAAGGTCTTTAGAAGGTATTTCCAGCACCATTACTACTGCCACTGCCAATCAAAGAGGTGACTCTTCACCAAGTGATTAGCAGGCCAGAACCAGTTA
This sequence comes from Vombatus ursinus, assembly GCF_900497805.2. Lineage (NCBI taxonomy): Eukaryota > Metazoa > Chordata > Mammalia > Diprotodontia > Vombatidae > Vombatus > Vombatus ursinus. Next base: position 6,648,997 of record NW_020950239.1, on the reverse strand, counting down.
CAGGATGTCTATGCATGTTCTAAAGTTTCTTCAGGGTACTTCCATTACACGTCATCATGATTCTCTTGGAAGCAGGCTCCCCAGCCTCCTCCCTAAGGCAAGTAGAATTAGAGACACTTTGTGACCAACCCATTATACTCTCCCGTTTGAAAAATTAGCCATCCGAGGCAAATCAGCTGAGGCATGTTTTGAACACATTATCAATGTCTCCAGTCCAAAACAGTTCTATGGGGCCTCTGAGGAGGCATAAATTTCACCTGCTTCCCTAGTACCATATTGGAAAGAGTCTCAAAATATTAGATGTAGCAAGATCTAATATAGTCCTACCTGTATAGGCAAAAATCACAATTGTTCCCAAATACAACGCTATGCAGATTCAACAAAGGGTATTTTACAAAGTTTACCAAAGATTACAGCTAGCTTAGTACTCTACCAATCCTGAGGGAATGGCCTTCCCCAAGCCAAAGGCAATATAGAAAAGAAAAAGCAAATCAGATTCCTATTTAGGAAGGAATTCTGACCTTTAAATATATTCCCCAACTACATGGAGATCTTCCTGAAAGGATTTAGCTCCTCGGGTACACTGAAAGTCACCTATTTACACTAAGATGAGGAAGCAAGAATTGTTCTGGCTGAAATGCTTCCATGACTCCTTTAAGCATATAATTGCTTGCATCTGGGGTCTGGAAAAAAATGTTCTGTGTCTTTTTCTACACAGGTCACATCAAAATTTCTTTCTATGGGGTATCTGTATCATAGATAATGCTCCTAACAGTCCAGGCAAATTTCACCTGGGGCTGTATTACAAAAGGCACCCCAAATTTTCCCCTCTGGATCCCTGCCAATGGCAATTCTACTAGAATTCCAAACACACCTGACAAAAGGACAAAGTAGGCTCAGTCAGTGAAAAGAGCAAAACAAGGCCCAATAAATCCCAAAGAAGGCCCAGGTTCCCAAGAAAAGGAATTAAGCACTGAGGGCTGATTATTGGAAGCTTTTAAGTAGTCAGGTAAACCTTAGCCTATATACTTGCAGAACATAAGGATCTTACAAGAAGGTAAACATTCTAGATCTGTTTAAACAAAAAAAAAAAGAAAAATATGAACATTTCTCAAATAGGCACCAGCACTTCAGTGATACAAACTTCACACCTCTCAATATCAAGATTTGTGCAGGCTTCTGTAATAAAACAATAGCACTTAAACAAAAAATAAACACAAAAAGTCTGGAAAAATCATCTCAAAAGAAAGTGACATATTACGGAAACACACATTCCAGAAAAATGGCCAAACTATTAGAGCCTATAACAAAGAATTTTCCCCAAAATTCTGCAAACTAGTGTTTTCCAAACCAAAAGTCACAGGCAGAAAATTTCTCCATGAGCCAACAAAAATGCTAAGTGCTCAGTTTTTTTTTCCCAGATGAGGCCCCATACATTTCCAAATCTCCCTCTGTGATCTAATTTGCCCAAAGTCAGGCTGATATCTCAGCTCCTCATGGTACTGTTGCGGTCTGAGAGGTTGAGACCCCTCAAAGACTGGTGTACAGGATGGGGTCATCTGGAACGAATTCACAGACTCAAGCATTCTTTAAGTCAAGGTGGCAAAGATTTATTGTTACGCTTTTCAGCGGGCAAACATTCTTAAGGAACCTGCAAGAGACTGAGGATGGAGCTGGGGTTTATATGGAAAAGGGCATGGGAAAGGAATGCCAGGGACACTGATGAGGTAATCCAAAGGTGCAGGTGTCTTTGGGAGCTATGGATGAGAAAGTACAGGGAGTATACCAGACAGGGAGAGAGATGACAGAGGTATGGATCTTGGGAGTCTGGCAGGAGGTGGAGTCCTTGGGCCGGACAAGGACGAAACTTCTTGGGCTGGGCAAGGCACCCCTCTCCCTCTGTCTTGATGAGAGAATGCTCTGCAACAAGGGAAAGCTTTCTCACAAGACAGGAACTTCCTAAGGAATTGGGAGGCTTCCAGAGACATGATCTGAGGACTGGGGCCTGAGCAGCCCAGCACTCTCTCCCCCAGCTTTGTGTAGCTGCACCAGGGAGAGAGATAAGGGTCGTGCTGGGGCCCACGCATGAATAACTGCTAGGCACAGTGTCCTTGGGCTGGGGAGTGGTTGTCAGAGACAGTGTTTCTGAGGCTAGGGAGAAATTGGGGTCCAAGTACAAGCACAAGCTCCCAAGAACCCCATCAGTACTAGGAGTACCCTGAACCTTGAGGGTTTGGAGAGGTCTTTTTTTTCCTTCTTATAATTACATTAGCTTGAGCTCTCACTGGCTGTGTTTTCCCCCACTGCCAGATGCCAAAGACCAGCTTCTGAATTCTATTGAACCACTTAACATCAATTAACTTTAATAAAGGGATATTTACTTTGAAAATATAGTGCAGTGAGTATGTCTCTAGCCTTATTCTCTTAGAGCAAGGCCGGGTATGTATGTCCTCAGGCTTCTTAGGGTGCGCTGAGGGATTGGAATGTCTTCCAAAAATTATTTTAAAACAATTTTCAAGCTTTTATTTTTTGTCCCTAAGACAAACAAACGAAAATTCTTGTAACAAGTATAGTCAAGCAAAATAAATTCCCTTATTGGTTATGTTAAAAATATATGCATCTCATTCTGCATCCATCACCTCCCTCTCCATCATGTGTCCTGTATCATCATTATTACTATGGAATCATGATGGATCATTGTATTGATCAGAATTTAAGTCTTTTAGGTAACACTGACATTACAGTACAAATTGTTCTCCTGGTTCTGCTCTCTTGACTCTTCATCAGTTTATAAGTCTTCCTAGGTTTCTCTGCCATTTCATTCGTACACAAATATTTGCATAGCCATTAGCAACTGACCGGCACTCCCTTAGTTTGCCCTTCTTTGCCACAACAAAAACAGCAGATATATTTTTGGGACAAATGAGACCTTTTGTTCTTTCTTTGACCTTTTAGGCCTAGTACTGGTTTCTCTGGGTCAAGCGATCTGCAGAATGTAGTAACTTTGGGGACATAGTTCCAAATTGTTTTTCAGAATACCTGGACCAATTCATGGCTCTAGGAACAGTGCATCAATGCACTTGTTTCTCACTCAGCTCCTTCAATAGTTGTCATCTTTCTTGTTTTCGTCAACTTTGCCGATAGGACGGTTGCCTTAGTTTACGTTTATTTAATTATTAGTGATTTGGAGCACTCTTCATATGACTATTTTGATTTCTTCCTCTGAAAATTGAGACTCCTGTCAGAGCACCTTGTAGTATCCACGTGTGTCTCCCTCCCTCCTATTCTCTTCTAATTTGTCCTTGATTTGCCCCCGTCCCTTCTCTATCACTGGTTCCTCCACTTACTTTCCTTTTAAATCCCCTTCAAGATTGATTTGAGCTGTTTGTTTTATTTCTGACTAATCCCTCCCCAAAGCTACTCCTTCCTTTGTTCCCTTTTATTTGTTCTCATTTCCCTATTGAGTTGAATATATTTCCATCCCAAACTCTTTTGTGTTCCATCTTCCTTTGGCCAGTTCAGGTAAAAGTGAGGTTCAAGTGATATCCACTTTTCCAACCCCTTCCTCATTTGTATAGACTTCTACTTGGACTAGAATTATATGAGGTAAATTCCCTTCCCTTTACTACCCGATTTTCCCTAGTATATCTCTCTCCCCTCCTCCTTTTCTTTCTTTTTTAAGATCAACAAAACATGACAAAATCACTCCCCAGCTTGCTGTCTTATTTGATTCCCTCTGTGACCCTTGGCATCATTCAGATTCTGAAGGGACACTTATATTATTTCTCCCTTTCCATTATAAAAAGTGTATCCTTGTTTAATCCTTTATTATCGCTCATTCATGTTTACCTTTTTACGTTTCTCTTGATTCTTGTGTTTGTACTTCAAAGTTTCTACTCAGCTCTGTTCTTTTCATTAGGAATGCTTGGCTGTCTTCTTTTTTGTTGAAGATCCATTTCTTCTCCTATATGACTATACTCAGTTTTTCTGGGTAAGTTATTTTTGATTGCAGACCTACACCTTTTGTGGTTTGGAGTATTGGATTCTATACTATCTTCTCCTTTACAGTAGCAAGTGCAAAAGCTTGCATCACGTAAGGTCATTGTTTCCTCAGTACTTAAACTTTCTCTCTGGCTGCTTATATTCTGTTTTCTTTACCCTGGAAGGTCTGAATTTTGGCTATGAAATTACTGAAGGTTTTCATTTTGGGGTTTCTTTCAGAAGTTTGACTAGTATATTCTATTTTTGCTTTTTTTCTCTGGTTCTAATATGTTTGGACGGTTTTCTTCCATGATTTCTACACTTTTTTAAGTCAAAATTTTAGGTGGTCTAATGATTCTTAAATTATGATTCTTCGATCTTTTTTCCAGATTGTTTTTGATAGGACATATTTTTCATTTTCTTCTGTTTTTTTTTCTTTCATATTTTGAATTTGATCTTTCTTGGAGTCATTGTTGGGGGAGCTGGGCTACATTGTTTCCTTCTAATCTGCCATTTTAGTTCCATATGGGTGAGCTCTCATTTAATGATACTGACCTATACCTTTATGGCCTCTAATCCTAACCTTAATTTTCCTATTGTTAAGTCACTAATAATTAGCACTCCAGTTCCTTTTAATTACTTAACATCAATGAGATTTTACAAAAGAATACTTTGAAAATTATTGCAAAACGTACAAGCATTCTCCCTCCCACCCCCCGGACTGAGACAATGTAAGGAAAAGTGTGTCTCTATAGTTTGTTTTTATTTGGGGGCGGGGTGTGGGAGGAAGGAGAAGTGGGCCAGGATTTAGGACACTTTCCACAGCACATTAGTCCCACCAAGTTCACTTCCAAATGCAGCATCATTGTCAGGGTCAATAATAAATAATGATTGGCTGGCCTCTGTCTGTCCTCTTGCATCCTACTGGACGTTGTCAGTGAAGGGAGTTGAACAAAGAGCAGAATTTCACAAAGAGCAAGCATCTAAAGAGGACTTTCTGAGGGTCAGGTCTGCTAGTTCCTTTTGAAAGCACCCCAATTTCAGCTACAAAGCCAATTAAAAAGGCTTCCCGTAACCACTTGGTTAGCAGACTAAAACCAGTTTTAAAATATATATGCATCGTCTAAAGTCTCTCCAAGGTACTTGCAATATTCCTATAAGCCAGGCTCCACATTACCTCTTCGTCATAAAGAGTATTATCAGAGGTGCTCTGTGTACATGCCCATCCCCCATTTCTCTTCTGTCTGTGGACAGGAGTTTCATTACCATTGGCAGAGAGAAGGGACTGAAGAGAGAGGTTTACTAAGAACCACCTCCTTCTGGCTCCCTGTGGATAGAGCACAGAATTGTCAGGTTTTGTTTTCTTTTTTTCACTCTGTGCCTGAGTGTGCTTCCTATTCCAAAAGCACATTTGCCCTGTGCCCTTTTACTTTTCCCCTTCCAATTTTAGGGAGGCAGTTAGGTGGTAGTGTGCAAGAGGGCTGGATTTGGAGTCAGGAAGACTTGAAATCACATTTTGCCTCAGACACTGCTAGTTGCGTGACCCTGTGCAAATTACTTCACCTCTGTCAGCCTGAGTTTCCTTATTAGTAAAAGTAGGATAGTAAAAGATAGTAAAAGTGCACCTACCTCACAGGGCTTTTGTGAGGATCAAATGATAACACGTACAGAGGTTGGCAAACTTTGAAGTGCTATATAAATCCTAACTATTAACAACAAACTGCATTTCTTTAGTATGCTTTAAACTGGTGAAGTCAACAAATACTCATGAAAGAATTCTGTGTAAAGCATTGTGACAGGCCCAGTGGGGGATCATAGCTGGAAAGGAAGTCTGAGGTGATCTAGTAAGTTTAAATTCCAATAGTTTACATATACTCTCTCCTCATCTTCCACCAGCTTTTGCTGAAAGCAGCATAACCATCAAATAGTTTTATCTTCTTCTACAGAATTTTGCAAAAATCACTGATTTTCTCAAGTAAGCTTAGAAATAGAAAACATCCCAAAGTGGAGAAACCAGAATCTGGGCCACATGGTAGAAAGTGCTGGCTTTGGTATCCCAAAACCTGGGTTCAGATCCTAGTCCTGCCCCTACTACCTTTGTGATCTTGGGAGTCAATGAACATTTTATAGCCACTAATTGAATTATCAGAATCACAGAAAGCTAGAGTTGGAAAGAATCATAGATTTAGAGCTGGAAGTGACCTCAAAGGTCATCTACTTCAACCATTTCATTTTAAAGACAATGAAATTAAGGCCCAAGGAAGGTTAAGTAACTTGACCAAGGCCAAAACGTTGTGTACGTGGCAGGATTTTACATCCCATCCTTCGATTCCAGAGGCAAGCCTCCTGCCACTATAGTAAAATCATTTAGTCCAACTTCCTGATTTTGCAGGTGTATACACCAATGCCCAGAGTTTAAATGATCTTTTTAAAGTCATAGGGCAAAGAAGTGACCATGCCCCACTTGAACCCTTTTTGTGATTCCAGGTTGCCTCTTACAGCCCAAAGCAAAACTCCTGAAAAATCACATTTCTTTATAATTGTACACATCTTTTTCCTTTGGGAGGAAAACAACCCTACACAAAAGACGCAAATTTTAAGTTGCTGCCTACTGTTGTCTTGTTGCTGTTTTATATGAACCGAACACTTAAACCCCTCAAAATCAAAAACAATTTTAAACTTTTCAGAGACCCCAAGCTAAAGCTAGAGAGCAATCCAAAGGTCAGCCCTTTTTATTTCACTTTCTTGCCATGTTACTTATATTTATAATGACCAAACAGGGCTCCAGGGATGAGAAAAAGCACCTGCCTCTGCCAGGAAAGTGGGAGGCCACGGGCGTGGAACGTTGCATGTGTTAATTTGGCAGATGCGGTTTGTTTTGCTGAATTTTCTTTTTTATTCTTTATAAAGAATGTCGAGCTGTGCAGGAGAGGGGGAAGGGCCACCTTCATTAATGAAGGTGAAAACAACAGCTGCTCAGAGGAAATGGAAAACAACTCAGAGTAACTGCTGTGTCCAGTGCGGAGAGTTGGAGGTGGACACTGCTTACAACCCCCACTATGCAGATGGGGAACCTGAGGTATCTGTGTGCCTAATATTTTCTCTGTCACCCATCTGTCTCTCTGTCCATCCATCCATCCATCCATCCATCCATCCCTCTCTCTCCCCATCTCTTTATCCATCCATCCACTCTCTACGTACACCTGTCTACCCATCCTTCCTCCATCCTCTGCGTGTCTAGGCCGCGCCTGGGTCCAGGGCACACCACAGACCGATGGCAGCCCCGGGGACAGAGGACCTTCCGCCCCGAGGGTCCCTGAGGCTGGGGATGGGGGAGGGTCCCGGAATGAACTTTGCCCCCCTTCCTCGCTCCCCCCCCACCCCCTGCGGCGCCTCTGCCCTCTCGGGCAGCCAGCCTCGCTTAGGGCCGTTTCTACTGCGGCCCTGGACCGGGCTAGGGCTCGCGGTCGGCTCCTCGGAGGTGGGGGGGTGGGATTCTCCCTAACTCTCCCTCCCCCCACTGCACCCCACTCCCCAAAGGGCCCGCTTCCGCGAGAGGCAGCTTCATGGCCGGCGCCCGCAGCGTGCGGCGAGGCCTGATGACGTCAGAGGCCCTTCCGGCCGCGCCTGCGCAGGCCTCACTGCTCGGTGGTAAGGGAGGGAGCCAGAGAGGGAGGTGAGGGGATAGGAGCGGGGAGGGAAGGTAGGTGTGTGTGGGTGTATTTGACGGGGAACGAAGAGGAAGGGCACCCGAGGCAGCCCGGCCACCGGCGCGCGGCGGCGCGGCCCCCTCCCACGGCGCCGAGGAACGGAAGCCCAAGAGGAGCCCTCCCCTGCCTGCCTGCCTGCCTGCCTGCCTCCGTCCTTCCGGCTGATTGGGGCCCGTCTCCCTGCGCGGCCCCCTCCCCTCGGGCCTCCCCCCTCTCCGCAGCCCCCCCTCTCCGGCCCTCCCCGCCCTCAGTATCGCGAGAGGTGGTGAGAGCTGGCGGAGCCGCGGCGGCGGCGGCAGCGGCGGCGGCGGCAGTAGAGGTGACCGAGGCGGTGGCGGCGGCGGCGGCGGCGGCGGCGGCGGCGGCGGCAGCAGCGGCGGCCCCGGCCCCGGCCCCGACCGCGGAGTGCTTCCGTCGCGGTTGAGCGGAGCCCCCGCGCCCCCCGGCCTGGTCCCGGGGATGGAGAAGGCGACGGCCCCGGCGGAGGCGGAGGGAGACGGGAGCCCCCCGGTGGCGGCGGCGGCGGCGGCGGCGGCGGCTGCCCCCCCTCCCGGGGAGCTCGGCAGCCCCGGCGGCGGCTCGTCCCCGGCCCCCCGCGGGCTGGTGCGGGTGTGCGACCTGCTCCTCAAGAAGAAGCCGCCGCCGCAGAACCCCAAGGCCAAGCGCAGCCGGACCTGCCGCCCCCCCAGCAGCAGCGACAGCAGCAGCGACAGCGACCACGGCCCCGCCGGCCCGGGCCCCGGCCCCGGCGGCCCCAGCAGCAACAACAGCGAGGAGGACGAGGACGACGACGACGACGACGACGACGAGGACGAGGAAGAGGAGGAGGAGGAGGAGGAGGAGGTGTCTGAGGCAAGGGCCTGCGGGCGGCGGGGGGGGGGGGGGCTCGGCGGGGGGGGAGCCCCGGCACGTGGGGGCTCGGGCCGGGCTGCCCGGGCCTCTGCCTCGGGCCCGGGGTGTCACATTGAGGGGCCGGCAGCCTGTCACGGGCGCCTTCGAGGCGGTACTTTTCCATCCCGGCTCCACTGCGGGATTTTCCCCAGCGGGCACGAGGGACTCCCGAAACACGGCATCCACCCCCACCCCCATCCCCCCATCTCCCACGGAAGGTTTTTGGAACAACTTCACTTGACACTTGGTGCATTATGCAATACCGCTGGGGGGGGGGGGTCGGGTGCATAGGTACGTATTGGGGTGCAATCGAGGTGGGCTTCTCGGGTGGGCTGGAGACCCTCGGCCGGCCCTCGCTATTTCCCTGCTCCCGCGGCGGAAGGAACGAGGTCGATTGGACCTGGGGGCTGCTTGGCCATCCATGTTGGGTGAGTTGTTGGACTATCAAGCTCCTGGCTTGCCCCACTGATCTGATTTCATAATAGCGTTTCGTGGATTTTCACGGGTCCGCTGGCAGGGGGCGATACCGGACCTTAACTCGAGGCAGGGCCTTGAACCTCACGACCTAGACCGCTCCGTCTCCGAGGTTCATCAGCTATTCCTGCGGGGATGAGCGTTTAGGTGGCAGCGTTCGCTGAGAAGTGAGGATGTGTGAGGGCAGTAGTGGTCTAGGATTGGGGGAGGAGAGCAGCTTTCTAGCCTGCTCTTCAGACGCGTCTTAAAAGGGATGTTTAGCATCCTAGAACGCCTCCCTTCCTTTATTACCACTCTCCCTTACGGTGTGTAAAGAGAAGACATCCCATTTCATTTAAGTAAGATCTTTTTTTTGTTTGGTGGACATCTGTTTCATGAAGACCAGTTTCTCATGGGTAGCTGACCTCTGATTTTGTCCTTAATATATTCAAATAATAAAACAGAAAAACAAAAGGCATTAGTAGACTAGAGTAGTCCTGTAAATTAGTACTACCATATACTTTATCTGATACGGAATGGATTTTGCCAGGCCAGAGAGAATTCATTTTCAGAACCAAAAAAAAAAAACAAAAACCCAAAAAAACCAGGCCTGTACATAAGGGCAATGAAATAATAATTTTCTAGGAAGTATATCATAGGCCCATTTAATCAACAAGCCATTTATTCAGTCCTTACTATTTGCCAGCTAGTGTGCTAGACCTTAGCTATACAAAACCCAAAATGATGCAGTCCTTTCAAACAGCTTACAGGTTATTGGACCCGAGCTCAGTATACCCATCTGCATATATATATATATATATGGAATAAATATGAAATAAATACAAGTTAGGTGGGAGATGGAGGGAACTGACAGGGTATCAGGAAAAGCATGGGTAAGAAGCTGCTTGAGCTGATTTTTGCAGAAAGCAGGGGATTTTGAGGAGGCTACGATGAAGGAAAGCATTCTAGGCATGGGAGACAGCCAGTATATTGGACAACAGAGAAAGGAGGCCATCTCTAAAGGAAACCAAGAAAATCTTGATGACTGGACCATGGAGTGCAGAAAGGGGAGTAATGTGTGATGAGGCTCTCAAGGTAGGTTGGAGCCATGTTGTCTGAGGATTTTAAAAGCTAAGCAGATGAATTTATATTTGATTCTTGGTCCAGTAAGAAGCCACTGAGGTTTATTGGGTAGGGAAATGACATCATTCCATTAAAGGAAATCACGCAGGGTTTTGTGAAGGATGTATTGGAGTGGGGAAAGACCAGCTGGGAGCTGTCGTAACTGTAGGGAAAAGAGATGATAAGAAATTGAGGTAAGACGGGGCTCGGAGTAGTGATATGGAGGTAGAAAGAGTCAGAAGATTGGGCACCTGATTGAATGTGTGGGGGAAGGGAGAGCGAGGAGTTGAGGATAGCGCTGAGGTTGAACTTGAAATACTGGACGAGTAGTCTTGCTGTCAGCAGAAGTGAAGGAGTTGGTTACAGAGGAGTGGGTTTTGGGAGAAAGATGGAGGACTCTGTTTTGGGCACTACTCAGTCAACAGACATTGAACGAACACTTCCTGAAGTGCCAGACACTGTGTCAAGCCCTGGGCCGTGCAGATGCAAAAGAATAGAAAGATCCCGACTTGCGAGAAGCTTATGCATGGACAGTGACATGGACACATTGAATTTCAGAAGTCTGTGGGATGGCCGTTCCTGTGTGCAGTAGGTAGTTGATGGGGGACTGGATTCTGGTGAGAGACTGGACTGGACACATAAAGTTTTAAGAGTCATAGGCATAGGGATGATCATTGAACTTAGGAGAGCTGAATATAAGGTCATCAAGTGAGAGCAAGATGGAAGTTGAGCTAGACCATAGAGTGTGGGAAGGAAGAGTAGCATTTTGTTTAGATGGAGATCTGGAAAGGGGCCTTAGAAATGTTTTTTGTTTGTTTGTTTTTGGCGAGGCAGTTGGAGTTAAGTGAGTTGCCCAGGGTCACACAGCTAGTTAAGTGTCAAGTGTCTGAGGCTAGATTTGAACTCGGGTCCTCCTGACTCCAGGGCCAGTGCTGTATCTACTACACCACCCAGTTGCCCCTTAGAAATGGTTTTGTCCAACTTCTCCTCCGCACCCCTGTGTTTCACTGATGTGGAGACTCCAATCCAAAGAAGTTCTGTGACTTGTCCAGGTTCCCCAGGTAGTAAGGGCCAGTTGGGATTCAAACCTGATTGCAAATCCAGAACCCCTTCCACTGATACATGTTAGGTTCGAGTGAACCCTAGAGGCAGCATGGAGTAGTGGAAAGAGCACTGGACTTGGAGGCAGTAAGGCCTGTGTTGGAGTCCCAGCTAGGAACTTCCCAGCTGGATTTTCATGGGCAAGTCCCTTGCTCTCTTTGGGTTTTGGTTTCCTCATCTGTAAAATGGGGATAACCTTTAACAGACAGTTATTAAGCATGTTCATGGTGCCAGCACTGGGCTAGGTGCTGGGGATACAGATACAAAGAATGAAACAATGTATACTCTTAAGGAGTTTACATTCTATAAGAAGACCTGGAATACCTAGCTCATTGTGCAAGGTGGTTGTGCAGATGAAATGAGATGATTTCTTTAAAGTGTTTTGTATACCTCGAAGAACTGTATCTAAGTCAGCGACTGCCATTATTATAAATATTAGCTATTTTTCCTCCAGGAACTTGACTGTCCTTTACACATTCTAGTCTTTTAATTTTACTTTTTTATCTCTATCAGTTTCTGTTTCTGTATGAACACTACCAATAGAACGATTTCCTCAGCTACCCTACTGATCCGTTGCTTTTGTGTTTAGTAACCAGACCCCAGCCTAAGATAGGTGATAGTGATAGACTTTCAGTCGGGAAGATCTGAGTTCAAATCCCTCCTCAGACACTTACTAGCTGTATAACTCTGGGCAAGTTACTTAACCTCGCTCAACCTCAATTTCCTCATCTGTAAAATGAGGATAATAACTAGCACCTATCTTCCAAGGCTAGTGAGAGGATAAAGTGAGATAATGTATGTAAAGTGCTTTACAGACCTGAAAGTGCTATATAAATGTAAGTTATTGTTATTAGTTATTATATGATAAGAACCTTGCTTTATTCCTTAGAGCTCTGCTGACAAAGGACCAATCTTCCCCAAACCTTATTCAGTCATCTCCAAAAGATTCTGTTGCTTCTTGCTTTAATTCCCCACTTCTCTCTGAAGAAACAGTGCCTGACAACTTAGAATGTTTTAAGATAGGATAGACCTTAGACTTGGTAATTGGTTCAGATACCTCATTTTACAAGTGGTGGAATGCAAGCCTTTTGAGAAGTAAAGTGATTGTCAGTGACAGAGCTAGACCCCAGGTCTGCTGAGGCCAAGGCCATCACTCTTAGTACCTCCGTAAACATTTGTTGAGCCCATAAAGGCCTCTTGTGTGGGGGGAACAAGTAGCCTTGACTCGAGGACAAACGTTTGTGGCAATAAATCCTGGGAAAAAGTACTTTTCTGACACACGCTCCCAAACTCTTGTTCTTCAGTCAGTCAATAAACATTTACTAAATGCCTACTATGTGCCCGGCACTGGCAATACAAAGAATAGTAAAAGACAGTCCCTACAAAGAGCTCATAGTTTAATGGAGGAGACAACATGCAAACAACTATGTACAAAATCCCTGTTGGATTTTGGTGGCCAAAGGGTTTTATATCCCTAACTAGAAACGACCTTAGTAGATGCTAATCCAACTCCCCCTTTCTCTCTAAGAGGAAAATGAGGCCCAGAGGTGAAATTACTCATTAAAGGTGACACTTGACCCTTAAGTTGTCTCTACTTGACATTGCTACCTTGTGTCAGGATTATTACGATAACCTAGTTGGTTCCTCTGCCAAAAATTTCTCTTGTGTTCCAGTTCATCCTCCATTCGGCTATCGGTCAGATGTTTCTAAAATGTGGTCTGATCATCCTACTCCCCCCTTTCCCTCACCCCATTTAAATCAACTCCACTGTCTCACTTTCACATCCAGGATCAAATACAAAATCTTTTTTTTAAAGTCCTTCATAATGTGGCTTCCTGCCTTTTCAGTCTTCTTATGCCTTATTTCCCCTTTGTATTCTGTGATCCAGTGACACTGGCCTTCCTGCATAATGTTCAGTCTCCTAACTCTACATTTCCACTGGCTGTCTTTGATATCTGGAGTAATTTCCCCTTTCATCTTATCTTTCCCTCTCGGGCTTCCTTCAAGGCCTAGCTAAAACCCTACCTTTTATAGGATGCCTTAATGCCATCCTTCTGTTGATGTTCTCCAATTTAATTCTGTGTATGTCTTGTTTGTCCAAGGTTTGCATATTGTTTCCCCACCTTAGGACTTTTTTTTTTCTTTGTATCAACACCCAGCACCGTGCCTGGAACATAGTAGGTACCTAATAAATGCTTGATGATTGAATGACACAGGTAATTGAGGAGCAGAGCTATGGTTAGAATATAGATTTTTTTCCAGTGTTCTTTATACTACTACATTGGCTTGGAAGTATATTTGTACATTTCTTTTTTCAAATGAAATCTGTCACAGACAACCACTTTTATTTAGTTAGGGTTAGCTTGACCTCCCTTGATCAGTTCCTCGAAACCATTATCATCAGGAATTGAAAATTTTGTCAAATCAAGTCATGATAGGAAAGCACGACTTAACCAGAGAGACTAATAAATGGCCCAAGAAATTGACTTATTGGGTTTTGATTGATCCTTCAAGCTTTCAGTGGCACTCCATCACCCTGACTAAGGAAGATATTTTGGGGCCTAAGACAATATTGGGGCACTATATGGTGGTTTTTTTAAATCATCTATATGCACCCTTTTTTCATTAGTTTGTCCATTTTTAGTAGCTTTTAGAGGTTTTACAATGTGACAGAAGTGGTTTAGTTGGAACGATAATTGTAGAGGTGAGATTTATTTTCCTAGGGTCTTGAAAATAGTTTGGGCAAGGTTGAGATTATGTGTGTTTCTACTTTTGAGGTATTTGCCTTAATGTTGCTACCTGATGCTATTGACTTTATGGAGCCAGGGGTCAGCAGCTGCCATTATAACTTGGCCTGTTTTGTATGGATTGCCAGATTAATTTGTATACTTTTCACCTCATTTCTTGACTGACTATTCCACTTTTGGTAATACTTTAGGCAGAATAGATTTCATCTTGTTGAAAAACAAGTTACCAAGGGGCAGCTAGGTGGCGAAGTGGATAGAGTACCAGCCCTGAAGTCAGGAGGACCTGAGTTCAAATGTGGCCTCAGACCAAACGCTTGACACTTAATAGCTGTGTGACCCTGGGCAAGTCACTTAACCCCAACTGCCTTAAAAAAAAGAAAGAAAGAAAGAAAGAAAAACAAGTTACCAGAAATGCCAAAGGTATTTTGTAAGTGTAAGTACCACTGCTGCACTTGGAGCCTGACTTGGATTAGTAGTTTACTACTAATTTAATTAAGTAATTTACTACTAATTTGCACCCTGAAGTAAAAATCCCTTTCTGATTTGCTAGGTTGGACCTTTTTTCTTTCTTTCTTTCTTTTTTTTGTACTCCCACCCCCAATCTCATTTAATCTTAAAAAATGTGAATGTCATTTTATTATGATGGGGGTTTAATTATTGAGTAAGAACACACCTTTTCTGCCCCAGTATAGTGGAATCTTAAGTCATGTTGCTCCAGTTGTTGAAAAAAATGGCCTCATGTGCTGTTATGTAAATGCTTTAAGACTCATACAGTATTTTTCTTTTGGAAATCATGCCATGTAAGCTATTGCTATAGGTAGTTTTAAAATAGAAGTAGTGGCTCCCTAACTAGACTAATACCGTAATAAGAACCAGATAGTAGCAGGCTTTAAAAAGGGGAAAAAAAGGGTAAAATGCTCTGAAGCTTATTCATTTAAATATTTTTGTTGCTTACCTCAGGTGCAGTGATAGTGCTGGGCTCCGAGGACCAGGGTTTTGAGTTTTGCTTCAGCTGTTTAGTACCTGTGTAATCTTGGAAACTTCTTCCTTGCTTTCCACTGAGGGTGTTAGACTAGATAACCTTCTGTGATTCCTTCAGCTTTAATGCCGTGATTCCCTTGCCCTGCTTTTTTTGGGGGTCTTTACCTATGGTTTCATTGGTCTAGGGAGCTCCTGGTAAATTCTGCAGCCCACAGTTGTAGAGAATTGCCTGGACCAGCTAAGTGACCTACCCAGGATCACGCCAAGCCAACTTGTGTCAGAGATAGGACTTGTGAAACCAGGCAGGTCAGTTCTTTATCAACTATGCCATACTGCTTCTCAGCAAAAAGGCATAACCTCTTATTACATGTGGTCTGGGGGCCAAAGAAGTGACAGATTACAGGTGTTCAAATTACTTTAATGCTTAGGATATCTAGTTTTATTGGTAGATGTATTCCCTCTAATCATTACTGAGCAAATAGTAACTTACCTGCCCCATTGTATCTCCTTTGACTTGAATCCTTCCATAATCTTCCACAGCACCATTGCCAGTGTGCTAGAGGACTTCTCTGGTTCTCTTGATAACCATGTGGATACCAGTGGCAAACAAAGGTCCGTTAGTTATTCCTACCTCTGACCACCAGACCTAGCACTTCTGGGCATATGTCTCTGATGTTATTCATGATGCTTAATTAAAAATAAACTGCCATTTATTTTTATTTTATCTTTATTACCAATCATATCTTTTCCTTTCCTCCTGTCCAGTGAGCCATCTTTAGTGACAAAGAATGAAAAAGAAAAAAAAATGGGGAGGAAGCAAGTCAGTAAAACTAACCAGGACATCAGCGGAGTCTGACAGTATGTGCAAAGATAGACACTCATAGTACCCTGACTTATACCCCCCTCAAAAAAGGGGGGAAAGAAAGAGGTACATTTCTCATCTATTTGGGGGTGGATGCTTATTATAATTCTATGTCCTGCACACAATTCTTCATTGGTAATAGGTTGCCGTCTGCTCATACTTCCATTTATACTTCTCTACTGACATGGCTACCACCCCGGTTCAAGGCCCTCTCATCTCTTGCCTGGACAATTGCAGGCTTTTCCAATCCTCCACATTCATTGTTTCCATGACACTAGTTATCCACCTCATCCTCTGCTGTCCCCTTTTCCTTTTCCCTTCAATCTTTCCCAGCATTAGGGTCTTTTCCAATGAGTTCTGTCTTCTCATCATGTGGCCAAAGGATTTAAGCTTCAGCTTTAGTATTTGACCTTTCATTGAATAGTCTGAATTAATTTCTTCGAATATTGACTGATTTGATCTCTTTGCTGTTCAAGGGACTCTCAAGAGTCTTTTCCAGCACAATTGGAAAGCAGCGATTCTGCAACGTTCAGCTTCCTTATAGTCTGACTCTCACAATCATGCATTACTACTGAAAAAGACATAGTTTTGACTATATGGACCTTTGTTGGCAAGGTGGTGTTTCTGTTTTTTAGTATGCTGTCTGGATTTGCCATGGCTTTACTTCCAAGGAGCAAGTGTCTTTTAATCGCATGGCTGCAGTTACTGTCTGCAGTGGTCTTAGAGCCCAAGAATGTAAAATCTGACCCTGCTTCCATTTCTTCTTCTATTTGCCAGGAAGTGATGGGACTAGTTGTCGGGATCTTAGTTTATTTGATGCTAAGCGTCAAGCCAGCTTTCATAGTCTCCTCTTTGACTCTCAAGCTTCTTAATTCCCCTTGACTTTCTGCCATTAGAATGGTATTGTCTGCATATCTGAGATTGTTGATATTTCTCCTGGTAACTTTAATTCCAGCTTTTGATTCGTCCAACTTGGTATTTTGTATGCATATACATTAAATAATATGGTCTTGTAGTATTCTTTTCCCAGTCTTAAACTAATCAGTTGTTCCACATTCGGTTCTGTTGCCTCTTAGCCCAAATACAGGTTCCTCAGGAGACTAGAAAGATGATCTGGTACTCCAGTCTCCTTGAGGACTTGCCACATTTTGTTTTGATCCACACAATCAATGACTTTAGTGTAGTCAATGAAGCAGAAGTAGATCTTTTTCTACAACTCCCTTGCTTTCTCTTTTCTTTCTTTCTTCCTTCCTTCTTTCCTTTCTTTCTATCTCCAAAAAAAAAAATGAAAAAGAAGTAAACACAGCACTATTATTTATACTCAAGAGCACCAGAGTTTTCCTTGCTTTTCTCTGTAATCCAGCGAATGTTGGCAATTTGGTCTCTAGTTCCTCTGCCTGTTTGAAAACCAGCCTGCTCTCGTTTCACATGTTGCTGAAGCCTAGCTTGCAAACTCTTAAGCATAACCTCGCTGCCTGTGAGATGAGAGCAATCATTCGGTAATTTGAACATTCCTTGGCAATCCCCTTCTTTAGGATTGGGATGTATACTGCTCTTTTTTAATGCAGTGGCCTCCATTGTATTTTCCAAATTTGCTGACATATTGAGTGCTGCACTTTAACACGTTCTTGTTTTATGAGTTGATTGGTTCTCCATTGCTCTTAGGGTGACTGTCAACTTTTTAATTTTTTTGTAGACTGATATTCAATGATGGTGTATTATCACTGGGAGAATATTGTTAAAAACTTTCAACTCATGAAATAAAGGCAGTTTCAGATTAGTAAATTGCACTTTCATCCCTAGACAACTGATTTAATGTGTAATTAAAGATAGATTACCAAACACTTTAAAAAGTTCTGTATTAAGGGAAAAGACAATGTGATTTTATAAAGGGAAATCATGGCTAACTAATTTATTGGAATTGGAAATCTATTACATTCCATTACCATGTAATTGGAGGTGAGGTCTCTTGTTGTAGTCAGGAACAAGGAGGAAAGAATAGAAAAAGAAATGTAAAAAGCACTGTTCCGTATAGATGAGTGCTCACAACATTCTTATTCAACATCTTAATGATCTGGAGCAGCGTTTCCCCCTAAAATATAAGCTGGCAATACTGTGCATTTCTGGTTTATGATGGATAAAGTCTAGAGATGATTGAAATAGAGGGATAGGATGTGGTTACCAGGTTGGGACCATATAATGCATATATTTCCTTTGTTCAAACTTTATAGACAGCGAATCTTGCAGAGTTTTTATATTAATCATAATTTTAAAAACTTTCCATAATATCTTGACCTCTTATTCTTATTTGGTCTATTGTACAGGCAGAAATATGGCTAGTTGCAAGACATCAGTTCAAGAGTGAAATGAGCAATGTATAATGTAATTTCAATGTATAATGTCATTCTTGAACTTAACTTGAATTTAGATTAGGCTGATATAATTATAGCATTAATCAATCACTATGTTTATGCTTCTCTCAGACTGAAAACTTCTAATTCTTATCTGAAGTGACTATCAACTTTTTTTCCCCAAACCACATTCAAAAGAAAAATCTCATTAAGATGAATGACCTGGATTTACTTTTAGGTTAGCCTTATAAGATGCTTTTTCTTGATAGAAAATTTTGATTTGGCATTCCCAACTGTAAAAAAATCTTAAGGAAGCGCTCCGAATATGTGTTACTGTTTGCTTATAAGTTATATATATATATACATGGTTCTAAGTTAAGTGATTTCAGTGTTTGGGTTTAATGGCTGCAATAGTGAAAAAGATAACTCCTAAAGGTTTGTAGCCTCAAATGGGAGAATTGTGTCTTTGGCTCCATGTTTTAAACTGACTCATTCATGACAGTCATTTTTCAGGTGGCAAATAAATTTCCATCTTCCCTGACATCAATCATTTGTTCTTGCAAACTAATTAGAAAGTGTCCCTTTTTTACATATCTAAAAAAAAAATTAGTTCAAAGCACACTACAACCCTTTATTGAAAGATTTTTAAACTTAGAAATTGTTTTCCAGAGTTTTTAAATTTGCAGTCATGAATTTTTATAGGGGGTGTGTAATTTTTGGCAATAAAATCATATAACAATGGAAACATTTCCAAATATCTGTTTTCAAAATATGTTTTCTATAGTTTATCTTTTGTAAAACTTAATTTCCTCATTTACTGTTAAAATATCTTTGATCCAAAATTTATAAAGAATGAACACAAATATAGCCCTAAAAATTGTTTCTCAGTAGGTAAAAAGTTAAAAGATATGAACAAGCATTTCTCAAAGAATTGGAAATTATGAACACCATATGAAATACTGTTCTAAATCACTAGTAAGGGAAATTCACATTAAAACCAATCTGAGTTTTCACCTTACATTCAGCACGTTAGAAAAGATGACAAGAGGGGCAGCAAGGTGGTACAGTGGATAGAGCACTGGCCCTGAAGTCGGGAGGACCTGAGTTCAAATCCGGCTTCAGACCAAACACTTGACATTTACTAGCTGTGTGACCCTGGGCAAGTCACATAACCCCAATTGCCTAAAGAAAAAAAAAAAAGAAGTTTACCTGTTAAGGATATACCTCAGCCAGAAAAGATGACAAGATGGGAATAATTAGTGTTGAAGGATAGTGTGGAAAGACTTTGAATTGGTTCAGCCATTCTGAAATGCAGTTTGGAGTTATTTGGAGATATCCCTACCCTCTAAGCCCAGACATGTATTCCAAGAAGATCATAGATAGAAGAGCTCGATATATACCAATCTATGTGTGTGTTGTGGTAGTAGTAGTAGTAGTAGTAGTAGTAGTAGTAGTGGTAGTAGTAGTAGTAGTAGTAGTAGTAGCAGCAGTAGTAGTAGTAGTAGAAGAAGAAGAAGAAGAAAAGTAGATCCCTTAATTGAGGAATGGCTAAACCAATTGTGGTACATGAGTGTGATGGAATATTACTGTACAGTAAGGCATAAAGACTATAGAGAGGCATGGGAAGATTTATATGAACTGAAGCAATCAGTTACTTCTGTAAAGTGAGCAGAACCAGAAAAATTGTCTACATAAGGACCACAAAAATATAAGTGGAGGGAACAATAATAGCAAACAGTTGAAATTGAATGCTGTGGAATTATGACCAAGTTTGACTTTGAAGAACAGCTGTGAGAGAGCACCGCCATCCTTTTGCAGAGGTGGGACATTATGAATGTGGAACATTACATATGCTGTCAGACTTGGTTGATAGCTAGTTTTGCTAAACTTTTTTTCCTTATTAAAAAATTCTTTGTTATAAAGGGTAGCTTTCTGGGTAAGGGAGAGGGAAGGAATATATTTGGGGAAAGGTTATATAAAAATAAAAGATAAAAAATGTTAATGGAGGGGGAAGGAATATAAGAGGGGGGAAAAGGTAATGTAAAAACAAGACAAAAAAATTTTTTTAATGTCACCTTTATCTTGAAATGGATATATTGAGGTTGTGGGTTTTTTAAAATATCTACTAAGTAGGGCAAGGTAGCCAGCCACTAGTTATCACAGCTGAGGTCAGTAAATTTGGAACACTTGTCTTTTTGTAAAAGAAAAATGCATAGATCTTGTTCACAGATGTTTTAAGTACTTTGCTAAGGGGTAACCAGTGAACCTTGGGGATACAAAAAATATTCGTTGTCACTCCACATCTCATTACATTGACAAAATGCTACTTAGGAGGCAGTGATTGAAATCGAATGAGTTAGAAATCATGATCATTTCACTTTAAAAAAAAATTCCTGTGAATGTTCTGGGGGAATAGGAAGGACTTTTAAACAATAATTGTTTGCTAGTAATTAATTTTTCAGTTATTTTGATCAATATAGGTGGCCAAGGAGGTGAATTTCAATTCTGAAAAATCACTTCCTCTGGAGGAAGCTTGAATGGCTGAGGCTCTTTCTGGATGCTGCCTGGAAGTGCCAGCAATTCCACTTCCCAGTTTGGAGGGCAGGATGTGCATGTGCTGGGGAGGGTGGGGAATGGTGCGGCTGTTGTGGGTGCTGAGATCTAGCACGAGGTTACATGGTAGTTAAGGGAGAGGGGATGAAGAGAGTGAGTTTAGACTGTAATAGGTGATGGGGTCGTGTTGGAGACACTTCGGTATTGGCCATTGCAGCAAGAGTGTGGAGTGGTGTATCTTAGCTTGGGTAGTGACCCATACCTCGTGATACATACGGCTCTTTGAACTCATTTTGGAGACTTCTGATGTAGTCCATTTATAGGTGAGCAGCCGAGAAGTTAAGTGACTTTTACAAAGCCACGTAGAAGTAAAAAGGTTCTGTGGATGGTATTCGACAGAATTTCCCCTGAATGCTTGTCAAGTCTTCTTTTCCTTCTCCCCATCTCCTAAGATAAATTTGGAGATTCTTTCGTTCTTTCTCTCCTTCATGACTAGCACAGTAGTGCCTGGTACATAGTATGTACTTAATAAAGGCTTGTTGATAATTTCTTTTTTCCATTTCAAGCTTAGTCCATATTGATCACAATATTTTATTTCTTTTCTCATAACACTGTCTCATAAGGAACCTTGACCTTGGGTGTTGTCAGATCTAATCTACATGTCATGCAAGAATATCTTGTTGGCGTCTTTGACAGGTAGAAATCTAGTCTTTGTTTGAACATTTCTTCCCCCCCCCCCCTTTTTTTAATATATGTCTGTCAAATTTATCCTGCTAAGAAGCCATCAGGGTATATTTTGTTTTTAAATCAAAAATGTTATAGAAACATCCTCCTAATTTTTCATTTTGTATATAAATACAGTTAGCACTAAGTGAACCAGAGAAAGTCTGAAAGTGAATGGGTAAGGTCTATTTACAATATTTGTTTAACAGATTTATCGATTGCAGGAGAAAGTAGCATTATAGAGTGGATGGAGATCTGGACTCCAGAGTCAGGAAGATCCACCTCTCACACATAGTGACTGTGTGATGCTGGGCAAATCACTTAACCTTTCAGTGTCTCAGTCAGCTGTCTTAAGACTTCAGAACAGTTGCTGATCTGCTTTGGTAGAAGGAATTTCCTCAGTGGGAATTCCTTACGCCAGTGAAGTCACAAGTCCAAACTAAAATTAAATGCATACCATACAGGTATTTTCTAGTTTCAAATGTATCTACTTTATTCCAATTTATACGGAAAAATTAGTTAACTGTGTTATAAATCCCAAGCTATACAGTTAAAACATCTGTTCTGAACTCACACTGTCTAGCACTTGTCTTTCATTTTTTTATTCATTTTTTGCTAGGTAATGGGGTTAAGTGACTTGCCCAGGGTCACACAGCTAGTCAGTGTCAAGTGTCTGAGGCTGGATTAGAACTCAGATTGTCCTGACTCCAGGGCCGGTGCTCTATCCACTGTGCCATCTAACTACCCCCGAGGTCTTTCATTTTAAATATATTTGATTAGTAAAAAGAGGCAGCATGGAGTAGCGGATAGAGAACTGGTCTTGAAGCCAGAAGACGTGGGTCCAGTGCTGCCTCTAAGGCATTCTGGCAGTGAGACCCCTGCGAGTCCAAGCGTTTTCCCTCCAGTGCTCTAGGCAGCTCCCGGATACTGTCAGCTGCTCAGAAGGTGCCAACCTGCCCTGTAGAGGGAAATTCTTCCGTATCTGATATTTCCCGGTACCAGTGAAACCATAGGCCTATTACACCTTGAGTAGTGAAATTTTTTCACCTCTGACATGAGGAAATGTATCATGCTTGTGTGAATTTTCAGCAGTAGAGTTTAGTTCACTTTCTTAAGAATGTCACTCCAAATTGATATCACCTCAACCATTCTTTGGATCTCTTCTTTTAGCCAGTCTTGATTTTGCCAAACTGTTAAATCATCTAGTCCATTTCTCTCCATCTTGTCCACAAAGATAGTATGAGGCTGTAGATATATGGCTTGTGGTCATTAGATTTAGAGTTAGAGCGAATCCAAGAAAAGAGTCAGTATATTAAAATGTTATATTTTATAATGAAACATATATGTACACAGATGATGCACGTGTGTATTTGTATTGTGTGTGAGGGTGTATGTGTCTGTTCTCTAGGAGCTTTTGTGTATGTGTGCCTGTGTGAGTTTGCTCAAATTTCACCTTATATGTTTATTATATGAGTGATCTTGGGCAAGACGTTTTCTCCCCTCCGGGCCTGAGTTTTCCTCATTTATAAAATAAAGGATATACTTGGACTCAGTGGCCTTTGATGACCCTTCCAACTCCAGATTTCTGATTCTCAATTAAATTAGCTTTTCCAAACCATGACATTTTAAAGAAGAGGGAACTGAAACTCGGAGAAGAGAAGAAACGTGCCGAAGGTTACACAGTAGATCACAAGCAGATCTGGGATCTGAAGTCGGTTCCTTTGGCTCCAAGTTGAGCAGTGTTTCCGCTCTCATCGTGTTGCCTGCTCAAGTAGTGGAGTCATTGTCACAGCTCGAATCACGGTGGGTTGAACTGATTCATTGGGTTATTTCTTGTGTCTTTAGAAATGGTTTATGGAACTATATATTTTTAGAGCAAATTTAAAAAAAAACTTTTCATAAAGCTATAGACTTTTTTTTTGATGTGGGAGAGGAGCAAGAAATTGTTTTATTTCTGTACAGTGAGCAATTTTAATCCAGTTCAGTTTTCTGAGTGGTTCAGTGAATGTTGTACCATGTGCTCATTTCTGTGTTGGTCACTGGGCTGGTCTGTCATGTGCTAATATTAATATATTTGTGCTAGTCGCTGATGCCTTGGGTGAAATATAAGGCATAGTCCTCTTAGGCCTCTAGAAGCATGTAATCTTGGCAAGACAGACATATACTCAGGAAGCAGTTAAGTCAAGGCAGTATATGACTAAATGTAAAAAGCTAAGGATGTAGAAATGCCAAGTTATTTGCTATTTGCTGAGTATGCTGTTGGCTTTCTGCTCTCCGTTCCTTTACATAGTCTTACGTAGTCTTTCTAGTATAAACTTCCTTCCTTCCCGACCTCCTCCTGGACACCCTTCCTTTGCCTTTTCCCAAACCTATGAAAATTATGCCAGTCATTCAAGGCCTGTCTCATTTTGCTACCTCTTTCATGTGCTTTGTTGACTGACTCCAATTCCCAAAACCAGAAGTGTGACCTGTCTCTTGTCTGACATCTCTCCTGCTCTTGGCAATTTATTTGTCCTTGTCTGATTGCACTTATCTGTCATGTGCTGTAGTAATGTGGATTATATGTCTTATATTTGGGCAGCTAGTTAGTGCAGTCAGGACCTGAATTGTGAAAGACCTGAGTTTAAATCCAGCCTCAGACACTTGTGAGCTTGTGACCTTGGGCAAGTTACTTCACCCTGTTTGCCTCAGTTTCCTCATCTGTAAAATGAGATGGAGAAGGAAATGGCAAAACAGTATCTTTGCTAAGAAAACAGCAAGAAGGGGTCTTGAAGAGTTGGACATGACTGAAAGGACTAAACGATGTCTTAAATTCTCTTTCTCTTTATTAGATTATAAGCCACTTGAGGGTAGAATCTCATTTATCTTATCCCCTGAATTGCCAGTGTTTTCACATACTATGTGTTGAGTCCTTTTTTTTTTTTCTTTAGGCAATTGGGGTTAATTGACTTGCCCAGGATCACACAACTATTAAGTGTCAAGTGTTGGTCTGAGGCCGGGTTTGAACTTGGGTCCTCCTGACTTCAGGGCCGGTGCTCTATCCACTGCGCCACCTAGCTGCCCCTTGTGTACATTTTGATGAATCATACTATATTGTGGTAGACTGTATCTTTTTACAAATGTTTCTTTGAAGTATCTTCTATTTTTTGGTATTTTATTCTTTGTTCTTTTTCTAGCCGAGGCTCATATATAAATATTTTTTCCACGCTGTCCTTGACAACTGCATTAAACCAGAGCTCTCAGGTTTAGTTTTGATCTACTGATTCTTTAGTGGAAAAAAATTGTGTTATTTAAATGTGTGATTTTGTTTGTTTCAGGTTTTGCTCCCTAGAGCAAATACTGGTGGGAGAATGACAGGAAAATGAAAGAGTAAATGTCAAATCATTATTTGAATTCTCTTTACTAAAATAGAATGATAGATTAGAAGTTTTTTTCTAAATACTGAAAGTATTTTTAGTTGATGTATATTACTTTAAGGTTTATGAAATACTTATATGCTCATTTGATTGTTTTAACAACCTTGAGGTTGGGTACCATTGTTAACGCTTTTACATCGAAAAAAACAGGTTTAGGTTAAGTAATTTACCCAGGGTTACATAGCTTTGTTAATAACAGAATCAGGATTTGAACTCAGATTTTACTCCATCCAGCACTCTTTCTACTCTACCATGATGCCTCTCATTGATAGTTCTGTGAACTTTGGTAGATGAAATATTTTGTCCTAGGGCATTGAGGTAGTACAGTGGATAGAGCACTAAGCCTGGAATCAGGAAGACCTGAGTTAAAAAATCTGGCCTCAGACACAAGTCACTTCACATAATGGGGATAATAATAGCGTCTGCCTCCAGGGGCTGTTGTGAAGATCAAATGAGATAATATTTGTAAAGCGCTTAGACAGTGACTGGCACATACAGTACTATATGTTACTATTATTATGTAGTTAAGTCTCTCATTTTCTTAGAATTCATTTATGTGAATTAGTTTTGATTTTTAGGTTATTGTTCATATCTCTTTTCACTTTCAACCTATATTCTACTTTGGCTTGGTGATGATAGAAAGTAGTTTCAGCACGTATTTAATTTGTTCTTACTTTGTGCTATGTGCCTATGCAAATGGGTGCAAACATCTTCACAAAGTATCTGCCTCTCTGCTAGGGACTGTAAGAACCTAGGTACCTGGAGCCTAAAAGTTGTTCCCAAATGCCGTTGCTTGACTTAAAAGGATTTTCTCCTGTCGCTAGGAAGTTTAGTTTATTGGTAATGGCCAGAGTTTTGCTTATATCTACAGGACATTTTGTTCTCAATTATTCCACATGTAGTTAACTACTCACTCTCTGAAAGCTGCTGGGTGTACACCCTTGCCCTTCAGTAGCTTTCATTCCATCTATGAAGGAGATAGAATATGTACCCAGAGAAGTAAAGGCAAGAACATTTGAAGAGAGAGAATAATGAGAAGTAGTGGGTGTGCAGAGAGATCAGGAAAGGCTTTGTTATGTGGGAGGTGCCTCCTGAGCAGAACCTCGAAGGAAAATGAGGATTCTAAGAGGCATAGGAGATTATCTGTACAAAGACACACAAATGCCAAGTGGATTTCTAGACTTAGAAAATAGCCAGCAAGTGCAGTTTGGCTGGAACATAAGTTTTCAAAAGTTGGTTCTTAAAGTACTACATAAATTTTAGCTGTCGTGATTTTGGAGAGCTTTAAATGGAAGGATTAAGAGTCCATTTTATTCTAGAGGCAGTTGGGAGCTTGAAGACTCTTGGGAGTAGTAGAGTCAGACCTGTGCTTTGGTAGCTCTGAGAGTGGATTGGAGAGGGAGAGAAAATGCAAGAAAGGAAGACCGTTTAGGGAGCTGAGAGGTGATGAGAGAGTGAAGGAGTAGCCATGTGAGCAGAGAAAAGGGAGTGGATGCCAAATAGGTTGTGAAGTGGAGTTGACAAGACTTGGTGCCTGCCTGGACGCTAGGGTTGGGGGGAAGGGAAGAAGCAGGAATGACTCCACCGCTGCAAATGGGGAAGGATGGCGGTACTCTCAGTAGAACTAGGGAAGCTTGAAAGAAGGCTGAGGATGAGGGGGAGAGGCAGGCAAGATTACAAGTTTTCTTTTAAACATCTTGTCTGTGATTGGACATCCAGGTGGAGATGTCCAGAAGGCAGTTGGTGTTATGGAACTGGAGTGGAGAGATTTTTTTAAAAATGTTTTTTTCAATTGATAAAAATTTGTTTTTCTCTCTCCCCTCCATTGAGGGGGTGGTGGTTGTAATAAAAACAAAATCCTTTTAACAAATATGCATAGTCAAGCAAAACAACTTTTCCATATTAACCATACCTAAAAATATGCTGCCTCTTTCTGCCCCTTGCATCCATTACCCTGTGGGAGGTAGGTGGTCTGCTTCATCTTGGGTCCCTTGGAGTTACGGTTTGTAATTTTTGGTTGATCAGAGAGTTTAAGTCTTTCAAAATTGTTTTTACATTGTTGTCATGAGGAGTAGAGAAATAGCAAGGTTTGGACATTTGGGAGTCTTTGGTGCGTGTTGAGATGGTAAGTGACCTCTTTGATTGGATGAGATCACCGAGAGAGTAGAGTGTATGAGAAGAGAAGAGTGATGAGGAGAAATCCTCTGGAAATGTCCAGTTGGGTTCCTTAGCTGGCCGGAGACAGAGGGTGATCCAGCCAGAGAGACTGAGAGAACTAGAAGAGAATCTTACAGGGTTTTTCCCCTCAAGAAGAATTTTTTATCCAGTGAGCTTAGAAAAAGAAGTGTTGATATTCTCCCTTGTCAAAGCTCATTGGGTATCAGGCACAAAATGCATCAATAAAAATTAATCATTATTGTACACCGGTCACTAATAGGGAGACTACAAAAACAAGCAAGCCCGACAGTATACAGTTCCTGCCCTCTGCGTACTTATATTCTAATTTAGGGAATAACACGTTAAAAAGAGGAAGATGAATATGTGTGTGTGGCTGCCTGGTTTAGGAATGATTGGGAAGTGGTGAGATTGCTTGATTCTGGGCCAAATGGGGTAAAACATTCAGCAGAGCCCGGGTGCCAGGGCAGAGTCCAAGTTCTGATGGGAGGAGAAGGGGTAGAGTGCAGCTGCTTGGCTTCCACTGGACCATGTTGTGGACACCTGCCTCTCTGAGACTCTTTGGGCTTCTTTCTGTAAGTTCCTGTGCCTCCCACGAGCTTGGGCCAGGATTTTCCAGTTACCTGGAATTTGTGGTGGGAGCTGCTTTTTCTTGGAAGGGGTGTGAATGATTGTGAAATTGTCACTCTAGCTCCTTTCTCTGGGACAAGCTGGGACAATTCTCCACAGGCTTCTTACAGCTTGAGGGATGCTGTTTGGGGTTCCATTCTGCTGAGCTTAGGAAAAAGAATGCCCTTTAGTTAGATTGCACCGTTACCCTTTGGGGTCAGTCGCAGAACAGACTTGCTCATGCCTGAAGCTGTCCAGCATGCACCCTCAAGGCTTCTCTTTTCTAGGTTAAAAGGGCACAGGTCCTTTGACTGATTCTGATGTATACTGTTTTCTTGTACTCTTATTCTTGTGAGAGCCTGATTTTGGATATGTTTCAGTTGTCTGTATCTGTCCTAAAATTAAGTCTCTGGAATGGAATACAGTATTCTGGCTATGGTCTGCCCAGGTGTTATTGTAGCGGAATTATTAATCTGCCTCAGATAACCACCTACTGTGTGCAAGGAACTCTGCTGGTGCTGGGGCTACAAAGACAGAAAAATTAAATAGTACTTACTTTCAAAAAGCTTTTTTTCTATTGGAGAAATAAAAAAAATTTACACAGATAAGTTATTACAGAGTAAGGAGAGAGGAATTACAGTGAAGGGGACAAGGAAAGTTCTCCTGTGGCACCTGAGCTGTGTATGTTTTGAAGTATTGATGGGAGACTTCAGTTTCCCTTATCTGTTGGCACTCTCCCTCTTTCAAAAGGAGAAGAGATAATAACTTAAAGTTTTTTTAAATTGCACATTGAACTTAACCCAAAAAAGAATATTTCCATACATACTGGAAATCATAAAAAAGAGGATTCTCTATGAAACTGAATCCTGCTTGCTTAAAAAAAAAAGCATATAATAAATCTACAGGTTATTGCCTGACTGTACTTAAGTCTGAACTTCTTTCTGTTCTTTATGTGGATTATTATTTTTTTTAAAAAAACATTCATTAGCAGGGGCAGCTAAATGGTGCAGTGGATAAAGCTCCAGCCTTGGAATCAGGGGGACCTGAGTTCAAATCCAGCCTCAGACACTTACTATCTGTGTGACCTTAGGTAAGTCACTGAACCCCGACTGCCTCACAAAAAAAAAAGAAAGAGAATGATAGAGATTACAGCCAAGATAACATTTCATTGATATATTTAGGGAGCAGCTAGGTGGTGCAGTGGATAGAGCACTGACCCTGAAGTCAGGAGGACCTGAGTTCAAATCCAGCCTCAGACCAAACCCTTGACACTTACTAGCTGTGTGACCCTGGGCAAGTCACCTAACCCCAACTGCCTTAAAAAAAAAACAAAAACACATTCATTAGCATTTTAAAGAGAAAGCTAAGGGTGCAATGGATAGAATGTTGGGCCTGGAGTCCAGAATACTTGAGTTTAAATCCTGCTTCACACTGGCTGTGTGACCTTGGGCAAGTCACTTAACCTTTGTCAGCCTCAGTTTCCTTATCTGTCAGATGGCAATAATAATAGCACCTAATCTTGCAGGGTTGTTGTGAGGATCAAATGAGAAAATATTTATAAGGTACTTAGCACACTGCCTGTCATGAGTTAAGTGCTTTGACTCTATAGACCTTTGTCAGCAAGGTGATGTCTCTGTTCTTTAGTATGCTGTCCAGATTTGCCGGGGTTTTCCTTCCAAGGAGGAAGTATCTTTTAATTTCATGAAATAGTTATCATGATAATAAGAGACCTCATCCTGTTTTCGGGGTGAAAGCAACAATGACAATTATTTGGCAAGTGCCAAGGCAATGGTTTGGGGTTGTTTTCTCAAGTGACAAGTCAAAGGTCCAGTGGAAGTGTTTATATCTCCCCCCCCCCCCAAATCTTCTAATTCTGCATGTGAAAAGCCAACTCAGATTCCGTAGTGGGAGATGGGGTAGGATGAACTTTAAAAGCACGGAGATCCTAACCATTTTATGAATGTCTATGAATTTGTATCCATGTAATTCTTGAGCAAGCAGTATTAATTCTTTTACTGAGGGATGTAAATGTGAGGGAGGATAGTACTTTTAACAGGATATATGCATCAAGTAGTTAGTGGTAAAATTTTGTTGCCTTCATAGTTTTCATAATTTATCTGACCTATAGTATTCTTATCAGTGTGAAGGAGGTAGTTTCATGAAACAAACAAAAAAAAAATAGGAAACTATATATTAGAAAGGTTTGTGTCATTCATTCAATACTGACAATAGAAGAACAATATATGGACTTCTCTGCATCTACTACTTTTTGAAAAGAGTTCTTTTATCTGCTGTTGACAGTATATTTCATTTTTTTGCTAGTGGGACTTGGTAGGAATAGGCTTAATATTAATACTAGTAAGGGAAAATGATGGCTAAAAGAGGAAAAAGGGGGCCTGGCTGTGATACAGAGGAAGGCTTCTTGGGATAGAAGCCAGTTCTGTGTCTTAAGAAATCTAGCTTGAGGCTCCTCGCCAGTGAGTGAGATCTCTGTGACATATGGGCAGGAAAACATTTAGATTCTGTGCATTGATGTTTAGTTTTGGTTGGGGATTTGGGAGTTTGGGTGTTGTTGGGATG
Organism: Vombatus ursinus; assembly: GCF_900497805.2. Lineage (NCBI taxonomy): Eukaryota > Metazoa > Chordata > Mammalia > Diprotodontia > Vombatidae > Vombatus > Vombatus ursinus. The sequence continues at coordinate 6,618,742 of NW_020950239.1, read as the reverse complement.
TTTGAGACGGGCATGAATGATGAACTTAAAATATAATCATTGCTCTGTGGCCAAACAACAGAATGGATACATTAGAGAGACTTGCATGAGCAGAACTCCCAAACTCCTTTGGGGTGTCTGAGGGATTAATTGAGGCTGATGTTGGTAATAGTATCATGCATGTTTGGACTATGTTGTGTTTGTGTGGAACATACCTTCCATATATCAGGTAGTTGGGTAGTCCACAGAAATGATCTGTGGTGGGCCAGTCTCAGAGGACCAGCTTTGTGGGGGAAACTGCGTTTGATATGGTGTATGCAAGGTCTTATCTCATGTGCCACAGGCACCGCTGATAATGCTGTGGATGGGAGAAGAGACAAACCACTCTATCTGCACTGTAGTCCCTATGAAACCTGAAGCTGTTAGATATGTGTCTACCTAGATAGTCAACTCTTGTACATGGAACCCAGCAAGAGCCACAGAGTGAGATTTTTGGATTCTCAGTGGTTGAGCTGCTTTTGCCTAAGAAAAGTGCTATAGAACCAGGACTCCAAAGGGAACTTGTCTTAATTTATTTCTTGTAGAATTGTTGTTGTTTGTCCTTCATTCTCAAAAACAACTATTACATCGAGAATGTGAGGGACTTGGGACTGGGTCGCAAAGTAAAAGAACAGAACTAAATCATTATCAGCTAACATTTGTTAAATACTTACTGTGTGCTGGGTGTTGGGTATACAAAGTCGGAAGTAGAACATTTCCTAACCTCAAGGGGCTTCTGTTATATTGGAAGAGCCAACATGTGCTTAAAAAGCATATGTAAAATATGTAGACAAATAAAAGGCAAATTTTGGAGAAAGTAAGAGTGCTAGAAAGCTGAGGGGAATCAGGAAAGGTTTCATATAGTTGTTGCTTGTGCAGAATTTTAAAGAAAATAAGAGGTTTAAAGAGGCGAAAAGTGTGGATAGAGTTCATTCTAGGCATAAGGTGTCCCAGTGAAGGAAGAGAGAAGAGTGCCTTATGGGAAGAAGAGCAGTAGTTTGATTGGGTTATAGAGTGTATGAGGGGAGAAGTGTGTAGTAAGACTGGACAGGTTTGTGCTAGGTTATGAAGAGCTTCATCCAGCTACATACCCCTCAACAGAGGGGTTTGCCCTCAGAGGCCATGAGGGCCATGGGAATTTATGGTGTGTAGGAGTGACCCTGGTCAAACTTGTGCTGCCTTTGACTGTCATTTTACCTGTTTTATGGAGGACGGACTAGAGTGGGAGAGAGTGAGGCAGGAAGACTGTTAAGGAGTCTGTGACAATAATCCAGTGAGGGAGGTAATGAAGTCTGAACTAGTTCTGTGGCTATACGAGGACAGTACAGGGGACAGATGTGAGGAATGTCATGGTAGAATGGACAGTGCTTGTCAACAGATTGGATATGAAGAGTGAGAGAGAATGAGGGGGTTTAGAATGACTCTTGGCTTGCTTGGAAACTTGAGTGACAGGAAGGATGATGGTTGACATGCCTCCTGGACATCCAGTTTAAAATGTCCAATAGGCCGTTGGTGATAGGAGACTGGAACTCAGAAGAGATACTACCAGAGGTAAGGAGGCAGACAGGGGTGAGTGACTTGCCCAGGGTCACACAGCTAGAAAGTGTCTGAGGTCACATTTGAGCTCAAGAAGATGAGTCTTCCTCATTCCAGGCCTGGTGCTCTGTGCACTAGGGTGCCAGCTAGGCGCCTTAGAGGCTGAGGACCTAGGTTGAAACCCTTCGTCTTTTACTTAGGAACTGATGGCTCCTGCTGCATCCAGGGCCATCTCTAGTCATCCTGATTGCTGTTTTGCCACTGGACCCAGATCCAGGTCCAGATCCTTTCTCTGGGAGGAGAAAGTGAGGCTGGCGACTTTGCACAGCCTCACTCACTTTAAATGCAGTTCACTTGCATGTCATGGCATCCCCTCCCTGATGTCATGGTGCTCTTCAAGAACGAAGGACAAACCACAAGGAACTGATGTGTGACCTCGGGCAAATCACTTACCTCCTCCGTGCTTCAGCTTAAGAGAGTCCAGTAGGTGGCGCTGTGCTTGAAGACCTTTGTTCAGATCCCACCTTAGGCATGTTTACCAGCTCTGTCAGTCAGGGCAAGTCACTTTATGTCAGCTCCAGTTTCCATGTTCGTAAAATGGGGATAATAAAAGCACCTACCTCCCAGTGTTGTTATTAGGATCAAGTGAGGCGATATTTGCAAAGTGCTAAATGCTAGCTGTTGTTATTATTTTACACTAGCCAGCTCTGGGGCCTATGAACCTATAAAGGTGGAGAGATTTTCATTTGACGTGTGTCCAATGCTAAGGCATTTGTTCCTTCCCCTAGTTTAGTGGTTTGGGGTAGTGACTTCCATGTATCTAATTTACCTGATCCTTTATCAGTTTACTAAAAATATTATTCAACATTATGGCCAGAAGCATAATGACCAGCTGTTAATACACTTTCTTATGCTCCCAGTCCAGGGTTGTTCATTTTCAGCAACTTTGAGAGAGAACTGCTAAATGTGGGGAATTTGAGTTTTTGAGCTGACTCTTTCGAACAGTAACAGGCAGTCGCATAGCCTAAAAGCTTACAAAGCACTTTATCCACATCATCTTCAGATTTCAGCCTCACAGCCCAGTGAAGTAGGTACTTAGAGAATGCAGAGAAGCTGTTTAGTTCTCTTGAAAAATAAATATACAGGCCCAGTTGCTAGATTGTTACCTATGCCATGTTTTAGATGTATACTTATAAAGTAGAATTATGATGGATAATTTGAAATTAAGTATGGAAGGCAAGCAAATAATTCCCTTTAAAGTGATTTTAGCTAATTTGATTGACACTAATGGGAACTTGCCTAAATGGTATCCATGGTATATAATAGTTGATTATATGCAATGCTTATAATTGATTGATTCAACAAATATTTATGGAAAACCTATTATGTGCAGGGTGCCATAAAGATAAGATTAGATGATATGCTTTAAAAGTGGATTTTTTTAAAAGTTTAAATTGGATAATTATTGAAAATCTCTCATCTCTTTCCACAGTCATCTTTCTATTCTGTTCCTCAAATCAGATTCAAATGGTTCTTGGCGACCGTATTCATTTTTACACAGTAAGATAAGGATTCATTTTATTTTAGGAGTAGAGGATTTTAGACTAGATTGAGGTGATGAGAATGGGTAGAAGAACCATTGATAGAAAAGCTTCTCAAGATTAGAATTAACTTGGAGTTTATTTAAAGTCTGTTTTTTTAAATATGTGTGTGTATGTGTATACATATGTGTGTAATGTGTGTTTGATATCATTAACCCTTACATCTAGATTTTGGTTAGAGATTTGAGATGGTACTTTTTGTAAATGAAAAATCTTCAGCAGTCGTATCAGGATTGTTATGTTTAAGCTTCCATTTGGTTAGTCACATTATGTTTGTTTATCTAGTGGATAGAGCACCGGCCCTGAAGTCAGGAGGACCTGAGTTCAGATCTGGCCTCAGACCAAACACTTGACACTTGCTAGCTGTGTGACCCTGGGCAAGTCACTTAACCCTAATTGCCTTTAAAAAAAAAAAAGAAAGAAAGAAAGGAAATAAGTTCTACACAGTTTACCATTCAGATGCACATAAAAAATAAAATTGACAGTTTTTTATGAAGAAAACTTTATTTGGTACATACATTTTTAGTATAATAAAGTTATTAAATCTTTATCAGAGCACAGTCAAATAAATTAGTGAGATTCCTGATTCTTTCTCAGTAATAGCAGTTTTGTTTTCAGTATAGTTTTTAAAGAGATACTTGCATATTGAGGTCAGCTTCCAGTTTGTTTCTTACTTTGGATTTGATTGAGACTCTGAACCCTGATTTATAGGTATGGTATAAGTCTTTTATAAACTGTATTAAAGCTTTTTGAGCATGTTTAGTAAGAATGAGACATACTTCTTTAAGAGTAGACAGAAAAATTTTAACTTTATTTCTTGGAAATTGGTTTGGTGTTTGTTTATTATAGAAATCCATTAATTTATATTTAACTGAATTGTTGCTAATATTTTTCTAGGTCATGAAAAGGATTTCCTTTTCAAACCTTTCATTTGGTTTTAGTCAGTAGGAACTATTCCTTTAACTGTCCTTTTCAGATTTATCATATGTACTGTAATGTATACCCCCCCACCCCTGCTTCACTCCTCTCCCTTACCATTCTTTCTCTAATCCACATGTTTTTTCACTAACACTACTACTTTGAAATATTTCTATAGGATAATAAAGCTTTCCCAAATATTACCTGTATCCCCTTGATAAGCTATTTACACCCACTGAAGGTGACATGCATACACAGAGTTTGAAGTCCACTAAAATTCATTTCTGTAGCTCTGTGTGTGTGTGTGTATGTGTGTGTGTGTGTATGTGTGTGTATGTGTATGCATGTGTATGCACACAGGCATATATAAATACATACATACAGCTTTCTGTCCTTGTCTCCTCATTCACAATTTTTGTAGTTGATTTTTTGACTCCAAATGCAATTCTTTTACAAATCTTTTGTTTTGTGATTCTGTTAACTACCATATTAGCTGTCCATTCTAGGTTCATGTCATTTGCAAATTTGATAAACATTTTCTCTGTATGTTCATCTCAGGCACTGAGAAAAATATTGATATGAAATCAACATGGACTTTAGCTGTCTATCCATTAAAATACACTGACTCTGATAGATTAAATAGAAGCTAAATGAGAATTGAGTTCTTTTCCTTCTTCTCATTGCCCTTCATCATCACATACAACCTTTCCCTCTAAATAACAGTCCTAACCCTTCTTGTGCCTTCTGTATTCTCTGAAAAGAAAAGATCTTGTAATTATCCCTAGTGTTAATTGCAAGATTCAGCCTATACTGTGTTTTAGTCTTCTTAATCCTATTTTTATAAAAATTTTTATTGATTTCTTTTTTTTACATTACCAAAGTTTCCCCAGTATCCCTCTCCATCCCCACCTGAGAATGCTATCTTGTTTAACAAATAACATTTTTTAAAAAGAAAAAGCAGGAAACAAAAATCAGCAAAATTATCAATACTTGGCATGTGTCTGAAAGTATGTGCAGTGTATCACACTTGTGTACCTCTCATCTCTGCAAAGGAGTGGGCAATCTTCTCGTACCTCTTTTGATCCATAATTGGTCTTTCTGATTTGACAGGATTCACTTTTGATTTTTCCCCCCATTTACATTGCTGTAGTCATCATGTATATTATTTTCTTGTCTCTGCTTACTTCACTCTGCATCAATTCATATAGATCTTTCTATGTTTCTCTGTTTGCATCACATTCATCATTTTTTGCAGCACAGTAATATTCCATTGGGATGGCTAGGTGGGCATAGTGGATAGAGTGCTGGGTCTGGAGTTAGGAAGACTCATCTTCCGAGGTCAGATCTGTCCTCTGATACTTAGTAGCTGTGTGATCCTGGGCAAGTCACTTATCCCGGCTTTTCCTCAGTTTCTTCATTTATAAAATGAACAAATATATATAAATTGAATATAAAATGCTATATAAAATGAAGGAAATGGCAAATCACTTTTTTCCAAGAAACTGCAAGGTCACTAAGATTCGAACATGACTGAACAGCAACAAGTATTCCATGACACTCAGGTTCAAGGTTCTCTAGTTGAAAGGTCTTTACTTTAGTTTTTTGCTGTCACAAAAGGTGCCACCATAAACATGGGGACTTTGTTTTTATCATTGACCTTTGTGGGAGGAGAAGCTTAGCTTCAATAAAATGGTGTGGGCGTTTTAGTCACATTTTTTGCGTAATTCTAAGTTGCTTTCCAAAATGGTTGTACTGATTTGAAGCTCCACAGCAGTGTGCACTATTGGACATGCTTGTCTTCCTGCAGTCTCTCCAATGTTGACTGTTCCCATCATTCGATGAGTGTGAGATGAGTGTGAAGTATATCACAAGTGTGATAACACTGCACACATTTTCAGACTTTTGCCCTTTATTGATTAATTTGTTGATTTTTTTTTCTCTTTAAAAATGTTAATTATTATATGGGGTGGCTTTCTGGAGGGAAAGGGGTAGGGACACTGGATAAAATTTTAATGATGTAAAAAACAATAGTAGTAAAACAAACACACACACACACACAGACATAGCTGCAGTAATGAATTTTTGTTTAAGAACTCCGTAAAAAATTATTTTTATAAAGATGTGAACACAAGTGGTAGGACTTGGTTCCTAACTCCACTTGGACAAGTTGTGAGATGAAGAGAACTAAAAGTCTGAGTCAGTTTTCTCCCTCAAAATAAATACAAGTTTTCATTAGTGTTTAGTTTGTTCTTTTCCCTCACTTGTTCTACTAGATAAGTTAACATTCCGTTATACATTAGCAGTATATGAAAGGCAAATGCAAAATACAATAGCCTGGCCATAAAATAAAGTTTGACAGGCATATGCAACTTAAAATAGGAAAGTAGTATACCAAGTACTATGCTAAGAGCTTTACAAATATTAAAGCACTTTACATATATTATCTCATTTGATTTTCATGACAACTTTGGGAGGTAGATGCTATTATCACTTGCAGTTTACAGTTGAGGAAACTGAGGCTGCAAAGGTTAAGTGACTGCCCAGGGTTGCAGAGCTGGTAAGTGTCTGAGGCTGCATTTGAAGATAGGTCTCCCTCACTCTGGATCCATCCTTCTGTCTAGTTTGCTACCAGTTGCCTAATAAAGGAAAAGGTGGTCATTCGCTGGAGGGGTGACCCATTTTGCACTGGACCTGCACAGTAGGGAAGGGGAAGGGTACGTGTGTGTCAGGCACTGTGCTAAACACTTTACAGATGTCTCAGAAATATCAATAAAAATATTGCCAGCTGGTAGAGGTTTTGAAAAAAGCCACTCATAAGACCATGTTATTTCTTCTAACTCATTCATTACACTAAAAATTGCTTAAGATTCTATACCTCTCATCACCCATTTCAGGTGCTTATTAAAAGAAGGAAAAGAAGAGAAAGGTCACACACACACAACAGAGATTGAGGGGGCAATGTTATGTGAAAATCAAATGCAGAAGAAATCGAAGTGATCTGGTGGAAAGAGTAATGTAACAGACCAACAGGCAAAAATGAAGCAAGTGGCCGATGACATTTTGTGACCTAGATCACAACATGACCGGGAAGAGAATCTTTTTGGACCCTAATGCTTTTCTGGTCCTGATTTTGATCAATAAAAAACTGGTTGCCATAGCAGAAATGCCATCTTGGTATCTGTGATAGATGAATAAGAGACTTCTTTTACCATAGGCTTGAGCAGATAACAACGGGAAATGCTGCTCTAGCCCAGGGTTCGGGTTGAAATCGGTGTCATCAAGGGACACAGAGACATTGATGAGATCTGTTGTAAAGAGCCTGCTTCATCAAGAGATGAAGAATAGGCAGGTAACTGAAGACACACTTTAAGAATAATGTTATGGAAGCTAAAGCTTATGATAAAGTCTAAGGACACTTAAAATGGTGTTGTTTAAGAGAAGGCAGAAGGGCCGGACTGCTGTTTTTTGATGTGCCTGTGTAAATGTATTACCCTTTTCTTCAACATAGCTTGTATAAATACTAATATTTCAGTGATTAGATGTACAGATCCTTGGGAAAGGAAACTCCTGTATAAGGATGTTGTCCAAAAAAATGAGAGACCTAGACAGAAAAAATGAGAGACCTGAAGACAGAAGCTGTCTTCATAGCCATTTGGATAAAAATATTTCCCATAAGGCTTCATTCTGTCACCCAGTTACCATTCCGGTTATAAACAGGAGTTGTTCCTAGGCAGAATTGTTATGTTTCTTCCCAGATTTATCTTCTGTGTCCCCAGCTGCTCCTTTTACCCTTTTTGTGTGATATCCACCTGTTACTTCAGGGATCTCATGCTTCCTGTTTACTCTAAACTGCAAAAAATATGATGCCATATCAATTGATTCATACTTTAGTGTGAGTTAATTTTAATGGATCATTTAGTGGATAGATTTCATATTGTAAGCATTCTCTAATCACAATTTTTTTTTGTTTTATTTCTATTAAAGGAATTTTGGATATTAACATATAGCTGGAGTTATGGGGAGGGAACATCAGAATTCATTAAACTCATAACTGCTTAAAGTCTGTTTATGGTGATAGGTGATCAAGTGTGTGGGATGGCAGCATCAAAAAATCTGCATTTGAATTCTGCTTCTGTGTCTTACATAACCTGTGTGACGTGGTGCAAGTCGCTTATCTTCTCTGTAAAATGAAGATGGGGGGCAGCTAGGTGGTGCAGTGGATAGAGCACCAGCGTGGGAGTCAGGAGGGACCTGAGTTCAAATCCGGCCTGAGACACATAACACTCACTTGCTGTGGGACTCTGGGCAAGTCACTTAACCCCTGTTGCCTCATTAAAAAAAATAAATAAAATGAGGATGGACTAGCTGATCTCTAAGCTCTTCTTGACTCTAAGTATAATCCTAACTCCCCACTTCTAGGTGGGAAGAGGCATTAGCTGCATCTCTTTGCGATGGAGGAGCTTGTATCTGCCTTGAAAAATAGTGTTTATTTGTTAAATATGGCTTCATCAAAAAGACTGATATATGTAAAGCATTTTGCAAACCTAAACTGCTATATACATGTTAGTTATTCATTTGTATTAACATTTATTATAAATTTGAAAATAATGAATTATTTTATTTTTTATGGAAGACTTTTACATTTTTGGCAGCAAGTGTATTCAGTGAAAATCCTGATGAAGTCCTGGAAAATAACCATGTGCACATACCTTTCAAGCAGTATCATTTGGAAGTCCCTAAAACCCACTTTAGTACTTAGATAAAATTAATGTAATAATTTATTTCTTTCTGCAAACATTACACATCTATCATGGGGCTATGTATAAAATATGGATTTTTAGTTTATTTTATTAACTTGGGTCAGCTGTGATGTACATTTAAGAAAGAATTTCCATAAACATATATTAAGATAATGTAAATAGTCCAGATTCATGGACAGAATGCAAAATCCAAAATGGTGCATTGGTTCTTTTAATGTAATTGAATTTGAAAAAAGTGCAAATTTATTCCACATTACGATCCACTGTAATATAGGAAAATCTTCTTTGCACAGTTTACTTGTTTAGTCACATACACTTTAAGGAAAAACTCTAAATGAGGTAGTTTGAACGAATAATTGACAGAAAACCCACAGAAGTTAATGGTGCTCTAGAAAGTGTTGTTTAAAGATAGAGAGATAATGAAAGACTTTGACTCCCGTTTCTCATCTTCCATAGCTTTCAAGCTGAGGACTTACAAAGAACCCTGTCCTTTTTCCCTCTTTCTGTATCAGCTCATCAAATTTCTCTCAAGCAGTCTGTGTCAATAAGACTGTCAGTAAGACATGGAGTTTGTTGATTATTGTTCTTCGTTCTCTCAAGCCTTGCTTGTTTGAATGTTTCTATTAGCTTCATTTTTGTTTGTTTTTGAGTGGTGGTGTTAGAATTCTAAAGTTAAATGCCCCCCAAAACAGCATTTCCATTAACACAGTAGAATATGAAAAGAAGATTCTAAATGATTAGTCTCCATTTTGTACTGCTTGCTTTTTAAAAAGTATATAGGTAATTGTAAGTATTACTTTCAAAACTGGTCTGCTTCTCCATGTTTGCTTTTCCACCTCTTGTTCTGTACATTTAAAAACATGTTACAATAATGCTTTTTTTTTTTGGAGGGGGGAGGGGATCATTATTGCTAGCCCTGGATCCTTTCCCTAAAGCCCTGATACCTAAATAAAACAGGAGAAAAAGAGGGGGAAAAAAGTTTGTAATAAGCAAAGTCAAGCAAAACAAATCTACACAGAGCCATGTCTAAAAATGATGTCTCTGCACCTTGTATTCATTACATATCTGGCAGGGGGTGAGTAGCACACTTCATCATAGAGAACTGGAGACATGGTTGGTCGGTCATCGCATTGATCAGAATTCAAAGTTGTTTTTTTTTTACACTGTTGCTGTCCTTGTATAAATTGTTCTTTTGACTGTTCCGCCTTCACAAGTTCACAATATGCTGGATTCTATGAAATTGTCTTTGTTTTGACATTTTTTATAATTCAGTAATGTTGTTACATTATTATACCATAATTTGTTCAGCTATACTCCATTTTTCTTAAGAGGCAATCTAAGTTAGATTCTAGTTAACATCCCCTCCCCACCATCATCCCTTAAGGATCAAGAAATTAATTTTGGTTGTAGCTATTTCGTCTCCAGTATTCTCTTCCCTCTTTACTGCCTTCCTCCCATTCCTGATCATTTCTTTGTTGATTTTGATTTATTTTTACACTATATTCTTTGGGCATGTATTTGTATATATGTGTGTTAGTGCCTCTTCACATAGTTCCTTGTAATCCTTCAAGTTTTACCTTTCTAAAGTTTTTTTTTTTACTCTTATTTGCTTTTCAAAGTTCTTAGCTTTTATTCATCAGAAATACTCGAAAGTCCTCTAATCAATTAAAAATCCATTTTTCTACCTGAAGGGATTATACTTAGCTCTGCTTATTTTTAGTTGTGAGCTTCTTCTCTTTTGAAATATCACTTAACTCCATTGCCTAGCCAAAAAACAAAACAAACAAAAAGAAATATTATATTCCAAGATTTCTCCATTTTAGTAGAACCTCCCAGGCCTTGGTACTTGAACTTTTTCTTGAATGCTTTCAGTGTTTTTTCTTTGATGCAGATGCTCTGGATTTTAGATTTGATATGTTGTTTTCTTTCATATCTGCAGCCTCAGTTTTTGATTTGGAGCTTTGTGCCACCGCTTGCCGTGGTTTTGGGGAGTGGTAAGTCCTTCTTGACCCAAGATTAAGGCCTCCTTTATCTGTGAGGGTCACAACCATGTATCTTCAGAGTTCTCTCTAATGTCTCAGGATGGAATGTTATGGACTTGGGAGTCAGTGTACCTCCCCAAAGACTGAAAACCCATCTCATCCCACTGATTTTCAAGTATCCTGGGAGTGACTTTGGGGGACTCTTCCACTACTGTTAACTCCGACCTGAGGAGGGGAAGGGATGGAATAAGCTTTAAATAGTGTCTATTATATGTTGTCTGTTTTACAAATATTATCTCATTTGATCTTCAGTGTAAGTGCTAAGGCAGCTGAAGCAAACAGGTTAAGTGATTTGCCCCAGAGTCACAAAGCTTTTAAGTCTCAGAGACTGTATTTGAACCCAGGCCTTCCTGACTTCGGGCCAGCGTTCTATCCATTAGACCACGTAGTGACAGGCTACCAGTGTCTCTGACTTTTCTCTGATTAGATTTAGGGGGTACAGTTTGCCTCTGTTGGTGCTGGATTTTCCTGTGACCTGACTTTGTCCAGTTCTTTGTGGGGAAAAAGTCACTGCTTTTCTTCATTGTTCCTTGGTCTGGCTTGGTGAATTTTAAGTTTTTGCTGAATTAGATATGCATAAACTGCTTGGTGTGCCACTGTACAGATTGCCATTTTTGCTGGAAGTTGGACCATACAAATTCAGAGGAGGGAGACACAAATTCAGAGGAGGGAGGCAGGGAGATACAGATGCAAAGGATAAGGTCAGCAAAAGGTGATGAGAAATTTTCAGGAAGGAGAAGTACTTTGAAGTGGGGTCAAAAAATTTAATTAAATTTTAAATTTTCCTTTAGGATTTATTTTGATTACTTCTAAACCTTTATTTGGTGAGGTTTCCTGTCAGGGTGAGGAGTCATGTTGCATTTTCAGCTTTCCAGGAAAGCAGCAAAATGACATTATCCATGTATAGAGTGTTGCCTCTGATGGCAAATGGACTTGCAAGTTGAAACAAGTCTTTGTTCAAAGAGTCTTCTGTCACTTTCAAAACCATAGGTGGGATTCTGCCTGTCTGGGGGGTCTCTGGACTCGTGCAGCTGGGAGTCGTTTTGGCCAGTATTTCTGCCCCCCTCCCCTCATCTTCCTTTCTTTCCACAGGGGTTCAGGGCCGAACAACTCCTGCTTGATTTTTTATGCTTCTCGCACTCGTGAGCCGCACCGTGCACGTGGATCATTGCAGCTAAGATTGCCCAGTGGAGCTCTTCCGTAAACTGTCAATGCTGCCCGATTTTCATTTAAAAATATTTATATATTTCCGTAGATTGTAAGATGAAATTTAGTGATAGATCCACATAGAGTCTGAGGAAGGCTGACCGGCATAGGAACTCTCAGGGACATTCTGGTGCCTTCCCTCCCTCATTTCCTATTTGTTATCCTGTAGAGAGCTTGTTAGTCTGCGTACTCTCTCTCCCATTGCGATCGTGAGCTCCCTGAGGGTCAGGGCCGCTTTTGCCATTCTCTTCATCCCCAGTGCTTAGCACGGTGCCTGGCACACAGTAGGATTTTAAAAATGTTGATCAGCTGTGACTAAGTGGAAGCTTTGTCAGGCATTTAATTTTTTTTTTTTTACCTTCAACTGCCTCTAATTTTATTTACTCTGTGTGTGGGGGGGGGTAGAAAAAATGAATTTGGGCAGTCAGGAATTATACTTGAAACATGCCCTGATTATCTGCAAGTATTTCTCCAGAAGTTGTTAGACCGCTTGATGTGTTTGGGCATCAGCCCTGGCCCGGCCCGGCCCGGCGCCTCGTCCAGCCTCCCGTTCCGACCCCCAGCCCCTATTCTCCCTGACGCGGCGCGGCCCGGCCCCAGCCCCGGCCTCGGCCCCGGCCCCGGCCCCGCGGGGCTCCGCTCCGGCCCCGTTGCTGCTCGCCCACTTTGGCGGACCCTTTTGTTCAGCCCCCGAGCTTGGTGGGTTCAGTAGCGGTTTAAGAAGGAAGGGACGCTTCTCCCGCCTTAGAATGTTGAATTAATTTAACTCGGCGATTGCAGAATAAAAGAACCTCTTTTGTCTGTTGAGTTGACTTAACAGAAGTTCTTTCTGAGTAGGGCTACGGTGTCTTTAAAAAAAAAAAGCCCGCCCTGCGTCCCCCGCTCTTTGGTAGATTCCGGGGAGGCCGCCCTGACCTTGTCTCGCCCCGCCCCCGCCCCCGCCCCCGCCCGGCCCGAGTGGAACGTTCCATTTCCTGTTCCCTTGCTGCTGACACAGGAGTGTTCCTGCTGGCAGTGATCTAATCATAGTGCAGTAAGAAACATGGCAGTTTGATAAAACATGGTGGAGACAGCGGCTGAAATGGAAGCATATGTTCTAGAAGACATTCTGGAGGTAGGGCTAGGCTTGTGAATTGAAATGAAGTCAAAATCTTAACAAAGAAATCTTAGCAGATGGGTTTAAAAAAAACAGATTGAACAGATTAGAGGAAGAGGAAAGAGAACTTAGGGGTGATAAAAGCAAGAGTCAGATCTTGTTTTATGTAAAACGTACCCTTGCTGATTTCTCAGATTACTAAATGAATGTGCAGTTAATGTTAGTGTTTTCTGTGAATTTTGAGTGTTGCATATATTATAAAAGGGGGAGGGGAACTCATACTTGATAAAAAAAAGAATCACATGCTGTTGACCTTTAGGTTAACTTACTAACCTACAAAAGTGGGTCTACAAAACAGCAGTTTTGCATATTATCATATATCTTGCACGGTTCATTTACATATCTAGACCTAAAGTTGTGTTTATAGTCAGATATTAAAAAACAGCTAGCTATTTTTGATTGGTAAAATAAGCTATTAAATCTTTCATTCCAGTAACTTAAAATTAGCCAGTACACTTTTGTCTAAAAATAAGAAAATATGTTTTTGAAGCCGATCCTGGTCAGTTTAAAGCTTTTAAATGATTTAAATTACTTTAGTCAAGAAACATTTTGAAATCTTTTTTTTTATTTTGGGGGGGGCTACTTTGAACAATTAAGAGTAAGTTGTACTCTTCTGTTTAGTCACCAGAATATTATTTCTTTCTTTCCCTCTTCCCACCCCCCCCCCTCCATCAATTTTGAAAGCCTGTTTTACATTTTTCATCTATTTAAGTAAATACATATCACTTGGTGAGTCTCATAGTGAAAATGTGGATTGGTTTCGGCCTTTTGTATAGTTCACACTATTCAAGTTATAAATGTGTTTAAATCCCATTTTTATCTGTAGTGAAATTCTTTTTCTTTATGCTGTCCATTAAAGGAAAAAAAAAACTGGTGATGTTTATTTTTCTTAATAGCTAGTATTAAGCTAATTTTTGTAATTATGATTCTGCTGCCCTGAGATAAGTATATTTCTTTGAGGGGTGGAAGGTTGATAGGGGAAGAAGAAAGGATGCGCATTATGAAGGGCTGCATGATCAGTGAGCATTTTCTGGAGTCCCTCAGTGAGTGCTTGGAGCTGACATTGCAGTGAGATCTTTATGGTTGCTCTGCAGAATGAAAACTGATTCCATTGTATTACTTATCTCCTTACGGACATTTCCCAGCACACTCCCCTCCTCATCTTCGAAAAGCTATTGTTTGTTTCTAGTAGAATTTCAGTTTTGCTCTGTTTCTCTCTCTCTTTTTCTCATCCACTGCTACTGAATTTCTTCAGGAAGGGGCATGGTTAAACTATCTGCTTACAGATAGATGAAAAGATACATTTTGGGAGTGTTCTATGGGCAAATTTCAGTGGCAGAGCTTAAAAAATGTAATTCGTTATAAAAACCTAGTAGCACATGTGCATGTGTTTCAAAAGTTTTTAGTTACTAGCAACATTTTTATCAGTTTTTAAAATTTCAGTGAACCATATATTATGTACTTATTATTTTCCCAAGTTTACTTTTCGGTATTGCTAGTCTTATGCATTTGAAGTACAGATTTTTAAACATGAATGTGAAAATTATTAGTTAACATACCTTTGTATCAAAATTCTTTAAGTAATTTCTTGTTAATCTGCTTAACTATTTCCTTAATAATTGTCTCTTATTTAAATGAATGTTTAGTGGTTGAGATATTGAAAAAATTTCTGTAAAAGTTAGAAGACTTATTTTTTTCCTAAAATCTATGAATAATTATAGTAGTTCACAGTGCAAAGAGAACAAACCAATCATTATGTAGACCTGTTTTTGGGCCAGTGTACCAGTTAGTTAAAAGTGTACCTCATACAGTAGTTTAACAAATTTGAATATTGTCACTTAAGCCGTTAAGAGGAATCTGAAATATTTTTTCTTGTAAGGATTTTTTTTTCCTTGAAATAAGTCTTGAAATAATGATTAGTAATAATGGGTAGCATTTTTAATTGTGTCTTGAAGTTTGTAAGGTGCAAATCCTCACAGCAACCTTGTGTGGTAAATGCCACACAATTAATTAATTAACAACCCTATTTTACTGATGAGAAAAGAGTTGAGAGGTTAAAAGACTTGCCTAGGGTCACACAGCTAATTAATGTCTGTGGCATGATTCTTCTAGACAGCAGGTCCAGTCCTCTGTTGTACCACCTAATTGTCTAGTGAATAGTGAAATATTCATTACCGGGGAAGATTCTTTGAAGTTTGGGGAATGAGGGTGAAGGAGATAGAATATTTGTCTTCACCAGCTTTTGACTTTTTAATTTGATTTTTTTTTAATTAGAGTATGCTTAGAGATTTTCAACATAACATGGTTAATAATGCCTGAAAACAGTAAATAAATTTGTTCTAATTTTATTTATGGAATTACATGGAAAAAACTTTCCAATTATTTTTGAAGGTTATTTTTATTTTTCAAATGAGATTTTATTGATGTCATTTACTTTTCTATTACTTAGATTTCTCACTCTACTTTTCCCTGACCCCTCCTAGACAACTCAGGCCTGCACAACCTGTGGCCCACCAAAGGATTTCAGGTAGACTTCGAAAAATGTAAAGGAAATCCTTTGGTGGATCATAGATTGTGTAGGCCTGCCTTATAATAAAGTGAGGAAGAAAAAAGTTCTCTAAAACTGCACATCTATCAAAAAAGTCTGGCGCTGTAAGCTTTATCCTATACCTAGAGTCTCCTACATTTTGAAAGAAGGGAATGTGAGAGGTGATTAAAGGTTAATTTTAAAGAGTGACAGTTTGTTTTTCAAGAGTAACTATAGCTTTATTCTGAATAAATTATAATATCCTTTTCATGAGTTTGATGTTTTCTTATATAAAGGATTTTTAGAAGAATAATAACAAAAGTGGCAAAAATGAAATTCCTTAGATCGTCCATAAATATTTAATGAACGTTCTAGGGACTAGTTATACTACAACTTACATTTTAAAACAGCGTTTGCCTTTTTTTTTTTTTAATTTTCAGTTCCAAATTATCCTTTTCTTCTCTGCCACCTATTGAGAAGACGGGAAAAACAAAGCCCATTACAAATATGCACAAAACAAATTTCCCACATCAGCCATGTCCAAAAAAATTAAAAGGAAAAGAACATGCTGTGATCTGCACTCAGAGCTCATCTCTTGTTTCTGTGGAGGTGGTCAGCATGGTTTATCATGAAGCCTTTGGAATTGTACTCAGCCACCACTGTGTTGGTCAGAGTTACTGTTATTTTGTAACTTCTTTTAGTTATTGTATAAATTGTTCTTCTGACATTCCTAACATCACTTTATACAAGTTTCTCCATGTTTTTCTGAAACCATCATTTCTTAAAGCATCATCACATTCATATGCCTTGCCCAACCATTCCCCAGATAACAGGTATCCTCTCAGTTTCCAATTCTTTGCCAACAAAAAGAGAGCTGCTGTAAATATTTTTGTTCATATGGGTCCTTTTCTTCTTTCTTTGATCTCATTGGGGTATAGTCCTAGTAGTGGTATCCCTGGGTATATGAAGTTGAATAGCTTTTGGGGCATAGATCCAAATTGCTTTCCAGAATGGCTGGACAAGTTCACAACTCCACCAACAGTGTACTTGCTTATGTATTTTACAGTATTGTAGCAGAACTCTTTGAAATAGTTGAAAGACTGTATCTATATAAATATATAGGCAGAAGACTTGGAAGAGCTAAGTCACTTTGAAGTAGCATCAAACCCTTAGGGTTATTTATCAGTTTGTTATAACAATTTCCGATTTTTTCCCTCCAAATCAAATGAGAAATATCATTTAGAAATTAGAATAAGAAAATGAGGATTGTACATGAAACTGCTGTTATGTACAAAAAAGTGTTAATTCTAGGGCAGGTAGGTGGTGCAGTGGATAGAAGACTGGTCCTGGAGTCAGGAGAACCTGAATTCAAATCCGGCCTCAGACACTTGACATTTACTAAGCTGTGTGACTTTGGGCGAGTCACTTAACCCCAATTACCTCATCAAAAAAAAAGAAAAGTATCCCACAAATTTTAAAGCTTTTATGGCTTAAAAAAGCTTCAGTGACACTCCTAAGTGTTTCTTCTTTTTTAGCCTCGGTTTCATCCCTAAAATGAGACTCACTACTCATGAATACCTGTAAGTACTGTATAAATGTTTATTTGACTTTTACTGACACTTATTTCTTTGTGGTCATAGGCTCATAGATTTAGAGTTAAAAGGTGCCTTAGAGATCATTTAGTTCCATAGTGTTACAGTTGAGGAAACTGAAGGAAAGTCCTTAGAGATTGGGATTTGGCCAAGGTCAAGCAAAGTAAGTAGCAGAGGAAGGATTCAAACCTATCACCTTTTCCATTTTTGTCAGTCTAATAAATTCCAGTTGTTTGCAATGCATAAATAATACTATATGTAATTTTATTCTCTGAAAATCTTTGTTTTATTTCCTGTGTTCTTGGATGCTACTGCTAACACATTGAGAAGTTGTCAAGGCAGCTGGAAGAAGGAATAAAGATTTAGATAATTAACATGTAAAGTCAGTCATTTGAATATAAATGTGAGATAGACTATTCTCTCTAGGCTCTCCTACCTGTCTGACTACTCCTCAGGCATTTTTGCTGGTTCATCATCCATGTCCCTCTTCCAGTATTCCTGAGGCTGACTTACTATGTACTCTCTCATGTTAAGTCATGTTATGACCCCATAAGCTCTTGTAGGTTTATTTGTCACGTCTGTGTATAGTGGTATAGTATCCAACATTTCAAATTGGATAGCCCAGAAGCATTTAAAACTTTGCCTGTTCAAAACAGAACTTGTCTATTTCTGTTGAAACATCACTATCCTTTTCTAGCCTTTTAAATTCATAATGTTGTCATTACTCTAAACTCCTTATTCTCCCTTGCCCCCACAGCCAATTGGTTTCCATATCTTGCTGTTTTTTTACCGCAGAAACACTTCTCATACCCATCCCCTTCCGTCTACTTACATGATTACCAGGCCCTCATCATCTCTCACCTGGAGTATTGCAGTTGATAGCCCTGCTTCAGGTCTCCTGATCCAAGGGCATCCTCCGCACTGCTGACTAAATGCTTTCTCTTAAGTGCAGATCTGACCATGCCACTCTTACTCACTAAATGGCGTTGGCTCCTTATTGCCTCTAGAATGAAT
Source organism: Vombatus ursinus (assembly GCF_900497805.2). Classification (NCBI taxonomy): domain Eukaryota; kingdom Metazoa; phylum Chordata; class Mammalia; order Diprotodontia; family Vombatidae; genus Vombatus; species Vombatus ursinus. The sequence goes on along the minus strand of NW_020950239.1, from coordinate 6,600,372 downwards.
TTAAACTCTTTCAGCTTTGAAAGACCTTACGCTTCCAGTCTTTTATGACTCTATGCTGGTCCCCCATGTCTGCTATTCGTTTCTTTGTCTTTACCTCATAGAATTCCTCTCTCGTTTTCACACTTAGCTCAAGCACCATCTTCTGCACCAGACCTTTACTGATTTCTTCCCAATTGTTAGTGCCCTCTCTCTCAAACCTACCTTGAGTTTATTTTGTATTTAGTCTGTATCTTCCCTGATAGGATAAAAGCTTCTTCTGAGCAGTCGTTTCATTCTTTGTATTTGTATTCCCAGTGCCTGACCTTTTAATATGTGATTGTTGATTGATAAAATTGTACGTATTTCAGAATTTCCTTTCAGGCCTTTCCTGAGAGTGACTACTTTGTAAACATTCGAATTTCTTATTACTAGGATCTACAAATGTTTTCCTTTATTTTATATGGTGTTTTAAATTTTAAAAAGCCTTAAATTATTCTGGTGTTCCCTTCAGGGGTATGCGTGTTATATCTTAGTTTTGCGGTTTTGCACGTGTAGGAAGAGAGGAAGGATGAAGGCCCTTGCTGCTAAGTATGTGTTCATACCTTGATGAAAATAAAAGTTAGTGATAATATATTATCACTAACATTCTATCATTCTCATGGCACTAAATTAAATATTAGCTGCTTGCTTTCTGTTTAGCCTTGTTGGGTGAAACTGGTTGTTTGGCAGAGAAAGAGTGTGTGTGTTTGTGTTCTCCTCTATTCGAAGTCAGAAGGTCTTCCTTAGTGGACCTATTTGAACCCTTTAGCCTCTCTGAGTAAAATGTAAAATGAGGGCCTAAATGGTCTCTAAGGGTCCGCTCAGCTTTAAATCCCCTGCATAGCTTCACTACTAAAGGTTGTCACAGTGTGGATTATTTTTTCATCATATCTATACTTACCTATACTTCCCCTCAAACCCTTTTTTTTATCATTTTTTAAGCAGGAGCCTTTACTTTGAAGTTCATAATAATCACAGAAATACAAACACAATCTCTCCCTTCTACCTCCAACCCTGGTTTCTGAGGAATGGGCTCAAACTTAACATGGTTTTCACATGATATTTGCCTACCAAGTTCACTCTGAATACAGCACAATCTCTTTGAGTCCATCCTTAGGGCCTTGATTCTGTAATGGCTGACCACAAAGTCTGCTACCCGTTGCACTCCCAGGTGTGCCAAAAAGAACAATGTGATCGCTTCACTAAATGGTAAGCTTTTACCCTTGTGTGGGACAACGGCCACACTAGAATTAAAAGTTCGGAGGCTGAGTCAGAGGTCAGAAAAGGTTTTATTCTTTCTCATAAGAAAGGGCACAGCCCTCGTAGTAACGACAGCCAGGGAGTGCACCTGCTGTCTGTGAGAAGCAAAGTTTTATAGCCCTAACGCCATACCCCCTCCCCATTTCTGAACCCTTCTTCCCAGTGGCTGGGTTTCGGGGTGCACAATCTAAACACGCCTTTCTAAGACCCTTATTTGGAAATATTTGCCTAGAGACAAAGAATCAGGAGGAAGCCCCTGGCAGTTAAGCTAGCAGTCTTTTCTAATTTTTACCTTGCTAGAGGAATTAGAGCACAGGTTAATGTTTGCAGATTCATCAAGTTTTACTGCTTTGGGGGTATAAAGGGGATTTATGAGTTTTAGTATTGAGGAAACTTCATCTATCTCACACACCCCCATTGTTCTCCAGAGGATGATAGACTTCAAGAATTCTTTCCTTCATACAATTCTGTATTTTTGTTAATTAGTATAAATCTCCTGTACAAGTCATTTAATATAGTCAGACTTGCAGCTTGCCCAGCCAGATTAAAACTCAGGAAATGCTTAACCAACAAATAAATAAAAGTGCAACAAAAGTTAATATGTTAACAGTGGGATCTGTTTCTATTTGAGTTTGATACCACTGATGTAGTAAAGTGTTTTGTCAGCCATAAGATAGGGTACCTTGGCTGTTGAATTTCTTGTGCCCAACATTAATGATGATGGTGTGGTGCTGATTTATTTGGTACATAAACAGCTGAAAACTTGAACAGAGATGTGTAAAGGAATAAAGATTCTCTTATTTAGCAATTGAAAATAAAAGTAAAAAAGATCAAGGAGTCAAAACATTGCAAAGAATAAAACAAACAGGCATGAGAATTGAGAATCCCTCGAAGGTGGATGTGAAAAATTTATTTTGGTCTATATGGTACCAAGAAGTTGAACACAGTGAGTTACATCAGATGAGAAACAGAAAGCTTGCATGCTCTTAATAAATTGAGTGATGGACTGAAAAGCAGTTGAGCCAGATAAGATCTGTTTGGTTCAGACTCTTCATATGAATGACTAGAAATTGGCTCCCCAGCCTCCTTTGAGAATCTGCCTTAATGGAAGGCATCCAACCTGTTTTCCAAAGATGAGAACATTAGTGACCCATATATAGATGAGTTATGTGTTTATATTTTCCCCAGTTACACGTAAGCAACCTTTTTAAGACAAATGTAAAATTGCTTCTGACCTCATTCTAATTAGAACACCATGTATATAGAGACCACTCACAAAATAAATAGGTATTTTTGGGAAGGAGAGCACTAGTAGGGGATCAGAAAAGACTTTCTGTGGAAGGTGGTACTCAAGTGGAGCATTTTTTATTTTTGTTTGTTTGTTTTTTGGTGAGGCATTTGGGGTTGAGTGACTTGCCCAGAGTCACACAGCTAGTAAGTATTATGTGTCTGAGGCTGGATTTGAACTCAGGTCCTCCTAACTCCAGGCCCAGTGCGCTATCCATTGAGCCACCTAGCTGCCTCTCAAGTTGAATTTTAAAGGAAAGTTGGAATTCTGAGAGACCGAGATGAGAAGGGATTGCATTCCAGGCAGTGGATTGCTGGAGAGCAGGACAGCTGGAGTAAATGTATGGAGAGACTCTTGGAGATGGGAACATCAAGGAAGTAGATGTGGAGAGTAATGTGTTCAAAAGACTGGAATCAAGAAGGAAAGTGGTAAATATCTTTCTTTTATTGTAGAGGAATAGGAAATGGAGGGTGGGGGAGAAAGAGAAAGAGAGACAGACAGACAGACAGACAGACAGACAGAGAGACAGAGATGGTCCAGATCTGTCTTTTAGAAAATCACTCTAGTGATTATGTGAAAAACAGATTGGAATGGGGAGAGGCTTAAGGAAAGGAGGCAGTTGCAGTAGTCCAGGTGAGAGGTGATGAGGGTAGTCACCCTAGATGGTAGTGACATGAGAGTTTTTAGTAATTACCTGAATATCTGTTGCTATTCAGAAGTGACATTGTTTGTGGACCTAAGTAGTAGGAGCCTAAGGAGGCTCCTGTCCTTGATAATAAGCAAAGTTGGGATGATGGAGCATGGATTTGTAGTCAGATCATGATTTGAAGAGAAAATACTTGGATAAATAAATAAAATTGAATAAATTCATACAATTTATCACTACAAAACTTAAGAAAACCAGGGGGTGTGGGTGTAAAGGATGATTTGTGATGGATTAGGTAATTAACTGAATGGATTGTAATTGTAATAACCTTTGACTCAATATAAAATAAGCCAAACTATACTGGAAACACTAGGGTATTTTGGAATATGGAATATTTGGTGTGTTGGAGTAGAAAGCTGTTCTTAATTTAAAACATGCCAGCAACACTATAATGTAAGAACAATTGATTTAAACATGGCATGCATTTTTCAGGAAGGCATTTTAAACCTATTATGATTCTGCTTAGTTTTAAATTGATTATCCTAAATAGAACTTACAGCTTCCAAATAAGGAGTCAAACCAAAACATCTTATTTGATGTACATGGACTACATCAAGCTACATGCCTCATGAAATCAAAGCTGAATGGGATAACCATGTTTAAATCTATTAGCACACCTGTATAATAACAGTGATAATTTAAAATGATTGCTTGATTTTGTTTTTATTAGTTTTCTCATATTCCTCTCTTCTTGGCAAAAAACTTTAAAGTCTGACAATGTTCCACATCCATTGTCCCTTCAAGAAGTGTGGGAAGAATCCTCATTTTCTTTTGTTGGGACCAAGCTTGGTCATTAATAACAGCATTCAGTTTTGATTATTTTCTTGTTGCTTTTTCCATTATTGTAATTATTGTGTGTATTATTTTCCTGTTTCTACTAACTTCATTTAGTTTTCATCTTGTTCTTTGTTTCCTACTACATTCTGTTACATTCATCTACTTGTATTTGTTGAGCCATTCCCCAGTTGATGGGCACCTACTCTAGCCATTTGTCATATAAGATATACACTGCCAAAAATGTCTTAAATTGGAACATTATTAAATGAGCAGGAAGACAATTTAGGAGTTTTTGATGGCAGGTTAAGAATGACATTGATATTTTGAAGGGAGAAAATCTATGGCTGTTTTTTCTTACTGCAAATTTCTATCCATAGATGTTGTTAGCTTTTGTTAAATACACTTAGGTATGGGGAGAGAGTTTTATAACGTAGTAAGTGGTACGACATATAGTCACTGAATTTGCAGATTGCTTTCCAGAATGGTCTGATAAGTTTGCACACAGCTCCATCAACATTGCATTGTTTTTGCCCATCTTTCCCTTTAACATGAACCTTTTGTCATGAGATGAAACTTCCAAGTTGTTTTGATATGCATTTCTCTTGGCTCGTTTTTTTTTTTCACATGGTGGATGGTTGACAATTCTTCAAGGATTATTTCTTCATTATTATTGAATAAGATAAAATTTTTATGTCTTTTGATTTTGTCTGTGGAAAGTACCTGGTTTTTGTTTTTTTGGGGATTTTTTTCGTCATGTCATATTCAGGTCACCAATTTTGAGTTTTTGGTGTAGTGTATACACAAATTTCCTACTTCAGTGGCTTTCTATATACCTCTATGATAAAATATAAATTCTGTCTAAAAGTCTATAAAGTCCTTTATAACCTGACCCCAAATTTGATATTGCTCCCCTCCTGCATTCTGCAATCCAGAAAAACCGTTTTCTTTTTGATATAACCCCTTTCTGTGTTTTTATACTAACTGTCCCACTTGGCTGGAGTAGACTGATCTCATTGATTTCCTGAAGACACAGGTTACTTGCAAGAAGCCTTTTCTGGACACTGTGCCACCTAGAAGCCTCCCCGCTTTCTCAAAGTACCTTTTTAATAATTAGAAAGAGCATTGTATTTGAAGTCAGGAAAACCTGAGTTAAACATTCCTTTACACGTGTGCATACAATAGTATATATAAAAATACCTCTCTGGGGTGTTGTGAGGATCAAATGCACAGGACCTGACACATAAGTGCTATATAAATGTTAGCTATTGTTGTTGACTAATTTATGTAATTATTGTATGCTTTCACAGTTATAGGCCATACCATGGGAGATTTGGAGTGTATTCTAACAAAACTCTAAAAACTAGAGAAACAAAGATAAACAATGTTAATGAAACATGTTCCTCAGTATGAGGAGATAATAAAAGTGACATTTCCTAGAACTGATTGTTACTGTAGCAATGATGATGTGTATATTTTATTTCTCTTCATTTGTTCCCTGAAACAGCTGAGATAGATTAGAGTCGGAATTAATACCCCAGTTCAAAGAGGAGGAAGTTAAGGCTTAAAGGTGACTTGCCTCACTTTCACAGCTACTGTCAGATTTGAACACATTCCATGTCCAGTGCTGTAAAAGCCTCGCTTTTGTCATAAACAAAATCCTTAGAATCTCACATGACTTTATTTCTCTTGTCTTGTGCTCTTGTGGAAATTACTTTTAAAAATACCCCCCTCCCCCCATTTCTCAAAAGGCAGGTTCGGGGAATTGAAACGTTCCTTTGTCCTTCACATACTTAATATATGTGAGTAAGCACATACAGTAATAGTCCATTGTCATGTCCAAGCTACACTACTATGGTCTATATATTACTGAAATAAGATTTGTAAGAACTGATATTCCAAAAAATTGCCTTTTATTGGAGCATCAGTAAAGCCAAAATTGGAATTATTGATGACAGATTAAGAATTAAAGGGGAGGGGGGCAGTGGATAGAGCACCGGCCCTAGAGTCAGGAGTACCTGAGTTCAAATTCGGCCTCAGACATTTGACTAGACACACAGACTAGCTGTGTGACCCTGGGAAAGTCACTAGAGGGAAAAATGAATGACCAGTTTTTTTTTTTAAGGGAGAGAAAAGAGAATGCAAGTCAGAAGATTGAACTATAAAGCCTAAAACTACACTAAGACTGTTTAGATTTAATTTTTACCCATATTGTTGCCATTGATTCTGCTTTCTTGTTTTTTTAAAGTCATTGATTTCATGTAAAAGAATTGATTCATGTAAAAAAAAATAAAAGCAGAAGGTGCTGTTTTAAATTTTTGTGTATGTGATTTTATTACTGCATGTCTTTTGAGATATACTCCAAATTGTTTTTCAGAATGGTTGAACAACAGTGCCTGTTTTTTATAGTCTCTCCAGCAATTGTCTTTTTTTGTTGTCTTTGCCAGAAAGTTTTAATTTGCATTTTTCTTATTAGTGATTTTATGATTAAATAATCACATTTTGTTGTTGATAACTTGGCATTTCTTCTTTTTGAGAACTTTCCTTTTAGCTGTTTGGGACATTTAGATGACTATAGATGACTTTAGGGCTCAAATTTTAAGTCTAATTTGGATTTTTCTTTAGTGAAAACATTTTTTCCTTTACCTTTCCAATATTTCTTCATGTTAACAGAGAACAGCTTACAGCACAAAATACACACACACTCTTGTGCCTACTTCTGCAAAGAAGGAAGATTCATTTTCTTTCTTTTGATTTGGGGGACTTTCTACTTTTTGGAGCAGGCTGTGTTTAGGGAGCTGTGAATCAACATAGAATTATGGTGGGATTCATTCTCAGTCAATGTAGGAAATTTTTAAAAATCCCTGCAGGCATCCACTTTCTATGTGGTGTTAAGTCATAATCTTGTACGGGCAACTTGAACTTGAATGAAGTTTTCACTTTCTATCTTCCCCTCAAAAAAGCAAGATTGAATCCAGGCTACCCTTGATTTTCCTTACAATGTGTTCTTGCTGTGCGTGATTAAAAATTTATCTTCAAAAAGGAGATTCTTTTTTCCCAGTGTTATCACTGGGAGTTGTGTTCCTGAACAATGATGACTTGGCATTCATTCCTTGGCAAACATTTGTTGAGCACCTTCCTTGTTTAGGAAACTCAGGGTGGGGAGAAAAAAATATCCAAAAATGATAAATTGTGTTGTAAAAGAGTTTATAATCTAGTAGGGGAGATAGAACAGACAGAGAAGTAGCTACCACTAGAAACAGAATTTATCAAATATCCTAAGAGAAGTGCCTACAGAGCACCACCTGGATCCTATCTGTTCAGGAGATCAGCCCTCCTTTCACAGGCCAAGGCTGGGGAATGATTTATCTGGGACATATTAGTATTTATCAAATCCTACCTAACTACTGGTTGCTGATATCCTCTCTGATATTCCTGTCATCAGTGATGGGGAACTCACGATCTAATAGAACAGCCAATTCCATTTTTACACAGAAACATTTTCTTCATATCTTCCTGTTAGTTCCAATTCTTCTGTCCAGAATTCTAGAAAAAAAAAGTTTTATCTTTTGCCTATTTTCCCTCTTTAATTCTTAATTTTCTTTGGGCCAAATATCCCAGTTATTTCAGGTTCCTCACATAATATGGGTTCAGGTCCATTTCTTTACTCTCCTAGTGTGCCCAGAATTGAATGCAGTATGTGCATGCTAGTATTTATATAGCTCTTAAAGGTTTGCAGAGCAGTTATATGCTGATCATTTGATCAACCATGTGAGGGAGGTGCTATTATGATCCCCATTTTACAGAAAAGGAAACTGAGGCTGAGAGAGGTCAGAGAGCCCAGGGTCACTTACTGGCTGTAAATGTCTGGATTCAAAGTAGAATAGAACTGTTTGTTTGTTTTTTGGACACTCGTTTTTAATGATGAAGTGACAGGTGGAGCCTGCATGTAATTGGTGAGCTGGGTGATTATTTTGGAGCAGATTTTCCACCTTTTGCTGATGACATTCGATTTACATTTCTTGCTAAGGGTAGAATGCAAGGGGCAGCTAGGTGGAGCAGTGGATAGAGCACTGGCCCTGAAGTCAGGAGGACCTGAGTTCAAATTCAGCCTCAGACCAAACATTTGAGCTGTGTGATCCTGGGCAAGTCACTTAACCCCAATTGCCTTAAAAAAAATTAAATAAGGATAGAATGCAAACATAATGAGTTTACAACTGTTCTTCTAAACCTTGTTGATTCTTTTGGTGTGTATTTTGGGAAGATTTCAGTGTTAGTAGTAATTTCTTTTCTAAAATATGGAATGTAAATTTGCACATCAAACACTTAGGTGCATACATTTTTAAATGCCCTCTTTATTGTGTATTCCATATCCCTCATCATGGTCTTTGTCAGGGTATTTCAAACCTGAGAGGGATTTCATTGTCACCTTAATTTGATAAACTCTTTCTCTTGGAGTTCAATCTAAGATTCAGGTCTAATGTCTACACTGTGTACCTGATGATAATAATTCTAATATGTTAAAGGAATTTATTTCTGTGACAGTTGAGTAGTTGAGCTTGGTACCTGCCTTCACAGGAAACATTTTAAATGTAAATTATAAGGCAATTATTAACTTCCTCTGATGCCTGCCACCCAGTCCCCCTTTTCTAAAGAATTAGATGGATGCTTTAGAAAGTGATGGGAGTTAAAAAGTTAAGAGTTTTAATGAAATTTAAATAATTCTCTGACGTGCATAGCATTTACTTTTTCCTTAAATCAAGTATGTGTCCTGTTATCAAGAAATGTTATAAAAATAAGTGCTATTTAGCATAATATATTTTACTCATTTTTGACTTGTCATATCTAGCTTTGCTGTAAGATCCCTGTAAGATTTGTTACATCATATGTAAAAACATAATAAATAACATAAAAAAACATAAAAAAAATAATCAAACAGCATTTAATAAATAGGCAAGCAATTAATGGTATCACTACCTTCGGAGAGCAGGCTGGCTGGGTGCTCCTGCTTGAACTGTGTAATGTTAGAAGTTTACTTACCCCAAATTTCATTGAGGCTGACCAGTTTGCTAGTCATGAACATCGTGTGTGGAGGAGACAAGGGCCCAGAAAATCTTTGTGGGGGGAGGAGTGATGGGACAGTAGCACTCTAGTGTTCTTTTCTTTTTCTTCTGCCTTGTGTTTGAGGTGAATTGTGTACTTGAAAAGCTCTTTGTTTCCTTTAGTGAGGTCAGGGTCTCACATTGTACCTGGGCAACAGGCAAAAGGTGAGTGATCCCCCATCCATTGTTAGCACGATAAAAATACTTTTCACACACACACACTTTTATGTCTTTAGTCATCATCTTGATGAGGCTAGAACATGGCTATTTTGGGGGTTGTTGAAACCTCTACCTTGGCTTGTTCTGGTTAACTAGAACTAGTTTACTATTATGTCTTCCTAGGCTTGCACATAGCGTGGACATAACACAGCACAGGCTATAGGTATAGAGACCCTCATCCCATCTCTGGTCTTTTATACTCCCTCCCAGGGTGCTGTCATTGATCTTTGCTTCTTATTTTTGACTTTCTAGCATTTTGTTTGGTGGGGAGATGTTATTGTATGGTATTTTGCTTGTCATTTTAAAAAAGCCTTCATTTTAACTAAAAAAAAAAAAAATCTACTCTGGGGCCCACTTATAACATTGGATTATTGGATGTATTACCATTACCTTGGAGTGTGTGTGTATGTGTCTAGCCTTGAACTTAATAATATCCTTTCAGATACATGTCAAGAATATTTCCCAAGCAGGTAAAAGCTTTAGGGATATTTTTTGAGGTGGTCTGTTTCTGAGATTCAGTAGTTAGGCTGGCTTTATACATGTGTTAAGAAAGAATGTACCACTTGGGAGTCATGGGACCTGATTTTTAATTGGCTCTGCTCTACCTATATGACCTTGGGTAGGTCACTCAACCTCTCTGACCGCATTTGTAAAATGGTCTCTTCTTGCTCTACACCTATGACCCCATAACTTGGGGTTGAGTAAGCTCCTATATACGGGCAAAAGTTTCTTTTTTGTTTTTTCCCTTTTCTCCTATTCTTCCTTAAATAGTGAGTGGGATTAAATACTAAGGAGTATTCTAGCTCTGTTCTTTAAAAATTACATCACTGCCACATGCCCCCCCCCCCCAATAGTTCATAGAGAATTGGGATCCCTGTGGCTCTAGGTCTGTTTAGGAAAGCTTAATTAGGAGTGGTGATTAACCTACAGTAAGCATTTTCTAGTCGGTAATTAAAACATTCTTTTTCATCCCTTTTCACCTATTTTGAAATTTCTTTAACTCATTGCTTCTAGTGCACCATGTAATACTAGTACACGGTGATACTGCAGTGGTAATGCAGGTGTCCCCTGCAGCACCTGCCAGTGCTGTGGAAACAGTGTGTTCAGCTACTTTAGCAACATCTTTGTCATCTCTGGGCTTAAGCTGTCTTATCAGTTACTAGGACTGATGATTTTTATTAGTGTACTTTAAGGAGCACCAGGAGCTATACTTCGTTGTTGAAAACGTCGGTGTGGATTTGAGTGTCTCGTAAGTCTGCCGAGCACAGACTGGCAAATGATTGCCTCTCCCACCCACTTCCTGACATGTGGCTAGTTCCAGACATAGCTCCTGCTCTACCCCTGTTGCAGTGACGGAATTACTGAGAAAACCTAACCCCTTATAGAGGGAATGGTAAGAGATTTTTTAGGACATTTCTTATCCTTTCCTTAGGAAAAATGAAGTTTTTTTTGCATAAACTCCTAGAATTCAAAGAACTAAAGAGCTTCAACTTCTCTCTTTAGAGAAAAAAAAAGGTAGATAAAGTTTTTTTATTTTAATCATTATAGAGGAAATACCCCATATGCAGTGGTGAGGAATGGTAGGACAGTAGGAGAAAGTGAGTCTCACCTTTGAAGGGCAGAAGAAAGGTCAGCACTTATCAGAGCAGAAAGGGAATGAGAAACAATTTGTCTTAGGGCAGCTCCTTGAAAATATTCTTATTTCCATCTTGAGTTAAATAACTTTCACAGGTGAGTGTTTCAAGCCAAGTGTTTTCACAGGAGTGGCTTGAACAACCCTTAGGTGAAAATAAGGGTGAGGGAAAAAAATTATTATATAAGTTCTGTCCCGCTATCCTTTACTTCTGATAAAGTTTCTGACAACAAAGTTTACTTTATGTCAAGGTCTTTATGCTCTTGACTTTCTGTTGTTGTACCCTTGGGGGAGGGCCCCCTTATTCACACACACACACACACACACCATATGTAATTCCTATGTTCATGTTCTGCTTCTGGAGAAAAATTATGAAATTGTGCTGACTGGGAACCATTAGAAATTTATGCTAACATCAGCTGAGTTCTTGATCTCCTCATGACTGTCATGTTTGCCATTTTGGATATTCTTGTTACTTTTGAAGGCCTAACTCTATCCCTTTCATTTTCAGCAGGTGACCTTGTGAACTCATTCTGCTCCCCTAGCATTTACCTCTAAACTCCTTATTCTGGCCTACAGGATGTTGTTTTTGATATGTTTACTATATGGACTGAATTTCTTCCTCTCTACAAACATCAGTAAGGGGAACCATGGGAGGTTTGAAGAAGGATGGAAAGGTTTTGCCCAGTAGCAGTAAACACCAGTGAGAATTTGTAGTGGTCTCTGCAGCATGTGTTTGAGGGTGATATTAGGGATATAAGTAAGGGAAGAGAACAATGGTAATGGTAGCTCTAGAAAGGAGGAGGGTCTAGATGGCCTGAGTGTAGCTTGCAACTTCTGTGACCATGTGACCATTAATGCTAAACTCTCTGGGTGGCCCCAGTTAAGGTCTTCCATGTATGAACCCAAGTTCCTATGCTCATTTCATACAAATTATTTATTTTTTTGTGTAACCTTACACATTGGTTTTAAATACCAATTTGTTTTTTTTTTCCCAGCCAGTTCCCAGTCTTGAGATGCATATTTTGCATCTAAATTCAAATTAATTCTAATGTTTTGTTATAGTGAAGAATTGTCAGTCGAATGGTGCCTATCATTTGGAGGATGCCATGTGAATTCTGATTTCAGAGAAATCTTAGAGGACCGACCACCAATGATAAATCATGCAAGGTGAAGAATGAATCTCTGGAGGACTTACCAGGGAGTGGGGAAGAATGATACAAAAAAGAAAATGGAAAAGAATGCATAGAAGAAAACAGAAGGTGCTTCAGAAGCAAACATAGACCAACCAGACATACCTAATAAACCCAATTGCGGATGAGCAGTTTCACATGCAGTTCTTTTCTTTTTAAATGGAGAGAAACATTTTTCATAATATTTGTCAAATTCATACCACACACATCTGTTTGGGTACATATACCCAGTATACCAATTTTTGAAGTTCGTAGCAAAAGTTATTTGTCCGTGCCCCCCCCCCCCCAGTTGTTTCACTTAGGTATGTACCAGTGAATCTTCCCCAGTGCCTTACACAATATTCTTCATACAAAACACGCCAGTGTTTCTATTAACATTTGTAAAAGCTTTTCACTAATTCCCACTGGCATTTCTTGTCCTACCTGAGTCCTTTAGGAAAAATAAAGTTTTTTCTGTAAACTCTTAGAATTTCAAAGATAGCTTCACTTCTCAAAATTCAAAAAAAGCTTTAGCTTCACTTGAGAGAAAAAAAGAGTATTTAAAAAAAGGTGATTTTAATCACTGTAGATACAGGGAGTACCCAGTATGCAAGCTCTGTTGTCTGGGTTTTAGATTTACTGCTTACAGTGCCTTGGGGTACTTAAGTGACTTTTCTGTACACCTAGAATGTGTGTGGGCTTTTTCTAACTCTTCAGCCTCCGTGGATGTGTTTAAGAAGGGAACCTGAAGTATACTGATACACATGTAAAAGTCAGTACCAATGTAGCCAAATAAGTTATATTCAATGTAAGATTACCTAGCGGTTCTCAGAACTGGCTCACAGCATGTCTTCGTTCTTCTCCTGGATACACCTAGAATATCTTGACCCCACTCTTCTGTTCTGTTTTAGAATGTAAGCTCCTTGAGGGCAGAGATTGTCTATTTGTCTTCTCAGTGAACCTGCCACCATAGGAAGCATTTAATAAAGGCTGACTGAATATTGCTTATTTAGTAAATTTAATCAGAATAAACTTTCATAATAAATTTGAGTTTATATCTTTGTGAAAGGTTGTGTTATTTACTCAGTACCATAATGGGTCAGTAGTGTATTGGTGGACATTTTGAAATGTACCTAGGGAATAAAAGATGATTGCTTACAGAGGATGTTGCCTTCTAAAAGTCTTACCTAGTCAACTTTGACTATATCTATAGCTTTTATTGATTTTAGATTTTTTATAAGAAATAACTTATATGAAAGTTTTTATCAGTTTATCAAATACAGAAATCAAATTCTGCAAAAATAAAACCAGGTTACATTTATGCTAAGTTACTCCTGTCAACCATTATCTTGGTGCTGGATCATCCCTTGAGAATTTCAGAATTGAAAGAGTCCTTCCTTACAGGCCATTTAGAGGCTGATATGTCCCTAAGAAACCTTTCTAGTAAGTGGCCGGTTAACACTTAGAAAAAGAGAACAGGAATCCAATTTTTTCTAAAGTAGCCAAGACACTTTTATTTGGGTATAACTCCAACTCTTTTGAGCCTTGATATTCTGTGGCAGGCCAAGAAATTCTTTCAATTATCTCCTTAAATATTTGAAGACTAAATCTCCTCCAAACTAGATAGCTTTAATTCCTTCAACTGTTGCTTCCTAAAATGTGCCCAGCACTCAATACAGGGGCTTATTCATGGATGATGTTTTTCCTCCCTAAAACAGAAATCCACTTTGGGCATTCTTGACTGCCCTGTCACATGCATTCCACTAAACTTCCTTAGTTCCTTTGAAGAACTGTTATCGTGTGCAACACCTGCCGTCTTGTTGAGAAACTGATTTTTTTTTTTAACCCAAATGTTAGAGACCTATTTCTCTATTATTTTTATACCTATACTAGATTTGGCCCACAATTCTTACCTGAAAAAGATCTTTTAGAAACCAATCTCTGCCATCCTTTGTAACTAATTTTCCCTGTTAGTTTTATGTCAGCTGTGAATTTGATAAGTATGCCATATATACCTTGAGTAAAAAGGCTTTGGGAAAAAATTTATGGGACCAAGCACTTGTGGGACACTCCATTGTATCTTCCAAACTGATATTAAAAACCATTTGAATGGGGCAGCTAGGTGGTGCAGTCGATAGAGCACCGGCCCTAAAGTCAGGAGGACATGAGTTCAAATCAGGCCTCTGACCAAATACTTGTCACTTACTAGCTGTGTGACCCCGGGCAAATCACTTAACCCCAGTTGCCTTAAAAAACAAAACAAAACAAACAAAAAAAATCATCTGAATGTGTTCATTCAGTTAGTTCCAAATTCACCTACCTATCTCTTAGAAGTGAATGGCATGAAAGACTGTCAGATGCTTTGTTCAAATCAAGGTAAACTATATCTGGATCATTCCTCAGGGCTACTAGTCTAACCTTGTTAGAAAAGGTGATGAATGAGTCTGGCATAACCTGTTTTCATGATCTTCCTTTTCTACATGCCTGCTAATTAGCCTTTGTTTTTACATGGACTGGAAATCAAACTCAATTATATGAATATATTATATAAAGAGACTTTTCTTTCTTCCCTTTTTTGAAAATCAAGATTTTACCTCTCTTCTCTAGTTCTGCAGAGACAGGACCTTATAAAGGGCCAATGGTGAGGGCGATAAACAGGGTTCAAGTCCTACCTGTACCTGTCTGACCCCAGACAGTGATTCAATCAGCAAATATTTATTCAGTGTCTTCTGTGTGTCAGGCATTGTGTTAGGTACTATGAATATAAGCGTACACACAAAATGAAATAATCCCCATTTTCACAGAGCTTACTGGGAGAAACAATATGTACACATAGTATATAGAAGGATAATAAATACAAAATTACTGTGAGCAGATTAAGGGGAAGAGAGAGAGGGCACTAGCAGTTGAGGTGGGGAGGTCAAGTTTTTTTAACCAGTTAAAAAAGTCCATTATGGAGGTAGTTAGGTGATGCAGTAGATAGAGCACTAGCCCTGGAGTCAGGAGGACCTGAGTTCAAATCCAGCCTCAGACCCTTGACACTTGCTAGCTGTGTGATCCTGGGCAAATCACTTAACCCCAATTACCTCGACAAAAAGTAAAAGCTTTTGACCGTAAAGGGATCATAAAAATGGGAAAGGGACCCACATGTACAAAAATATTTATAGCAGCTTTTTTTGTGGTGGCAAAGAATTGGAAATTAAAGGGATGCCCATCCATTGGGGAACGGTTGAACAAGTTATGGTATATGAATGTAATGGAGTACTGTTGTGCTATAAGAAATGGTGAGGAGGCAGACTTTAGAAAAACCTGGAAAGACTTATGTGAACTGATGCTGAGTGAAGTGAGCAGAACCGGGAGAACACTATACACAGTAACAGCTGCATTGTACAATGACTGACTTTGATAGACTTGGCTCTTAGCAAGGCAAGAAGTAAGACATCGCCAAAAGACTTATGACGGAAAATGCTATCCACATCCAGAGAAAGAACTATGGAGTCTGAATGTAGATCAAAGCATACTATCTGCCCCCCTTTTCTTTTGTTATTTTGTTTTGTTTCATCATTCTTGTGGTTTCTCCCATTAGTTCTAATTCTTGCTTACATCATGACTAATGTGAAAATATGCTTAATATGAATATATAAGTAGAGCCTATATCAGATTGCACGCCATCTTGGGGAGGGGAGTAGAGGAGGGAGATAAAATTTAACTCAAAATCTTAGTGGAAGTGAATGTTGAAAACTGAAAATAAACTATTTTTAAAGAAAGGAAAAATAAGTCCATTATGTATCAATATAAAAAATACACAACCTATGTTCCACCTATTGTATACAATCTACTGTTTATATAGGCTCTTAACACTCTTGGGTTGTCAGAAGAAATCTCCTTTTTCCTATAGATTGAATCAATATCTTTCTTACACAAGGTGCAGGGGGCTCCAGTGCTCTGTAATTTTCTTTTTAAAAGGCTCTGAGTTCTTCTCACTTGACCAATGACCTTCTGAGCTACTCAGTTAAGTTTGACTCCTTCATCCCCCTTGTCTGTCCTCCAGCTTTAGTCCATAAAATAATTAATTGGTCATATCATCTCATGCCTTCCATGATAGCTTAACGTCTCTTCCCTCCACTCCAACATGAAGTATGCTGGTTTTCCAAGGGCACCCTTTTCATACATGGAAAGAACTTTAGACTTAATAGTCTCCTTATTTCCCAACCCCCGTTTCTACATTCTTTTATCTACCTGGAGTCTCATGACATTCCTCTGTCTTGATTCCTTTTCCTCCTTATTGTGCTGATCCTTCTTGGTCTTCATTTCATGGACAGAAAACCCGCAGAAGTTAACGGTACTCCAGAAAGTGTTGTTTAAAGATGCAGAGATGAAAGACTGACTCACATTTCTGATCTTCCGTAGCTTCAAGCTGAGGATTTCCAAAGAACCTAATTTGCAAGAAGACCATGGCTACTCCCCTTCCTATATTACATATTAAGCTCTCAACTCTCTCCAGAGCTCCAGTCCCACTTTGCCAGCTGACTTGGCAAAGGTCAAATCCAACACAGAGTTGAAGTTTTCTTTATCATGTACTCAGTGAATGGTCACCTCATGTAGCTTCTGCTTGAAGAATTTGGTGATGTGGAATTACTTAACTCATTATTCCCCCTTCCCTACAGCAGGCTATTTTTATTCCCCCTCTCCAGTCCATGTACCATTTCTTTCTGATCAGATCTTGTTCCTTCTGTGAGACGCTCCTCACATGTGCCTGTTCCACAAAATCTTTCTCCATCACCACTTGACAAAATTCTTTAGTCACCCTCTGAATCATGTCATCTTGTGGCATGTTTTATGTTGCCCTGAACTGCTATTTAATATTATTTACAAATTCATATCTTTTTGTTTCTTACTACCTGCATTCCATGGCCCCTTTTTGGTCCATTCTTCTTTAGTGAACTGTAGTATTTTCTAGTGGAAAAAAAGCAATCGTCCTGCCCTGCCCCCCCCCCCCCCCCCCCCAAAAAACTAAAAAATCGCCTTGGACAATTTTTGGAGACAGGTAGACTATAGTGTAGCTTAGTTCAGGTAACTGACATTTCTGTTTCTGTTTATCTTTATGTTCTGAAATTGTAAAAAAAAACAACACCACTTTTTAAGGTTTCTTATAATAGATATTAGTAACATGTTTTATCAGAAAGAGTCAGGAATTTGCAAGTTGGAGGACCTGAATTCAGATAGTAGCTGGGATACTGACTGGCCAAAGTCCTTCTTTGAGCCTTAGTTTGGTCATTATAGAATGATTAATGTATACTACAGGAGCTCTAGGAACCCTGCAAACTGTAAACACTGAGCCTTAAATGGAAGTCCCTTAAGATCTTACTCTTAAGTACCTGACTGGGGAGAGAGACAGACACAGAGAGAGATAGCAGAGGTAGTCTAGGATGACCTCTTCAAGCAGAGACTGCTCACTTAAGAGATTGTGTAGAGGTCATTCCATGTGGATATGTTGACTAGTTAGATGGCAAATGCTGTACCTTGGAGGTCTTTTCCACCTATGACATTTTCTAATAATGAAAATTAACTTTTTAATATTTTGTTTTGTGCTTGGCTGTGGATAATTCACGCCTTCACAATCCTAGTCTAATAAAATATTACTCTCTCTGTCATTTTATCATGCTTTCTTTGCCACCTTTGTAAATAACTCTGACTGTAAAATACAATTAAAATGTAGGTATATTATTTACTATTTGGAATTTTCAGTGAAAGCTTCAACTGGTCATTTATCAAGTGCTTGCCTTATTAAACCCCTGCTCCCAAGGAGCTTACATTTTTATCTGTTTGAATTCTGGATAGTATAACAGTCTTTAGTATAGTAGATTGTAAAACTCAGAATAATCTGCATTTCATGTTAATTTGTTTTTGTTAGACGTATTTGCCCTTTGGAATTTAGGAAGAAAATTTGTAATTCATTGACATGGGGGGGATGTCTCTTAACTTTTTAGAAAAATTTTCTAAATAATATTTATAAAGTCAAGATACCAAATATTTTCTCGTTTGGAAGGTCAGAGTTACGTTTGAGTGTTTTAGTTTTTCTCCCTCATGTCCCTGATATGACCCAGCTAGTTATACTAACTGTATCAGTATTTCCTGATCAGTGAATTCAGCCTATTTCTGTTTCATTTATTTTATTAATAGCATTATATTGAATTTTTGAAATGATTTTTCACTAATGACTATAAATAATGGAACAGTTTATTTAATAAACCCTCAGAAAACATTCATTTACTAGGAAGCTGTAGGATTCTGGTTCTCAATCTGTACCTTACATTTTATATGACTTTATTTTCTCTAGGTCTGTTTTTTTCCTCATTCATAAAATCGGAGGTGAGGTCTTGGGGGAGAGGGTTGATCTCAGCACAGAGGTCTATTTTATGATTCTTCTGCTGAGTTGAGAGTGGCGCACTGAAAAGTATTGTCAAATTAACGTGAAAAAGATATATTCCAATGCTTTAGAAACTCATAATGAAACTCATAATATTTATAATGCCTTAAAATTCCTTCTAATAGATAGTATACATTCATAGTACTTAGTGTGTTATTTGGCCAAAACTAGTCAGTCATAAACTCATACATAGATTTTGAGCTACAAGTGCCGCTGAAGCCCAGAGCAATCTGTGCTTTCCTGATGTTTAATCTGTTATTTAAAGTACTGAAGTGTTTATTTTATGCCAGGCACTGTGCTAAACTTTGGTGGTACAAAAGAAAGCTAATTATCCCATTATTCTCTCTCTCTCTTTTGAACTGTATAGTGTAGCCAAACTGTCCTACTTACCATGCCTTGGAATGTAGTATTCACTTTCTCTTCTTAGAATGCCTAGCTTCCTTCAAGTTCCCACTTCCTAAGGGAACCCTGCCCTTAAGTTGTCAGCCTAGTGGGCACACTGGACTTAGAGTCAAGAAGACCTGAGTTCAGATAGGACCTTAAAAAACTTATTAGTTCTGGGACAAACTTAACTCTCTTTGCCTTAGTTTCTCAACTGTAAAATGGGGATAAAAATAGCACTTACTTTGCAGGATTGTTGTAAAAATCAAGTGAGATTGCTCCTTTTATCCCTCAAAGAATTGTCCTATCTCTTCTGCCCTTTGTAGTATCTGCAATAGATGCCTACACTTTTGTCTCCTCTTGTTCTTTTTTAACGTTTTGTGGTTCAGCTTTCAACCTTATCATTCTACTGAAACTGCCCTCTCCAAAGTTAACCGTAATCTTACTTGCCAAATCCTCACTTACCTTGCCCTCTCTTCAGCCTTTGACAATATTGATCATTCTCTCCTCCTTGATGCAGTCTTCTCTCTGGGTTTTCAGAATACTACTGTCTTTGGTTATTATGCTCACTGACTGCTCCCTGTGTCTAGTAGATACTCATTCATATCACACCCTCTAACTGTCGTTGTCCCTCAGAGTTCCCTCCGGAGTCCACCTCAGTACTATTTCGCTATCTCATCAACTCTAGGATCTCATTACCATCTCTATGCAGATAATTCTCAAATCCATCTATCCTCTCCCAACTCTTCACTGATCTCCAACTGTCTTTCAGACAGGTCAGATTAGATGTTGCTGCCCACCCTTCTCCCACCATCCCCCCAGTCTCCCTCGCCTACCTTCCCAGCACCGTCTTCCCAGTCCCTCAGGCTCACAACTGAGGAGCCGTCCTGGATTCTTCACTATCTCTCATTCTCCCCCTCGAGGTCCAAATTCTTGCCAGGGCCTGCTTGTACCTTTGGAGCATTTCTTGAATAGCCCCCTTCTGTCTTCTGACAGTGCCCTAAGTCTCATGCAGGCTCCCATCACCTCAGGTCTCTGTCCCACTCCAGTCAACTCTTCATACATAGGTTCATCCTCGTCACCCCCTTTATTGAAAGGCTAGTGACTCTCAGTCACCTTCAGCATTAAATACAAAATCCGTTCAAAACCTTTCATAACCTAGCCCCCTCCTACCTTTCCAATCTTCTTTGATTCAGTGACACTGGCTTCCTGATTGATCCATGAACAAGAGAATTGGGGTAGACATTTTCTCTGGCCTTCCTCCATGGCTGGAATGCTTTCTCTGCTTGCCTGGGACTAAGGACCTCCCTGACTTTCTTTAAGTCCTCCTTAATTCGTGTGCCTTCCCTCCAGTTATCCAGTCTCTCTTACTTTGTCTATGTTTTTGTAGTAGTCTCCCCCATTATAATGCAAGCTCCTTAAAGGAAGCTTATCTCTTTTAGTATCCCCAGGGTTTAGCAAATGGTGGGCTCCTAGTAGTACTTAATGTTTGATTGATTGATCCTTTCATGTGCATATACACAATTATCTGTTTATTTGTTCCTTTCTAATAGAAGGTTAGGTCTTTGAAGGTCCAAACTGGGTTTTTTGTTTTGTTTTGGTTTTTGTTTTTTGTTTTTTTGCCTGGCACACACACACCTTCCACTCTTTTTTATTTTATTATATTTTTAAAAGGTCCACTCCTGTGATTTAATGGATGTAGAGAACATTTGGAGAGGCGGTGTGCTCCACTAATTCGTTATTACCCAATTTTCTGTTATTTTAGAGTTCTAGTTACCTAGAGCACTGAGAAGTTATGTCCTAGAAAGGCATCTTACAGAGGCCCTCTGCTTCTACCCCCTTGTTTTATAGATTCAGTTATCAAATAAACACTGATTAAGCTCCTACTATGTGCCAGGAATTGTGTTAAGTGCTGGGGATACAAAAAGATTGTCCCTTCCCTCAAAGAGCTTACAATCTAAATTGGAGGAGACAACACACAACATGAAGCTGAAAAAGGGGAAGGGGGCGGGGGGAGGGGAGGGGGGGGTCGAGGAAGAAAAGGTACCTGAACAGTGGAGCTTGACCAGAGCAGAGTCAAATTCTAGCATCACAGCTGGTGGAGGCTTTGGAAGGGGATTTTAGATCTGCCCTTCAGCTCTTCATTCTGGTGCTGGTGAGGTGAGGCCTAAAGCTGATGAAATCTCTGTGCTAGGAAGTTTTCTGATGCTGAACTTTTTTCTCTAGGAGCATGATTTACTTGGATTCGGCTGGTGGTACATGAGGAAACTGAGGCCTTGAGAAGTTAACTTGCCTAAACAATCACTTAGCCAGTCCCTGTCAGAATGTAGACTTGGATCCATTTTCTCTTTGCTGTGAAATCTGTTCTGTTTTCCTCTCTTCCTTTCATCTTGTATGTAATATGTACTTAATAAGTGCTAATTGGGTTGAATTTTTTCATTTATGAACCTTGTAAGGATTATTAAGGCAGCCCTAGAGTCAGGAAGACTCATCTTCCTGAGGTTAGATTTGGGTCTGGCCTCAGACATTCATTCATGAGGAGTTGAACATGACTGAAACAACTGAACAGCAATGGATTATACACAATATTGTCATTTTCTAAAAATCAAGAATCTATAAATACTAAGCAAAGTATCGAGTTGTACAGATGAGCAAAAGTTGTGTAAGGCTAGGTAATAATTTTGTGATGCCTGTGTTGATAAATGAGATCTCTCCTAGACAAGTTATTTAGCTGAGAATATGCCTAGTGAGTTTGAGTTTATTTACATATTTATCATCTTTGTTAATTAGGAATTTTATTAATATGGATTTCTTTTTTTCAGGTGGAGTCATTCATTTTAGATCAGGATGATTTGGAAAATCCAATGCTGGAAACTGCTTCCAAGTTGCTTTTGTCTGGTACAGCTGATGGTACAGACCTCAGAACTGTAGATCCTGAAACACAGGCTAGATTGGAAGCTTTGCTTGAGGCTGCAGGTACGTGTTTGGATCTTGAATCTTGAATTAACTCTTGGATATATTCAATCATTAAGAACAGTGTTTCTCTTTTTTTCTCCCCTTTTTTTCTTTTTCTTCTTTTTTTCCAGAGTGTTTCTTGAACAATATCTTTCCCCCTTCCAAATCATACTTTTAAAAACTGTTTCTTTTCCATAAACACTTTCAGTCGTCAGCATTGTGAGTTCAGAAATCACTGTGCTAAATATTAATGCTATTGTTGTTATTCATATTGAAATGTACTTTGATTTTTTTTTGAATTGATGCTTTTAAAAATTTGCTTCATACAAAGTAAAAGCATAGGATGTCAAGTCTTTTGTGAAATGATGGTAAACATTTTTGGTAAGAGGAAATCCTAGTCAAATTTCTAAAGAAAATTGAAATAGATATTTGAGCAATTTGAGTAAAGCAATTCAAGCTACTTAATGACAGATAGCTTTGTCATTAGGAAGGATGACTGACATAAATACTAGCTTTGAGTGACCACTTTTCTAGGCACTACCCAGTATTGTTCTATTAATCCTCAAAACAAGTTACAAATTTTTGGTTTTTTTTTTTCCCGGACTCTTGATTTCTTAAAGGAAGCTCTTCTAGAGGAAACTTCCACTCCCAATGAAGACGATCTTCAACTCTCCTCTTGCCTCCTTGCTCCTCTCTTTGCAGATTATTCTTTTAAACTTTAGCCTGCCTTGTCTCTTGCCTTTTTCTTTGGAGGAACACACTGACTTTTGACCAATTTTGTTTGCATTTAAGTAACTTGAATTTCATTTGTTTTTGCTTTTGATGTGTCCTCATCGGCCTGGTAAACCACCATGAAGGAATTGGCAAATTATCTACGGCTGATGGTAAAGCTTTTGCAGATCCAGAAGTGCTCAGGAGGCTGACGTCCTCTGTTAGCTGTGCCTTGGATGAAGCGGCTGCTGCCCTTACCCGTATGAGAGCTGAGAGCACGGCTAGTGCTGGCCCCACAGACAAGTGAGTGCATAAGGGGCTCGTGGTTCCCTGGTCCATCCTGTTAGATGTGGCCTAATTCAATACCCATAGGTGATTATTTTTGTAAAACATTTAAATACATCCTAACTTAAAACATCACCATCTTTAGTGTATGTAGAAGTCGTATGAAAGAATGGGTTTTTCAACACTAAGGAGGCATGTAAAGAAAATGTGATTGGTGCCTTTTTTCTTTCACATAATTTCTGACACCAGAAGGTTCCACTTTCATTCCTCTTAGTCTATAACTAAATATTTCTCTTAAGGAACAATCATCTGTAGATGTTAAGTTGTATTTTCTAATAATAACCTTAAAACTGTTGGAAAAGTGGTAGGGTGTTTTGAGAGTAAGTAAAAATAGCCTGTATGGAAGGAAGAAAGCATATTAAAAACCTCCTTTTTAGTTTCTACAGCAGTTTTCAGGACTGATATTTCTCTCTAAAAAAACCCTTCCCAGGCTGAAGATGGCTTGGGTGGAATACAGAAGGCCTGTTTTAGGGAAATGGATTAAGGAGTGGTAACCAGAATTTAGATAAGAGTCTTGGGCCTTCCGATCCTTCTAAAGAGGTACTTTGCCCCACCTTACTATTCCAAAGTGGGGAATTGATTGGTGGGTGAGGTAAAGACCCTTTTCGTTCCTTGAGGGGTGTGGCTCAAAAAGGAACCGAATAATCTCTTCATTTTATTAAGAGGCTGGACTCCTTCCTCTCCATTACACTACCATCCCTTTCCCTCCCAGGAGCATATATTCTGAGGAAATAAGCATGGAAACAAATACATACACACAAGCTGTAAGGTAAATTGGAGGTTGTAGCATGGATGGGGTAGCGACCAGCGAAATCATGAATGACTTTTTGCAGAAAGGTGGGATTTTAGCTAGGACTTGAAAGAAGCCTGTAGCCAGGAGGTGGAGACGAAGGAGTGAGGAGAGCATTCCAGGCCTGAGAGTCAGTCAGTGAAAATACTGACTTGGGAGAGTTTCTTAACGTTCTGCAAGGAGGCCAGTATCAAGGCATCATGGAGTACATATGGAGGGCAGTAAAATCTATGAAGACTGGAAAGATAGAAGGGCACCAGGTTATGAAGGGGGCTTTAAAAGCTAAAGCGGTACAGTGGAGAGAGCACGGGTCTTGGAATCTGGAAGACTTATCTTCATGAATTCAAATCTGGCATCAGGAACTTATTAGCTGTGTGACCCTGAGTAAGTCACTTAACCCTGTTTGCCTCAGTTTCCTCATTTGTAAAATAAGCTGGAGAAGGAATGGCAAACCACTCTTCTATCTTTGTTAAGAAAACCGCAAGTAGAGAGTTGGACACGACTGAAAAAACGGCTGAAAAACAACTCAAAAACTAAACAGAGGATTTTATATTCAATCCTGGAGGTAATGAGCCACTGAAATTTATTGAACTGGGGGGTTCAGATGGGGAGTGGGTGGGCCATGGATGTTTAGCTGAGTAGAGGGAGGCCAACCAACATGCTACTGCAAAAGTATAGGCATGAAGCAGTGAACTGTTGCTCCAGCATGGTAGTATGGAGGGAGAAAAGTCAGGACAGTGTCTGGGGTAGCAACCCTGTTTTTACTCTGAGAAGACCTTTCCAACCACACTAACAACTTTGTTGATCAAGTAGGTGAATTCATCAAACTTGAACCTCCTATTACAGCGAGCCTAGTAGTATCAGCTAACTTTTCTTTTGTGGTGGGATTGTACCCAGTTGATCGGTCTAGTTAAAAGATATAGACTGAAAACTAAATCTCAATATTAGGAAGAGAGGGGAGGCTTCCAGCAGGCAGTTTCCATAGACAAACTGCTAATTTTCTTTTCCTTTTAGTTTGGCTACTTACTTTATTTTACCTACAATCTTGTGAGCCTTCTAGGAACCCAGGCCATGAAATGCTCCAGCGGTGTCAGTGTCAGAAAAGAGAAGGAAGCGTATATGATACAAGATATTATGAAGATAGAATCAACAGAACTTGGATGCAGATTGGATGTGAGGGAGTGGGGGTGAGACAGTAAGAGATTGAGGAGAATGCCTGGGTTGCTACCGTGAGTGACTTGAGAGGTTAGGTTGGTGGTGCCTTCTGCAGTAACTAGGAAATTGGGAACAAGGGAGGGTTTTTGAGTGGGGGAAGATGTGAGTTCAGTTTTGGATATGTTTTGTGTCACATGTTTACAGGACTGGTTAAATTGATCTGAGAATCATGTGCATGGGTATGGTAATTGAGTCTTGGGAAGCTAATGACCACCCAGGAAGATAGAATGCAGGGAGAAGTGGCCTCCAATCGGAGCCTTGAGGGTGTGGCCTGAATGAAGATCCTTCTAGCACACTGAGTAGAGACTGGTTTTGGAATGTTAACTTTAAAACTGTTCTAATGTGATCTTTTCCTTGTTCAAAATTCCTGTTAATGTTACCTCAGATCCTCTGGAGTTAGAGAGTAATATCAGTGGTCATTGGGCAACTATACCAATTTGAACATCTAAGCTATAAATTGTTTTAATATTTGATTAATATTAAATTTTTTTAAAAAAGTATTTCTGTCTTATTCGTAAAACAGAGTACAGTATTAATAGTTTTTCTTTAACACTTGGAGTATTTTTCCTACTGTGTATCAGAATCTTTCTTTTGAAACTCCAATGAAAGTATAAAAGGATTATAGAATTGTTTACCAGCTTATGAATATAATCCATTTTGAGTAGTTTACCGATTGCAGATGGAACTTTTCCTCTTGTCCCCTTTATTCACCATCCTGTTTGTTTGATTACCTGTTATTCTGCTTCTGAGTACTTTTGCCTTCCTGCTTTTAGCATTGTTTCTCATTCCTAGTTTAGCATTTAGAGGTTACTGCCCTGCCTTAGTAATGATATAACCCTGAGAATCCTTGAATATGGTGCCTGCTGGGATTGGCCAGATTGAAGAGGGGAATCAAAGGCTTTTGTAGGGAATGTTATAGTGCTGATTCAAGTAGGTGGAACATAATATCAAGATTTTTCAAGTATTAACATTGACATAAATTGCAACCCCCATTTTTGTTTAACAAAATTGGTTAAACAGTATTCCAAGTAATAAGTGTTGCGGAATTTTTTTAAGCTTAATGTTTGCACTGATTTTAAAATGCCTTTTGCATGCCAGCCTTTTATTTACAGATTTTTAAAAATTTAACCATTTGCTTGAATCTATGCATTACTAATTTGTTACATTAGAGTAAGCCTTGCATGTAGGGGTTTTATTTCACATGTAGTTGCCACACATTAAAATTCATTAGAGACCCCGAAGAGAAGATACAGTTGCACATATCAGGAAATGTGACATGTCTTGATTAGGAAATATTGGCCTCATGTTTTTTAAAGAAAGAACCAGGTCATGGTAGAATGTAGGCATTCACAAACTAATTGTGATCTGTGTCACATGATGGACTGTCTCATTTGACTGGGGAAAATGATATATTTCTGGTCAGAAGTTCTCAGTATGCTTTGTATATAGTGAAATTCTGAAATTTCTTCCTCTAATAGTCGCAGTTTGGCAGAAGCCTGTTCAGAAGGAGATGTAAATGCTGTTCGAAAGTTGCTAATTGAAGGGCGAAGTGTGAATGAGCATACAGAAGAAGGGGAAAGCCTTCTTTGTTTAGCTTGCTCAGCTGGATATTATGAGCTTGCACAGGTTGGTACTTTGAAAAATAATAGAATGTCATTTTGTTACCTAGTTTTTGTTTATTAAGTAACTATGAAAACTTCCCCTTTCCCGTTTTCTCAAGTAATTAAATGTTTCCCTAAATTTTGCACTGGTAATAGGCACCTGTTAAATGCTCAAGAATTCCACATCAAGCACTTGGACACTTGCTGTTGCCAGCATAACCTTGTAACGCTCTTTTCCCTCCAAGGTTTTGTTGGCAATGCATGCTAATGTAGAAGACAGGGGCATTAAAGGCGACATCACACCTTTAATGGCTGCTGCTAATGGAGGCCATGTCAAAATCGTGAAATTGCTGCTGGCTCACGGGGCCGACGTCAATGCACAGTCTTCAACAGGTAATGGTTATCTCTTGCTCGGCCTTCCAGAAAGGTAACAGCCTACTATAGTAAGCACCTGTTAGGTTCAAAGGGTCATTATTAATAATGTTCTTTTACTCAATTTGTTTCTTAAGTTGCCCACATATTTGACATATACATAAGATTGTTCAAAATATTAAAATAAATTGCTTTCAGAATATGTTTTGAATGCAACTGCTCATTCATTTCTATGTTAAAAATTGATTTGCCAGTGACAGGAGAACCTGTTTTTTTGGGCTTGTTTTGGTAATATGTGGAGAACTTGTTTCTTCTGTTAACAGGTCTTTTGTTCTTGATTGACATACATTCCTGAGGCCCCTTAGCAAATTTTTCCTCTAAAATCGTATGGTTTTGAAGAGATTTGGGGGGAATAAAGATGCCTGATTCCATACTATATAAAACTATGGCCCATAATGCTGTGATAAATGTTTCTGAGACTTCTTGCTCTTAAGTCATTTTTTTTGGGCCAGATTACATAATTTTAAGGTCCAACAAATGCTAATTTCTCCAGAGAATGGTTTTGTTTGACCATTTCTTGTATTTCTTTTTAGAATTTTTTTACCTGTGCTTGTGTTTTTTTTAAAGTATTAAAACAATCCATAAAAGATTCATTGATATAAATTAGTAAATATAGTTTCAAAAACTGTTATTTTATATCAAAGAAAATATCATTTTGATGTGCTGTGAGACTTTTAATCCACGTAAACTTTGATTAGCCTGAGGTTACCAGTCATTAACCTTCCATAAAGTAGCAGTGTCTTGGGAAGAACAGTATCAACTGTTGTGTATGGTTAAAGTCTACAGAATCTAGTCAGTTTGTACTAGATGAATAACTTTCTAGAAAATTAAGACAACAAAGACTTGGTGAAAGACTAGCCTGTAGGACTTTTGTTGGAAAAAAGGCAAGCTGTTTTTGCCTTTTCTGAAGCTGACACTTTTTATTCTCTGATCCCGAGGACGCTCTCCAGTTTTCCAGATGTATCTAACTTAATTTTAAGCAGAGAAGAATTTAGGTAGTAGATTTTTAAAAATCCAATGTAGTTAGGATTTAAGACTATGTTAACTGTAACATTTCCCATACACACACATAGGTAGATAAATAGGTAAACGTACCATCTCAGTTGCTTTGTTTCTTGTTAAAATTTTTTATTTTAATTCCCTTTTTCCTTAGTAACTTTCCTCTTTTTTTCCCCTTACTAAACTAGGAAATACAGCACTCACATATGCCTGTGCTGGAGGCTATGTAGACGTTGTAAAGGTGCTCTTGGAATCTGGTGCTAGTATTGAAGACCATAATGAAAATGGTCACACTCCCCTCATGGAAGCAGGAAGTGCCGGTCATGTGGAAGTAGCCAGGTTGCTGCTGGAAAATGGGGCTGGAATCAATACGCATTCCAATGAATTTAAGGAGAGCGCACTTACTTTAGCTTGTTACAAAGGTATAGTATACAACCTTTATTTTAGAAAAAAATGAAAATTTACTTTTGATTTTTCTGGTATCAGATTATTTTTAGTAAAGAACAAAATTAAAACATTTGCATCCTATAGTATAGAGTTACTTTGTAAAAAAAAAAAAGTGCTTGAATTGGTTCTCAGTGAATAAAAATTGCTTGACGTATAGATTCAGGTGCAGAATTTACTTCACTTTCTGTTAATCAAAGGCAAACAAAACATAATGGAGCTAATCTTTGGACAACAAAAATTACTGAGTGTTTTTAATTCTGATCATTGTAGCCCATAGCATAAAATGGCCATGCATATTAACAATATATTGCCTTAATTTGACAGAAGACTTAGAAGTTCAGTTATAGTAATAACCCAGAGTAGCCTTTTGGTAACTGTGGGCATATAAATGGCATTGTACCCTGAATTTTTTTTTTTTTTTAAAGACTATCCATTAAGAGCTGAAGATCCAGAGGTCACTGACACTCAATATTAGTTGGTTTTGTGGTTCTATGAATGTGCTCACTGATTCGTGATAGTTGCAAAATCTCAGTTGCTTTATGGGAAAAATGAGAATCAATAGGGAAAGGAAACAAAAGAGATAAGAAAAGAGAAAGTGGAAGGGAAAAGTCAGTTGGCTACAAAATCAGTGACAGTGACTTTGGCATGTATTGAACCCTTTGACCCATAAGAAACGGGCAAAGCTTACAGTGTCTATGCTTCTCCTTGGCACTCTAAGGTATCTTGGAGACATCTGTGATGAGATAGTAAAAGCCCAGAGCTGGGAGCCAAGAGAGCAGTAAGTATTCTAGTCCTGGCTCTCCTTCTGACCAGCCAGTCACCCATGTGACCCCGAGTCACTTCACTTCTTTTCATTTCAGGTTTGACCTGATGTTGATGATGGTTGAAGCAGCTTTAAATTCTCTAATTCTGTGATTGGACTGTGCAGTGGGCACTGTCAATACTGGAGAGCTTTGCTGGGTCCAAGTAGCGTTGCGCCCCTCCCCGAGGATATCATTTGGCTCAAGGGCCCACTAAATACCACATATGTCATTGTAGCACAAACAAACAAGTAAATGTTGAGGAAGAGTCTGTGTATAGCATTGGAATAACCAGTTGTCGGTAGCTCCAATGTCTAGGCAGCATATTTTGTTGGGATAGATCAAATCTCAATTTTATTTGGCAGACCCTCTCCAAAACCAGTCCCAAAACAACATTGGGGTTGGTAAACTGGGGGTGAGAAGATGACAGTTGTTATTCACTGGGCAATAAAATCAAGCTAGAGTGGAATTCAATAAATAATTGCTGATGTTATTGGAAAAAGCAGCAAAATGGGGTTAGGGTTACTGTAGAATCCACACCACATTTCTTCTAGTGAAAGGGAAAGGGCAAAAACACAAGTTACTGATCTTAAGGGGAAAAGATTTACATATGCAAAATACAAAAGATTTTTAGGGCCAAATGTAGTAGAACTAGGCCATATAGGTTTTCTGGTGAGTCAATGGAACTGGCATTTCAGACAAATTAAGATGGATTATTTTAAGACTAGCTGTAGCTGGTCAAAATTAGTTCTTGAATAATTTTTCGACTTTCTCAGAGAACTCTTTACATTGTCTCTGCCTAGAACAGTGATGATGAAATCAATCTGGGTTTGATAATGCTTGCCAACTTCTGCTATGGCACGTGCTAGAGAATGAGTTGTGGCTGGGCTGTGCCTTGTCTTTAGATAATTTTAAGCCTGAAATGGTGAAGGAGTGGTGCAATCATGAGTAGGAATAATTTGAAACTGACAGAGGGCTATCAGTGGCCCATTGTGTTGGTTTTGTAGGAATGAGGATGTTCTGAACTTTGTAAGACAAGGCAAACAATTGAAAAGAAACTTCAGAGGGTTAAGACATGCACCTTGAAAAAAGAGATTGCTTTTGATTTAATAATTAATTTTAAAGAAACTTAGCTATTTTATGCTGCATTGCAGGTAATAAAACTGCATATTTTGTATTCCACCTTTATGAGAATGAGATAAGTAGCTAAAAAAGCAAGCTTGGCAAGGGACTGTTTTTTTTCTTTCTTTCTTTTTTTTTTTTTTGGGTGAGGCTATTGGGGTTAAGTGACTTGCCCAGGGTCACATAGCTTAGTAAGTGTCAAGTGTTTGAGGCCAAATTTGAACTCGGGTCCTCCTCACTCCAAGGCCACAACTTTATCCACTGTGCCATCTAGCTGCCCCCACAAAGGACCTTTTTAGAAAAGCAAAGGATATCTGTTGTGATTAGTATGCCTTTGCTCCTTATTGTCTGCATTCACAACTTCCACAACACAGTATTAATTATCAATGTGTGTGATTTCATTGTAAAAATATCCATAAATATTTATTAAGCACCTACTGTGTGCCAGCCACTGTGCTACAGTACTGTATTTGTTAAGTGATCTGGAAAATTGACTCATTTAGAGCTGTGGTCCTTAAGTCAAATGAATGAGGAATTAACTTTGTTTGCCTTTTTACACATTTAATTATTGTTTCCTGTGATGAATATATTAAATTTAGTAATGCTTGAATAGGGTTATTTGAAGCTTTTTTGGGGAAATTAATAAATATTATTTCAAAATAATTTGTTATTCGACTTACAAATGGAGTGTGCTCCAAAAGTTCATTTATATATTGGTTATTTGGGATTTCAGATGAATTTTTGCAGTGACATAGTGTTAAAATGTTAGTCTCCTAGACTGTCCCACAAAAGCTTCTTGATGCTCTCATGTTTAGTTGAAATTATAACATATCTAGCATTGATACTGAAAGGTGGCAAGGAGAGGGAGTGATATCAGAAGGAAAAATCTGCTCTGATTTGGACATCAGTGGCAGCCGAATAAAGTGTTGGTAGAGAGCAGAAGTTTGAGTCTTTTGTAAATTATTTGCCTTTACCTGACTTTGATACTCTTAATTAAATTCTGCATTTAAATTAAAACCCAACTGCTGAAATAAATTTAATAGCAACTGTACTTTTTACTTTATTTGTTCAACTTATGAGTGTTGAGGAATTATTTTTTAAGTAATTTGGTCTACTTTTGGTTTAGGTCACTTAGAAATGGTGAGGTTTCTGCTGGAAGCTGGTGCGGATCAAGAGCATAAAACAGATGAAATGCACACTGCCTTAATGGAAGCCTGCATGGTAAGACTGGTGAAACATGTATGATACACATTGATTTTGGTGAGTTAGGGTGAAACCTGTCTAGTCATTGAACATGCTGAATGTCTTTGCTGTGCAAGAATCTCATCAAACTATTGCTGGTTTTCTCATGGTATTATTGCATAAGACTAACCCAGATAGTCTGGAGATTTCTGTTATGACCTAAGTACAGTTACAGTTTGCTCCTAGCCAAAGAACCCTATATGTTCCCTTCTCTTTAACTTGGCTTGTTACTAATAGATTTGAAACTCGGAAAGTTTTGAAAAGCGTAGTCTAAATTGGGCTATGATATCAAACTCTCCTATGGAATGACCACAAGAATCTTTCTTAATCGTTTTAGATCACAAAATTCATAATTAAATGCAGTTACAAAAAATAATACGTTTAGTTAGACAACTTGTGGACCATGAAAGGAAAAAATGTAATGGTGCCTTTTTGTTTTCTTTGATCAGGGACTTTTTTTTTCTTCTGTCTTTGTTATGCTTAGGAGCTTACAAGTATAGAGGGCCTTTGTGATTCCAGGTTTTTCACTGCAGGCCTACTTCTCTCTTGGTGGGAACAGGACCTCAGAATAGTGCATTTTGGACAAGAATCCATGAGCAGAATAGCTTGTTGTCCATTTTTTATTCTAGTCCACCAGCTGGCTGGTAGGTCAGCTCGTACTGGCTCAGATCTTAACTCCTTCCTGCACATAAAAGTGTGACGGGCCAGACAAAGGACTCCCTTCTAGGGTCCCAGAGGAGGCACACCATGACTACCCTGTCACCGTGACAGTTGCCCCTTGACAAGGCCTACATCCGCAGTGCTGGGGGCCTTGGGCTGATGAACATCACAAGATGTTCATTCCATGTCCTCTCTTTCCAGCCTTATCTTATGGCATGCTTTATTCTGTAGCCAGATGGCTACTCACTGTCCCTACATACATCCTGAACTGATCTCCCACCATTTCTTTATCCTGGCTTGTTCTCCATGCCTGGAATGGCCTTTATTCTGCCTTTTGTCTTGTTGAATGATTACCCAGTTTGTAAAGTGTCACCTCTTCCATGTAGCCCAGTGGCTACACTTTAGATCCACCCTTTTGTTAATGACCTCACAACACAGACCTCAGGTATCTCCACAGGGCAGGGACTTCTTTTGCCTCTTTTTGTATTCTCAGCACAATGCCTGCTATGTAGTAGGTGCTTGTAAAAACAGCTTATTGATTATTGATTGAAAAATTATAGAGATAAAATCAAGGTCTCATGACTTGATTGAATGTGAGGAATTAAAAAGAGAAAAGATTCAAGTATGCTCCTGAGGTTATAAAGGAAGGTGATGAGGAGGATGGTGTTAATGCCCATTAGGAGGTGAATTTTGAAAGAGTGTTGAATTCAGTGTTGAACATGTTGAGATTATGATGGTCCAGCAGGAAGTTTGTCTTTGGAAACTTGAGTTCAGGAGAGACCTTATGGCTAGATTTATAGATTTGGGGATCATTTATGTAGGAGTTATTAATTGAACCCAGAAGGAACTAATGAAATCTTTCAGAGAGTGTAGAGTAAGAAGTAAACAGGTTTCAGCATTGAACCTTGAGGAATAATGGTTATGCTTAAGTCAAAGAAGATGCATGTAAAGCCAGCCAAAGAGACTAAAAGGAGCAGTTAGATCAACGATGTCAAAGCAGCAGAAAGACCAAGAATAAAGCCTGATAATTGGAAGAGGCTGTTGGAATTAGCAGTGAAGTGGGTGTTGGTGACTTGAGAGATTGGGAGGTGGGAGAGGGAGTAGAGATGGGAATGGGCTGCAGTGAAGACACTGGAGAGAGTTAGGATCAGACGAGAGGATGGTTGCTAAGTGTCTGCCACACGTTAAGTGCTAGATAACTGTCAGCTGCTGCTGCTGCAGCTGCTGTTGTCATCACCATCATCATCATCTTGGAGAGGAGAAAAATAGGACAATAACTTGAGTGGGGTTGGAAAATTCAAGGGAAGATCTTTTTTCAGGTTGCAGGAGGCATGAGCCTGCATGTAGGTAGCAGAGAAATTTCATAGAAGTGTTCTGTGAACCTGTTTTTTCAAGATTTTGTGAATACATTCATATATATTCATATGTGTCTTAGGTCTTTAATGATTTAAAATTTTTTTTATCCTGTTTCCTCTCTGCCCTCTCTCTTTTTTTTTTTTTTTTTGGCAATTGGGGTTAAGTGACTTGCCCAGGGTCACACAGCTAGTAAGTGTCAGGTGTTTGGTCTGAGGCCAGATTTGAACTCAGGTCCTCCTGACTTCAGGGCCCGTGCTTTTGCCCTCTTTTCTTCTGGATGGAGAATTCTGATGTTTAATACTTTTTCTTATAAAACTGTCCAGTCCTTGTGATCATTTTAGTCTTCCCCACTTGACCTCTTCTCTGGTCTCATTCTTGCAAGAAGTTCAAGCAGCCAAAATTGCGCTTGTTCCTCCAGACAGTGACACAGTGTAGAGAATTGCATTTATAATCAGGAAACCCAGTCCATTATACACCAGTTTTTTGACCTTGGTCAAGTCACTTGTCATTTCTGGGTGTCATTTTGCTTATGAGTAAAATGAGGAAATAGGACTGGAAAATCCTCTGAGGTCTCTCCAGCTATGAATCCCATGGTAGCTCAGGGATTGTTTTTTTTTTTTTTTAACTTGGAAAAATGTTTTTGATATCTTTTGTTTTTGCATCCTTTACATTTTCCAGTATGATCATCACTACTCCCTTTTCCAGAGAACTATCTCTTAAAACAAAGAACAAAAAGGCTCATAAACTGATAAGCAAAACTAAACAGTATATATTGCATGCAGTGTTCCTTGTCTCTGTAAAGAAGCTGAGAAAGTGCCTTCTCTAATCTCTTATTTAAGAGATTCATTATAATTTAATAGCACTTAGTTTTTCTTTTTTCTTTTTATTTATATAGTCATTGTGTACAATATTTTCCTGTTTCTGTTTGCTGAGCATCAGTCTAAATCTTCTCATGTTTCTCTGTGTTTATCATATTCATTATTTCTTACATTCATGTACCACAGATTTTCTTAGGTAGAATTTGTTTTGTTTCTAGTTCCTAAAAGTGCTACTGTAACTATTTTGGTATGTAGGGCTTTCTGTTGGGGAAGGGTATTGGCGTTCTTGGGGTATCTCACTGCCTAACAGGGAGATTTCAGTAAGAGGATGACATTTTAGTCACTTTCTTGGCAAAATTTGAAATTACTTCAAATTTGGTTGATCAAAATAGTTGGATCAGTTTGCATTTCTGCCAACAGAGTACCATCAAGCATGGAGTCCTGTTTTCAATAATCACTTCCATAAGCTTTTGAATTTTAAATTTTTCTCCCCTTCCCCCCCCCAAGAGGGCATGCAATATAATATAGGCTCCGCACATACATTCCTATTAAACGTATTTTCACATTAGTGATGTTGTAAGTAAGAATTAGAACCAATAAGAGGAACCACCAGAAAGAGGAAACAAAACACAACAGAAAAAAAAAATAGCAAATAGTATGCTTCTATCTGCATTCAAACTCCATAGTTCTTTCTTTGGATGTGGAGAGCATTTTCCATCATGAGGCCTTTGGAGATGTCTTAGATCCTTGTATTGCTGGGAAGGTTAAAGTTTATCAGTATTAGTCATCACACAATGTGGCTGTTATTGTGTACAACGTTCTCCTGGTTCTGCTCACTTCACTCAGCATCAGACCATACAAGTCTTTCCAGGTTTTTCTGAAGTCAGCCTGTTCATCATTTCTTACAGCACAGTAGTATTCCATTACATTCATATACTACAACTTATTCAGCCATTCCATGATGGATGAGCATTCTCTCAATTTCCAATTCTTTGCCACCACAAAAAGAGCTGCTATAAATATTTTTGTACATGTGGGTCCTTTTCCCATTTGTATGATCTCTTTGGGATATAGCCCTAGAAATGCTATTGCTGGGTCAAAGGGTATGTACATTTTTATAGCCCTTTGGGTATAGTTCCAAATTACTCTCCAAAATGGTTGAATCATTTCACAACTCCACCAACAATGCATTAGTGTTCCAATTTTTCCACATCTTCTCCAGCACTTACCATTTTCCTGTTCTGTCATGTTGGCCAATCTGATAGGTGTGATGTGGTACCTCAGAGTTGTTTTGATTTGCATTTCTCTAATCAATAGTGATTTAGAACATTTTTTCGTATGGCTAGAGATGGCTTTAATTTCTTCATCTGAGAACTGCCTGTTCATATCCTTTGACCATTTATCAATTTGGGAATGACTTGTGTTCTTATAAATTTGACTTAATTCTCTATATATTTTAGAAATGAGGCCCTTATCAGAGAGACTGGTTGTAAAACTTTTTTCCCAATTTTCTACTTTCCTTCTAATATTGGTTGCATTGGCTTTGTTTGTGCAAAATCTTTTCAGTTTAATGTAATCAGAGTTACCCATTTTGCGTTTCATAATGTTCTCTGTCTCCTGTTTGGTCCTGAATTCTATTCTCCATAAATCTGTTCCTTGCTCTTCCAGTTTGCTTATAGTATCAGCCTTTATATCTAAATCATGAACCCATTTGGACTTTATTTTGATACATGGGCACGTATTGTTCTTATGGGCTGCTAGGTGGCACCATCGTGCACAGAGCGTTGGGCTTAGAGTTAGGAAGACGCATCTTCCTGAGTTCAAATCCAGCCTCAGACACTTAAGAGCTGTGCTGCCCGGGGTAATTCACTTAACCCTGTTTGCCTCAGTTTCCTAATCTGTAAAATGATCTGGAGAGGGAAATGGCAAACCACTCCAGTATCTCTGCCAAGAAAACCCCAAAAAAGGGGTCATGAAGAGTTGGACACTATTGAAATGATTGAACCAACATAAAACCCCTGTTCTTAAAGACTTAGTATGTTCATATTGATTTCTTCTTGCTGAATGGCCACAGTTTACTCCCTCATTTCCTTGGGGAAGGGGGCGGGGTGATTAATGTTAAGGCACCACTCTCTTGAGAGGCATCACCAAAAACTCTTCCTGAACCCTAGGGGCTGATC
Organism: Vombatus ursinus; assembly: GCF_900497805.2. Classification (NCBI taxonomy): domain Eukaryota; kingdom Metazoa; phylum Chordata; class Mammalia; order Diprotodontia; family Vombatidae; genus Vombatus; species Vombatus ursinus. The sequence goes on along the minus strand of NW_020950239.1, from coordinate 6,563,716 downwards.
CAGGCTCATCTTCCTCTGCACTGCAGTCTCCTGCTTCAACATGATCGTTTTTTTCCAATCTGCATGACTTAGTCAGTTATTCTGAACTGGGACTGACTCAGGCAGGTAATGAGATACCCTGAGGTCATTCAGCAGTTTACAAAAAGATTTATTTAGGCAAAACCCTGGACAGAGTGCTTTGCTTGCAGTATCCCAGTGGGGAAAAATAGTTTCTGACTGGAATTCCAGGAAGTGAGACAGGAATTCTTCTCTTGACTTGAGTTCTTACCTTTGATGGATATTGTCTTTGAGAATGCCACCACAGACATCTTCAATTTTAATCAAGCATGATATTCTTCAGACACTTCCTTTCTTTCCTTAAGAACCTACAAGGACTTACACTGTTTAGTCTGTATTCAAGGCCATCTATCATTTCAGACTACATCTCCCAGTATTTCAGAAAATGAATTTTGTGCTGCAGTTTTGTGAGTCTTCTTTATGTTCTTATTTTGTTTACTTCCTTTGGTGCTGTCTGTTTATGCTTACCCCATTACTTGGAATGTTCTTCATCTTCTTCACTTATCCAGATCCTTCCAAACCTTTAGCGTTCATATTAAATCACAAGATTTTGAGAGTTGGAAGGACCTCTGTGGTTATCTAATCCAACCTTACCTGAAAGGAATAGTTGTTGAAAACCTTCAGGGAGTGGCAATCCTTGGATCCTAAATCTGTCCTCCAGGTGGTTAGCTATTTCTTCCAGCTTTATATCATATCCAAATTTGATAAGCATTTCATCTGTGCCTTTGTCCTTGTCATTGCTAAAAGTGCTAAACAGCACGGATCCCTGGATACCACCTGCCAGGTCTGCCCTGTGCATCCTCACCAGATGTCAAAGCAGCCCTTTGCACTTTGGAATAGCTGTAGGTTGGAAGTTTTTCCTGACATTAAATCCAAATTTGCTTCTTTGTAGTTTCTGCTTCCTGCTTCTGTTGGATAGCTCCTTGGTTATTTAAGAAGGTTATCACGTTCTCCAAGTCTTTTCCTCAGGCTGAAGATCCTCAGTATGACATGGACTTGAGGTTCTGTACCATCTTGATTCTTCGGAGGTTTTTCAGATTAGATGGCAGTATCTGGCATTCACCTCAGTACTCCAGTTGGGCAGACTACCAAGGCACCATCACTTCCTTAGGCATGAGAGTGATCTCTTTCTTAGTAGAGGCCAAGATCCCATGGATTTGCTTCAGGTGTAGCCTCACAGTGAGACTGCAGGGTATTAAAACCCCCTAACACTTTTTCAGTCAGAAGTTATCAAGCCCTGCCTGCTTCATCTTGTACTTAGAGAGTTGATTTTGAACTCAAGTGTAAAACTTTACATTTGTCCCCATTGAATTTCATTTTATTTGATTCAACCCAGTGCTTTTTATGTGTCAGGATCTTTTTGGATCCTAACTCTGGCGTCCAGTTTGTTAGCTATCTCTTCTAGCTTTATTACGTCACATCCAGATTTAATGAGCATTTCATGTATGCGTGTCTTTATCCATGTCATTGCTCAAAATGTTAAACAGCACGGGGCCAAGCACAAATCCCTGGACACTACTGCCAAACCTGGTCTGTACTTCATCATCTTCTCCATAAGAATAGCTTTTCAAAAAATGGGGAATATATGAACATTATCCCCCTTCATTTGCCAGTTCAGGAAAGGAAATTGATGAAGGCACACTCACTGTAACCATTGCTTCCTTTTCAACGTACTCACCAATTATCTTGTTAATGTTTCGTCCTAAGATCTTCCTGGGATTTGAATCATATTTCAGTCAGTTAAATTACACTGCAGAGAATTGTGCATATGAAGAGAAAGGCTGAAAGCAATCCCTGCTTGCAGTGAATAATTTAATCGGGGAGACAAGTACATATAAAAATAAATACGGCATAAATGTGAAGTGAATATTCAAAGTTACATACAAGACAGTTTGAGAGAGAGGGCTTTAGTTGGTAGAGCTGTATTCCAAAGGAAGAGAGGGACTTTGTTTAACTCAATGACTTTTCATTTCATTTAAAAAATTCATATAGCATTTAAGCACTGTCACAGATTTTTGCATTTGGTAATGTACCACCTAGTGTTTGGTTGTTTCTTATTCCAGTATTGTCTGCCGGGTCAGATTGTATTCTTCTTTAGTGTTAAGCCATATTTTCTAATTCTTTATTTCTTTTTTTTTTTTTATGAATTTATTTTTCATATTCAACAATCACTTCCATAAGATTTTGAGTTTTAAATTTTTCTCCCTCTCCCTCCCCAGGACCGCATGCAATCTGATACAGGCTCTACATATACATTCCTATTAAACATGTTTTCACATTAGTCACATTGTAAGGAAGAATTAGAACCAATAGGAGGAACCACAAGAAAGAGGAAACAAAACTCAACAGAAGAAAAAAAATAGCAAATAGTATGCTTCAATCTGCATTTACACTCCATAGTTCCTTCTCTGGATGTGGATAGCATTTTCCATCATGAGTCTTTTGGAATTGTCTTAGATCCTTGCATTGATGAGAAGGGCTACGTCTGTCAACGTTAGTCATCACACAGCGTGGCTATTACTGTGTGCAACGTTCTCCTGGTTCTGCTCACTTCACTCAGCATCGGTCCATACAAGTCTTTCCAGGTTTTTCTAAAGTCAGCCTGTTCATCGTTTCTTATAGCACAATAGTATTCCATTACATTCATATACCACAACTTGTTCAGCCATTCCACAATGGATGGGCATCCCCTCAGTTTCCAATTCTTTGCCACCACAGAAAGAGCTGCTATAAATATTTTTGTTCATGTGCTTCCTTTTCCCATTTTTATAATCTCTCTGAGATACAGCCCCTGGAAGTGCTACTGCTGGGTCAAAGGTATGCACATCATATCTTCTATTTCTTTGGTCCACTGCCTCCTTTTCCTCTTTCTCATGCCACATAGTACCAAGAATCTATATTTAATATAAGTCTTGTGGCCTTAAATGACATATTAAATCGTATGACCTAATATTGATCCCTGCTCTTTATTTGAAGTGTCAGTGGGTTAAGATAATAGAATTATAGAAAACTATTCAACTCAGAACTTTCATTCTTCATATTAACAATATCTAATGCTCTTCTATAACTTCTACTTTTGTGCCCAGGATGGCCATGTTGAAGTGGCCAGGTTACTTCTTGATAGTGGAGCACAAGTCAATATGCCTGCTGATTCATTTGAGTCCCCACTGACGTTGGCTGCTTGCGGGGGCCATGTGGAGCTAGCAGCGCTGCTCATCGAGCGAGGAGCCAACTTGGAAGAGGTCAATGATGAGGGTTATACTCCACTCATGGAAGCAGCTAGAGAAGGGCATGAAGAGATGGTGGCCTTGCTTCTGGGTCAAGGTAGCTATGAGTTCATAAACATGCAGATTGTGGAAAGATGTAAACTAGAGTTAATGGGATGTTTTAAGACTGTGAATATAGTAGATTTCTGTTACTTTTTCTATAGGAGTTAACTCAGTAAGCAGTTCATAACATACTTAAGAAACTCCCTGAAAGGGAGCTTAATGCACAAGGGAAGAGCCTTAAATTTGGAGTCAGAGGATCCAAGTTCAAATCCTGGCTCTGCCATTTACTTCCTGTCTCACCTTGGAAAAATCAGTTAATCTTTCTTTGTTGAGAGGTTGAGCTAGATGATTTCTCTGGTCCTTTTGGACCTTAAAATCTAAGATCCTGTTACCCTATGACCCACTGTAACTCACTTAAATAATCTTATAGTGAAAGCTTGATATATTACTGTTGTTATTTCCTCCCTTCCCCCTTTCATTATTGATATTTTTGATATCAATTTTGACATTTTGACAAAAGAAAAAAAAGCAACTTGAGGTTTAAATATATTGAAAAATATAAAAAAGATTGAAAAATCTTTATTTCCACGCTGATAGAGTTTTCTTTGGTCACTGTGATTAAATGTAAGCTCCTTTGAAGTTCACTCTTGAAATAAAGGTTGTGTTAAGAACATATTTTCAGTGTCTTTAAAAATGCAAGAAAAAATTTTTTTCATTCTTGCCCAATTTGAAATATTACCTATATTTAATTTGTTTAGAAAACAGAAATATATTCTTTGATAAAGTGTCTTGAATTTGATTTATGGCCTCTATCTGCGTCAATTTGATCTGATTCCAGAATTGGAATCTTGAATGCGGCAGTTTAATCCATTCAACATATAATATCCCATCGTATATTTAGATGGATAAATGAGATACTTATATAATTAAAATGGTTATTTTTGTTAAAAGTAATTGTACAAAACATTTTTGTGTCATACTATATATTGTATGACTTTTATGATATTTTTTGTTTTAAAGAAATATTTGGTTATGAGCCATTTTTCTGATTTTTTTTCTACTTATTCCTTTAATACTTGCCATCCTACTTTATATTTCCAATGGGTAGGCAGAGTTTTCAAATAAAATGCAACATGTCGGATTATTTTATCTATATAGAATATTATTTTAATATTTTTCTTTAATAAGTTTACTATGACAGAGGAGCTATCTGTAATTATATGCTCACTATTTAACTTAATATTTTGCAGTATTTAAATCATTTAAAGTGTGTTTTAAAGAAAAAGTCATATAGCTTTCAATTAATTGGGATATTGTGTTTGTTTATTAAAGGAGCTAATATCAACGCACAGACAGAAGAAACCCAAGAAACTGCCTTGACGTTAGCTTGCTGTGGAGGTTTTCTCGAAGTGGCAGACTTTTTAATTAAGGCAGGAGCTGACATCGAATTGGGCTGTTCTACCCCTTTGATGGAAGCTGCTCAGGAGGGTCATTTGGAGTTAGTCAAATACTTACTAGCAGCAGGTAGGCATTTAAAAAAAAATTATGTTATTGTATGGATGGATGGATGTATGTATATGGTTTATTTCAGGGAAAATCTCGTAAGAGGTTATCTTACTCAAAATTTTGCATCCTTGTATACTAAGTATATATTACATAAATTATTTTCGGCATATTTATGTGAATTATAGATTAAGTGGTGAGTACTGTAGTATCAGAAATCATAAAACAAATAATTGTGCTTTTTAGCAAGCTTCATTTTCAGAAAAAGGAAGCTGTAAGAATTTTTAAATAATCAAATCATTTGCCTTTTCATCTATGAGGATGGGGCTTGTCTATTGAAAATTTGACTATTTTATGTATTTACTTTATTTTTATGGAAGTAAAATACATTGTTTGTTGTTGCTTCAGGAGCAAATGTGCATGCAACAACAGCAACAGGAGACACAGCTTTGACATATGCTTGTGAAAATGGACATACTGATGTAGCAGATGTGTTACTTCAGGCAGGAGCAGATTTGGTAAGCTCTGTTACCTTCTTTCAGTCCGAATTTGAGAAAGAGAAAAAATAAACTAATTAAGAAATGGATTTAAGTCACAAAGTAAATTAACAAGCATTTACAACGTACTTATGTGCTGGGCACTGCGCACAGTACCGGGGTTACAAACACAAGCAAGCAGAATAGATGTTGCCCTCCAGGAGCTTATCTTTTGATGGGGGAAAGAACCTACCTTTAGTCCAAACAGTCCTTCCACCAATAATCCCTTCTGCAGCATTCTTGACAAGCACTCAGCCTGTCTGTTCTTGAAAAGCGCCTGCCAATTCCACTTTGGGATACCTCTGATCGTTAGGATGGTTTCCCTCACGTTGACCATGGATTTCCTTTGTGCACATTCTGCCTGTTTGTTGTCCCCACTTCTTTCACCTGAAACCAAGCCGAGGAAATTTTTTCTTTGATGTGGCATCCCTTGCAGGTGGCTGTCATGTCCTGATTGAGTCTTTTCTTTTGCATGTTAAACAATCCCTGTACATTCCCAAATGATGGAATTTTAGACCTTTCACCATCTAGGTTGCCCTCCAGATCATCGTTGTCCTTCATAAAGTGAGGTGCCCAGAACTGATCATAGTTCTCTTGATGTGGTTTGATATGGGTAGGGCATGAAAATCTCCTAAGTTGTGGATGCTATTTTTATTAATGTACATTCTAAGACTTCATTAGTTTTTTGAGTGGTCTTACTACATTGTTGGTTTTATATATTCTCGGATTTTTTGGGAAAAGTCCTTTTTGACCAAGGGTAGTGGGAACAAATAACCCTGTCATCATGCAAGTTAGCCATAGTTTTTCCTTGAGGAGTACTGATGCTTACACTCTGTATGTGATTGGCTCAAGGGGCTAAGGTTTTGGTTAACTTCCATCTCTTCCTGGGATTTTGTGTGCAAAACAGGCCCTGGCACTTCAGGCAGGCTCAGAGGTTTGTCTGGCAGACCATCAGAGGCAGGGGAGGACCTCTCAGCTGAATTGGTTCCATGTCTGAGGTGCATGTTTTTGAACATCATTCCTCTGACAGGGCTGAGTAAATCTTAGCTTTTAAGATTCAGCCCAATTCTATTAGCTTGTCAATAGCTTTATAAATCCTGAATGTTAGAAAATCATAGATAATCTATAATGTTAACTGTTAGTGAGGGAGCTAGGTCACTCCATGGATATACAGTGCTAGTCTTGGTGTCAGGAAGACCTGAATTCAAATCCAATCTGAAGATACCTCCTAGCTTTGTGACCTTGGGCAAGTTACTTAACCTCTGTCCAAATTTCATCAACTGCAAAACAGGAGTAATAGTAGCATCTACTTCACAGAGTTGTTTTAAGGATCAAATGAGATAATATTTACAGATGACTTAGCACAGTCCTTGGCACTTAGTACACACTACAGAGATGCTAGCTACTGTTGTCATTATTCTTATATCATCATCATTCCTGGGCTTTTTGTCATCTGCAGATTTGGTAAACATACCATCTATGACTTTATCTAAGGCAGCGATTTAAAAAATATTAAATAACGTATAGGGACAAGAGCTCCAAAGGCATCCAATAACCCTTAGCGAAGTCTAGATCTGTTTTATCTGTGTCATTTCTCTGATCTAGTCTAGTAATCCTGTTTAAGAAATTTATTTTTTTAAAAGAGCAAATGAAATTAGCCTCTCTTTAACTTCATCTTTTCCCTTTAAAATTACTTGTTTTTAACATTCTTTTCTTTTTTCTTTTTTAAGACAATTGCGGTTAAGTGACTTGCACAGGGTCCCACAGCTAGTAAGTCTCAAGTGTTTGGTCTGAGGCAGACTTTGAACTCAGGTCCTCCTGACTCCAGGGCCGGTGCTCTATCCACTTCACCACCTAGCTACACCTAACATTCTTTCCTTTTAAAAATGTGAGTTCTAGATTTTCTCCCTACCATCTCTCCCTGTCCATTAAAAAGGCAAATAATGTGATATCAATTTTACATATGCAAAACTGATTTCCATATTAGCCATACAGCAGAAAACAAGTTAAAAAAGAAAGTGAGAAAATTATACTTGAGTTTACATTTAAGAGTTCTGCAGTTCACTCTCTGGAGGTAGATAGCATTTTTTTCATCGTGAGTCTTTTGGATCTGTCTTGGATCATTGTGTTGATCAAAGTAGCCAAGTTTTTTCACAGTTGATCATCATTACAGTATTGCTGTTACTGTGAGCAGTGGTCTGCAGCTTCTTCTCACTTCACTTTGCATCAGTTCATACAGATCTTGGAACTTTTTTCTAAAACCGTCTCCCTCATCATTTCTTACTGCACAGAATAACTTCATCACAGTCATACAGCTTGTGCAGCCATTCCCCAGTTGATGAGCATCCTCTCAATATTCAATTCTTTTTCACTACAGAAAGAGCTGCTATAAATATTTTTGTACAAATAGGTCCTTTTCCCTTTCTCGTGGATGTCTTTGGTATGTAGGCCTAGCAGTCGTATTGCTGGTTTGAAGAGTATCCATAGGTTCATAGCCCTTTGGGCAAAGTTCCGAATTGTTCCCCAGAACGGCTGGACCAATTCATCACTTGTTCCTTGCTTCCTTCTTTCCTTCCTCTATATGTAGATGGCTTTCATTTCGTCTTCTGAAAACTGTCTGTTCATGTTACTTGACCATTTATCAGTTTGGGAATGGCTAGCTCTTTTATAAATTTGACTTGGCTTTCTATGTGTTTGACAGATGAGGACATTACTAGAGAAACTCGTAAAAAAAAATTAGGAAAATGTGGTCTTTCTGATTATCTCTTTCAGTTACGTGTATTTCTGTTTTTGCTTTGTCTGAGATCATGATGTCCAATCCTGCCCTCTTCGCTTTAGCTGAAGCGTAATAGACTGCCCCAGGTTTCATTTCAGCTCTTTCTGTTTCACGTGCGTCTCTCGAACACAGCGTATTGTTGGATTCTAGTTTCCAGTCCATTCTGCTATCCACTTCGCCTCTACAGTCACGTGGACAGTTGTGGTCACTAACTATGAATTTCCCTCCATCCCTTTATTCCTCCTTTCCCCCTCCCCCCCTCTGTCCCTCTCTCTCACACACACACACACACACACACACACACATACACACACACACACACACGAGTCACTCATTCTTTCCTTAAACCAATTCAGAGGGCAGCTCGGTGGCGCAGTAGATAGAGTACCGGCCCTGAAGTCAGGAGGACCTGAGTTCAAATCCGGCCCCAGACCAAACACTTGACATGTACTAGCTGTGTGACCCTGGGCAAGTCACTTAACCCCAATTGCCTAAAAACAAAACAAAAAAAAAGCCAATTCAGATTCAAGTGAGGTTCACGCAATGGCTGCTATGGTATCTCCCCACCCCGTTTTCATACCCATTGCAAAAGTTCTGCAATTTACACCTTCCTTATGTGAGAAAAATTTCCGCATTCTACCTTTCCCTATCCCCTTTTCCCAGTGCATCCCTCTCACTCCTACATTACTTTTTTTTGGAGGTCATCCCAGCAAGATAAAGTTCTTAGGAGTTACATGCATCATCTTTGCATATAGGAATGCAAACAGTTAACTCTTTTGAGTTCTCCTTTTTTTTTTGCGGAGGCAGTCTGAATTAAGTGACTTGCCTAGGGTTACATAGCTAGTAAGTGTCAAGTGTTTGAAGTTACATTTGAACTCAGGTCCTTCTGATTCTAGGGCCAGTGCTCTATCCACTTCACCACCTAGCTGCCCCTTTTGAGTCCCTTATGATTACTCTTTTATGTTTACCTTGTTGTGCTTGTCTCGACTCTTCTGTTTAAATGTCCGGTTTTCTATTCAGTTCTGGTCTTTTCATCAGGAATTCTTGGAAGTTGTCTGTTTCATTAGGTGTCCATTTTCCCATTTGAAGCATTTTTACTCAGTTTTACTGGATAGGCTATTCTTGGCTGTAATCCTAGCTCCTTGCTCCTAACTCCTTTCTCCGGAATATTGTGTTCTAAGCCCTGTGTTCCTTTTATATGGAAGTCACTAAGTTTTGTATGATCCTGACTGTGGCTCCGTGATATTTGAATTGTTTGTTTCTGGCTGCTTGCAATATTTTCTCTGACCTGGGAACTCTGGAATTTGGTTATAATATTCTTGGGAGTTTTCATTTTGGAATCTCTTAGGAGGTTCTTGGTGGATTCTTTCAGTTTCTGTTTTACCCTCTGAATCTAAAACATCAAGGCAGTTTTCCTTAAAATTTCTTGAAAAATAGTGTTTAGGCTCTTTTTTTTTTTTTTTTTTTTTTTTTTTGTTAGGGCAGTTGGGGTTAAGTGACTTACCCAGAGTCACAGAGCTAGTGAGTATTATGTGTCTGAGGTCAGATTTGAACTCAGGTCCTCCTGACTCCAGGGCTGGTGCTCTAGCCACTACACCATCTGGCTGATCTGAGGCTGGATTTGAACTCAGGTCCTTCTGACTTCAGGGCCAGTGCTCTATCCACTGTGCCACCTAGCTGCCCCAAGGAATGATTTTCTTCCATGAATTTTTGTACCTCTTTTATCAAGCTGTTAGAATTCTCTTTTCATAATTTTCTTGCATCACTCTCATTTCTTTTCCCAATTTTTCCTCTTCCACTCTTATCTCTTTCTTTAATGCTTGCTGGAATTTTTGGGGGGCTTATGTCCAATTAACATTTTTCTTTAAAGCTTTGTTTGTAGCTGTTTCCATATTGTTGTCTTTTTTGGAGCTGATTTATGTCTTGGTCTTCTCTGCCACTAGGGTAGCTTTTTATGGTCATATTCTTTTTTTGTTGTTTGCTCATTTTTCCAGCCTGCTTGTTGACTTTGCGCTTTATGTTAAAGTTGGTCTCAGCTTACGTGGGTGTGGACAGGCACTGTGCCAAACTTTAGGCTTTTTTGTGCGGCTGTTTTCAGAGCTATTTCTGGGGTCTGCAAGTTTTTGGTGCTTCTAAGGTGGTGTGATCCTGGAAGAGGTGTGGTCACTGATCTCCTTCTCTAAGCTCTAGTCCTTACCTTGTTCCCCTGCAGCTGTAGGTGCTAAGGCTGCTTTCGACCCTGAAATTGTGACCAGGGCCCCTGATCCTCTGTGACTGATCACACGTGCTCCTCTCTGCCCTGGAGCTGCGTCCCAGAAGTGCTTATGGCCGGTAGAGTTGCCAATCAGTGCTAACTAGACTCAGTGCCAGTCAAGGGTCCTTTGTAATCTCTTTCTGACCAGTTGTCTGACCCCTTTACTGTTTCTGGGCTGACAGCTCCCCAAGATCGTGCTGCTGCTGTGGCTGCCTCTGAGGCCCACGACTGGTGCTGCAGACCTTTCCTGTGGACCTTCAAAATTATCTTATGCTCTGAGCTTTTGTTGGCTTTCTCACTTCAAAATTTGATGTGAGGTATTCTTTTAAAGTTTCTTGGAGGGGAGTATTGCAAGTCCTGGCCTGTACTCTGCTGTCTTGGCCCATGAGATTAGGCTTGTGTCTACTCAGAATCTTCAGCTTTAGTTTTCATCCTGTTGCCCCTTAGTCTTAGCTCTTTGTATGCAGCTCCGTCTTCTCTCCTGAGCTTATACATATTATCTCTTCTCCTTATGCCAGCAACTACCTATTTTAACATCTGAAATTGATTGTTCTGTAGCCATGTGTATTCACTATGTCTAGAGTGGAGCTCATGTCTTCCTCTAATACCTACCATTTCCCCCAGACACACCTTTCTAACTTATTTTTAATTCTGTTGAGTATACCACCATTCTTCCAGGTTCAGAAGCATAGTCACTTAACTTTTTCAGCCACCTTCTCTCTCTGCTTAGATGGCCTCATCATCATTGTTCGCTATGTCATCACTACTTCTTTGGATATTGCCTTCTGATTAGTTTCCCAGCCTGCCCTGTTTCTCCTTTTCATTATAGATTCCATATATCTGTGAAATCAGTATTTTACAAGCACATGTCACTTTTTTGCTCTTGCAGATTTGATTTTCTCTTGCCTTTCAGATGAATGTAAACTCCTTGTTTAGGCACTTAGGGAGAGCCTTGCACTATCTGCCTCTAACCTATCTTTCCAGACATTCTGTATTTCTTACTTCATTTACTCTATCTTCCAGCCACACCGGCATACATGAGAATTGCTTTCATGTTCCTGTGTGCCTTTTTGCAAGTTATTCCTTGAAATAGATTCCCTCCTCGCATGACTTTCCGAATCTCTTGTCTTCCTTCAGAATTCAGCTTAAGTGTTACTTCCTGTTGGAAAACCTATCCTAGTTTTTCCCCTCTCCCATATTCCCCCTCTTTGCTATCACCCTGTTCTCTGCATGTATTGTTTCCTTCCTATAAATAAGCTCTTTGCCAGTACGGACTAGGAAAATTTTTATTTTATTTCCCAGCCACACAGTTCAATCAATACTTGTTGAAGGAATGTTTTGTCTTTATCTATGCATAATGCGTTTTCTCGCCCAAGAATGTAAACTCCTTGAAGGTGAGAACAATTTTTCTTTTTATTAGGAGGGCCCAGTACAGTGTAAGTGCTTGCTGAATGAATGAATGAATTGCTTCCTGAATGAACTTGGCAGAGAGAGGATTTGGGAAATAGGAAACATGGAATTAAGGAAGAAGCTTATACATAAAAAAGAAAATCCTATAGCACTAAGGAGTAAGATGATTTCTTCATCGACCCCTACGCCCTAATCCCATTTAAGAACACAATCCAGATTTATTTTTCAAGTTTTCGACATTAGGGAAAGCTGTTTTAATACCTTTTTAGTATTTCTCTGTTTTAGAAATTGTGAGATTATTATTACTTGGGCTATGTTCTGTCCATCTGAAGGTGAGGGCACCACAGTAGGGAAAGTTGGAATAAAGAAATAGGGAAAGATATAAAGAGAGCCAAGATGAGAGACAGAAGACTCTCATGCTATGAAAGGCTAATTGTGTAAATGTATTGATTGTCATTCCCATCACAAGCTATAGGATTCCTTTTGAAGAGAAACTTGAGTTAAAAAATGACATCAGTTTTTTGAGCCCAAGTAACTAGAAGCAGGTGGATAGGAAAAAATCGGCAAAGGTTTTCAATTAAAGCATTGTTCAGTGTTTAACCTTTATATCGAGTCTTGAATTTAATATTAAATGTATAGGAATAACCCTCTGCTTATATTTTGGTTGTGATTCTTATTAAAAATGACTGTGTACTCATAGGCAATTAGGTGCATTTGATATTTTCTTAATATTCTTTTTAAAACAGGAACATGAATCTGAAGGTGGAAGAACTCCATTAATGAAAGCAGCGAGAGCTGGCCATGTGTGCACTGTTCAGTTCTTGATTAGCAAAGGTGGGTCTTGGTGCTGGTGGAAACCTGTTTAATAAGTCTATTTAGATACACGGGACACACTTGTTTCCATATTAGCTGAGGGTAGTGATGGGGTGTGATGGTTATTAAATTGTAACAAAGTAAGGAGCTTATATCAATGTGTATTTAGTTCCTGGCTTTTGAACTTGCCTGCAGTAGTGACTATTCCTCCCGGCAGTTCTGGGTAGTCTTCAAATTGAACACATGACCTACGTCTAAGAAGCTCTGTGGCATAGTGGAGGGAGTTGTTGGCATGGGTTAATGGGATTGACAGCAGAATCCATATCAGCAGGTTGTGTGTTGAGGGTCTGATGATAGGAGACGTATAGTCCTGGTACCCCTCTAGAGATTACAGGAAATCCCTTCCCTGGCACTCCCTCCGGATTGGTGTTGTCTTTTACTCCTTCTCTGCCTCTCCTTGTTGACTCGCCCTGTGGCCAGCTCTGGCCTGGCACAAGTGTTGGCCTTTTCTCCTCTTCTCCCCTGTCCTACTCTATCAGAAAGCACCTGTTTCTTTCTCTGTTGGGATGCATCTCAGTCTCTGTGTTGTCACCCTTGTTCCTCCCTCCTTTGCCTTAATCTCTCCAGAAGAAAGCACAGTGTTCAGGGCAGCTTTTTTTGTTTTTCTTTTGAAGCACATGTAGATTGTGCTTCAGTCCCCAAGGTAACATTGCCTCTAAAGAGAAAAAACGAGGTGAGGTTGTTGGCATGACAACCAGGATCAAGTGGATGGTGGTGGGCCCTCTGAATCCCCAGAATGACAAAGTGGGGTGAGTCAGGAGTGAGAAGGGCCTTTGTGGTCTTCTCAGGGAGGGCTTTTTTTTTTTTCCTCTAATTTAGGAAGATGAGGTTTTCCTGATTCTAAGTCAGTCACGTTGTGCATAAATACTTGTCCCTTGTTTGGAGACTGCCTGTGTTTATCCCTTTTTGTAATTACTGATGAACCTTTTTTCTCATAGTTGGTACATATCCATGATCTCTTCCTAATCAATACTTGTAATAATAGCATTATTTTAATAATCCCATGTAATCTTTGAATTTTATAGCTGAAAGTAGATTTAGAAATTATCTGTTCCAGTTTCGTCCTTTAACAGATGAGAAAATTGGGTCCCAAAGGGGTTAATGCGTATGTCAAGAGTTTTAAGACTTAAGTATCCATTGCAATTGCAGGTAATAAATGCTTGATTAATGTGCGGTAATGCATGGATTTTCAAATAAAGGTATTTTGGAATAATAAAAAGCATGTCCTGGGCTTGGAGTCAGTGAGGTCTGTGTTTGGCCATCTGTGTCCTTGTGTAATTCACTTGACTTAAGTCTTTGGTGACTGAAAATTTACTACAAATCCAAAAACTAGTTGTGATCCCTAAAAGAAAGGAGTTTAAACACTGGGAATTCTCCTCACTGATGAAATCACAAATTCTTTTTAAAATTGTTTAATGCATTCCTAACACCCCTCATTACACTCCTTATACCTGGTGACAAGTCACTTCTATCTGCCCATCAGTTTCCTTCTTTGTATAGTGACGGGATTGGATCATATGTTCTCTAAGCTTCCTTTTCACCTCTTTATTTGTAAGATCTTATGATCCCATATTCTCACCTTTGCTGCTAGTGCTACCACTAAATTGCATATCTGTTACATAGGGGTAAACACATGGGAATTGAGTTAGGCAGCGGAGCCTTTGATCTACTTTCAGCATTAAAATGATCTTGCTGTGTGCTCCTGAATATGCCAGTTGTCTGGATTTCAGTTTCCTTATTTTTTATTGGTTTGTTGTTTTGATTGATTTTTGGAACCTCCTCTCCCATTTCTATGACTCCATGAACTCCTGTCTTCACTTTTTTATTCCGATTCCTTTGATTTTTAATCTTTAGCTAAATATCCTTTTTATTTCTTAATTATACTTCTCTAATTCTGGATTTGGAATCAGGAAAGACCTTGATTCAAAAATCAAACTACTGTGACTGAGTAGCTGGAAGCTGATAATGGGCAAGTTCCCTAGCCTCACTGAGCCCAGTAATACCTGTGAAACCTTCCTCATAGTCTGACTGAGAACCAAATGAGGTCCTGTCTGTCAAGTGCTTTCCAGGCCTCACAGGACTCTGTAAATGTCAGTTACTGTGCGATCTACTAATAAAGCATTCTGAGTATAAATCAAGCTTCATTTGCCCACAGAGATTTTGGATATTAATTGGGAATTAAATCCTTTCTTTCCTGAATGACGTTTTCAAACTTGTGTCTCTCAGGAGCCAATGTGAACAGGACCACAGCAAACAATGATCATACCGTGTTGTCCCTGGCTTGTGCAGGCGGCCACCTGGCGGTGGTGGAGTTACTCCTGGCTCATGGGGCCGATCCCACGCACAGACTCAAAGTATGTAACTGGGGTGTTTCATGGAGTGTTCAAGATCCTTTAATGTTCTTAATGAAATGACAGCTTCTTGGTTTTGTGAATCTACCCCCTTCTGAAGCCTTTATACTCCTTACCA
Organism: Vombatus ursinus; assembly: GCF_900497805.2. NCBI lineage: Eukaryota > Metazoa > Chordata > Mammalia > Diprotodontia > Vombatidae > Vombatus > Vombatus ursinus. The sequence continues at coordinate 6,548,569 of NW_020950239.1, read as the reverse complement.
GGAGAATTTTAAAGGCGTAAGATAAAATACAAAGGATTGCAACTAATTATTTTGAAATACAGTTATCAAAATATGTTTTTTAAGAAAAAGTTTACAGGTCAAGAGCTCCAGGTTTAAAATTTTTTAATACTGATAGAGGGAGATGAATACGCTTCCTTGATTTTTGTTATTTTTGAAACTATTAACAGCCGGAATATGTCAGTAATTAGAATTAGTCGGTTTTAGTACATAGGTTTGTAAGTACAATTAACCTGAATGTATCTTGAATACATTGAAATTAAAAGCATTTCTACCATTTTCTTGCAGTTTTATTTCATTTTTAAATATGAGATTGTGAGAATGCACATTCTAATAGAGAGTGAGAAAATAAAATTAAGTGTAGTTGTTGACTGCTCATAAGTATGAATACGATCACAGAAATGGATGTAATAAATGTATGGGTTGTTAATATTTAAATTTGCAATGTCAAAAAGCAGTGACTCTTTTTTATAAAAAGTTTTAGATGAGATGGACCTGTCTCAATTTGTGCTCTTCACAACCAGATTTATCATGATGTCCTATGTCTCGTGTTTGCCTGTGAAGTAACATTTTATATACTTCCTTTTCCTCCATTGTGCCCATACTTCTCTCGTTTTAGGATGGTTCAACAATGTTGATAGAAGCAGCTAAAGGTGGCCATACAAGTGTTGTTTGCTATCTTTTGGATTATCCCAATAATTTGCTTTCTGCTCCTCCACCTGATGTCACCCAGTTGACCCCTCCATCCCATGATTTAAATCGGGTAAGAGTCAGAGCTAATTCATTGTATTATTTGATATTCTACAATTGATGGCTATTTTAACCTAGATTACTTTAATTTTTATTTATATAGATTCTTTCTCCAGACTAATTTTCCATATGCTTTTCAAAAAACATTTACAATTTAGTAATTGTTGTTACATTTTGCTGTTTTTTTAGTTCTACCATTGTCAAAATAATAACTTCACTAACTCTTCTAATGAATTTGTAGCCCATAAAATTTATTGAAAAGCACAGAGATCTTGTAATATGTTTTTGCTCAACTTGGAGTCATAAAGACTTGAGTTTGAGCTTCACCCTCACACAGATACAACCATGAAACTTTGGGTAGCTCATTTATCTCTCAATGAGCATGTGTAGTACCTGTACAGCTTAAAATGCTTTGTAAGTGTCAGCTATTAAATGTGTCATTTCATCTGATAATCTATCATACTATTTGGCAAATATTTTAGAAAGTTTGTTGTCAAAACATTTTTCATGTTATTTAGATACAGGTGTAAGAATAAAAGGCATATGCTTAATTGATGTATATTGTTGTAGGCTCCTCGTGTCCCTGTGCAAGCACTGCCCATGGTGGTCCCCCCACAGGAGCCTGATAAGCCCCCCGCCACTGTGGCTGCTACACTTCCCATCAGGAGCAAAGGTCAGTTCTTTTTCTGTCAACTCTTTTAAAATGCTTTATAGGTTGAAACCACAGGAATAAAAAAGTAGAGTGCTTATTTTTTAAAATGATTTTTCACACCAAATGGCAGTTGGAAAAACTAAGGTGATTTGGGAGGGTTTTTTTTTTTAAAATAACAAGAAATACTCCTTCTTAAGGGCCAAAAGAAAGTGAGAGGGAGAGAGAGAATTTTAAAAAACAGTGAATTTGTGCTAAAATTCCAACTTGAGATTTGGTTGCTCTGTACTTACGGGATAGCTCATCCTTCATGCTATTTTGATTAACCATGATATCCCTTAAATAATTAGTCTTTTATAGTTCTCTATAAAGTGCTAGGCTGGGTATAATTTGCTTAAAGCAGTCTCTTCAAACTCTGCAAGGTATTAGATTTAAAATTCTGCATCAGATAGAAATTTTCAAAATTCTGTTTTTGATGCAAATTTCATATTTGGATCAATTATTTCAGATTCACTTGTATTCACTAGAATTTTCCCTTAGATCCATCATCTGACTTAAAGTTAGGATCTTGTACATATGTTTCTAAGTCCCGTTGTCCTCTCCTTTCCCCAGTATTTCAACTATCAGTTTGAAATTACTTTTATTTTTAAAAAGTTTTACCTAAAAAGGTGTTGTGTTTTTTTTTTTTAAGTGCGAGGATGGTTGTGTTCTTTTTTTTTCTCTTACCAATATGACTATTACATATTCCTTCCACCTGATATTTTCAGTTCCTGACTACTATTCTACAGCACTTTTTTCTGTTGGTGGGTGTTACAGGCCATTGATGCCACACCTACAGCCAGGTCACTTTATTGGCCTGACTGCGGACGGGTAGATGACATAAGCCATCCATCATTGTTTCTTCCAGGGTGGCCACATCCTATTCTCTACTGGTGTGAACATATTTAAATTCATCTCCTGATTTTATCAGTCCTGAAACTCCAACAAAGACATTTCAGTTGGATTTAATTTCCCATGACTTTAGTAATTCTGGAACTGTTTTGTGTTTAAAAAGAACCAGATTCTTAAATGTGGAGAGAGGGAAAAAATAACACCTTAAATTAAAGATCCTTACAATTTCAAAAATAATTTTTTTCCTATACTCTTGAGCAATATTTTCTTGTTTGCAGTGGCATTTTCCTTTCCTTTGTTACTATATTCAGTAGCTTCTCTGGGCCTATTTCCTCTTCTCTCAAATGAGGGGGGTTGAACTAGATGGTTTCTAAAGCCCCTTCCAGCTCACAGTCCTATGATCATATGATGTACACACTTGCAAACTGTAGCTTGTTTTGTACCAGTTAGATACCACAAAGTTAGATACAGGTATTCTTGGTTTTTCACTTAGATAATCCTTCAGTAATCTTGAAGTGAATTTCTAAAGTATGTATATAATCCATACATCTCTTGAATTGGTGATACAGTAGAAGGTGTTATTTGCTTATAATCACATACAGTACATTTCCACCTTCTGTGGGTTTGATCCGCCACTAAAGTCCTCCCCTGATGCCTCCTCATGGCATTGAGGCCACCCCGGGCTCTCGAAGGCTGTGCCAGTGGAGCACAAGCTCTGTCAGGTCCTCCCAAGCTGGAAAGCCTTCAAGGATGGTCTGGGGATAGATTGTTTATCTGTCACCCGAGGACCAGCCTAGTTAAGTTTGGAAAGACTCATCACCAGATAGTTGGCCATGAGGTGATGGATTGTTTTTTGGCCACAGCAACTCATGAAAGTCTTCTAAGAGGTAGAGAGGGTTGCGATCTGCATCGGTGGAGGGTGTACCCACACCAATGAAATCATGGATCCTTGAAGTATGGATTTGCTAACTTGGTGCATAACTGTTGGCACTAAGCCTCCCAACAGTAACTCTGTAATGAGGATGCCATTCATGTGCACTTCTGAGGGGGTTTCTTTTTCACACAGCTGCTTCTAAACAAAAGTCCAGCAGCCATTTGCCAGCTAACAGCCAGGATGTACAGGGTCACATCACCAATCAGTCTCCTGAGAGCATTGTAGAAGAGGCTCAGGGCAAGTTAACAGAACTGGAACAGAGGATAAAAGAAGCCATAGAAAAGAATGCCCAGCTGCAGTCCTTGGAGCTGGCTCATGCCGACCAACTTACCAAGGAGAAGATCGAGGAGCTGAACAAGACAAGAGAGGAGCAAATTCAGAAGAAACAAAAGATTTTGGAGGAGTTGCAGAAAGTGGAACGAGAGTTACAACTGAAAACACAACAGCAGCTAAAAAAGCAGTACCTGGAGGTGAAAGCTCAAAGAATTCAGCTCCAGCAGCAGCAGCAGCAGCAGCAGCAGCAGCAGCAGCAATCTTGTCAACACCTGGGACTCCTGACTCCGGTTGGAGTTGGAGAACAGCTTTCAGAGGGAGACTATGCCCGGTTACAGCCAGTGGATCCCATCTTGGTTAAAGATGACCCCCAGCAGAGTGCTGCTCAGATGGGCTTTACACCAATCCAGCCTTTGGCGATGCCCCAAACTTTGCCTCTGGCAACAGGTTCCCTACCTCCAGGGTCCATCACAAATCTTACAGAACTGCAAGGAGTTATAGTTGGACAGCCCGTACTGGGCCAAGCACAGTTGACAGGGCTGGGGCAAGGAATTCTGACAGAAACCCAACAAGGGTTAATGGTAGCCAGCCCTGCTCAGACCCTCAATGACACGCTGGATGACATCATGGCAGGTGGGTTTATATTGTTATGAGCAGGTATACAGTATGGTTTTCGTAAGGCACAAAGTAAGGGTATGCCAGAATTGTTCCAATTACCAGACTTGAAGGCTATCTCTGGACTTTTGACCCTTGTACCCCAGTAGATGTAGTAGCACTGTGTCAGAAGTCCTCAGAAAGAAACTCAGATGGTGATAGGTCAAAGTATAGTACAGGCCCATTGCTGCTTTAGCTCTGTTTTAGAGAAAGTATGCTGGAATACAAAGGACTCCTGCTTGTTTGTGTGACTGGGTGGACAGGCAGGGTTTTTTTTGTTTTTTGTTTTTGTTTTTTTGATTGTTGTTTTAAGTGCTCTTTTTCTTAATTATTAGAGACAAGGTGTTGTCTTTTACGTTTGCATCAACAAACTAGGAAATTTTAAAGATATTCCAAGTACAGCTTCCCAGTTGGTTGGATACTATGTAGACTTAGCTTATTTGTGAGCAGGAATATTTTGGTATAGAGTTCTAGGCTTCAGAAAAGTAAAACCTTTTACCTTGATATATTTCAAAGTAGGCTATGTGTATCACATCCTGTGTACATAATTATAGGGTGCCTCGTTCACCACAACACAAAAATTTGTGTCCCTCCATCAGTAATGGGATTTTACTGTTTTTCATAGTGGAAAAAATGATTCATTGACAATTTAAAATATACTCTTGTGTTTTAGTCACTCCTGGAATACATACCATTTGTAAATAAAACCTTTTCAGAGGATTGTCTCAATTCTCTTAAGTTTTAAATGCGTTAACATGTGTAAAGCACTTTGCAAACCTTAAAGCACTGTACCTTTGCTAGCTCACTGCTTAAGACCAAAATTTCTAAAAAGTTCAGTATCAGGAAAGAAAAATAGCATTCTTGAGTACTAGGGACATAAAAGAGTCAAGTTATATCCTTCTTAGAAGAATAATTAAGCTTTTTAAGAATGATTATAAAAATAAGGCACCATTTACGGGAGAAAATAGTTGGATAATTTTTAGAAACACTTTCATGTGATCTTTTTTCCTTAAGATAAAATGTATACAGATTTGTATGGCTAAACTGATAATGTCTTGCCAAAGTAATTTATTGTTAGTAAAACATCATTTAACTAGTCCTATAAATTTTTAGCAGAAATATACATACAGCTTTTTAGTGAAAGTCCACAGAATAAATTATTCTTAAAATATGATCTATAGTAGGAAGGATTTGTTTCCTGTCCAGTTAAAAATGTGGAATATGCTTTAAATGTCAGTGTAAACCTGTATTACCTCCTTGGTCACTCTGAATTGTGAATGTCAGGATTTAAAATACAAAGCAGTTTGAATATTTTTGTAATTTTGAACAAAAATTCAAAAAGTGAAATAATCTACAAATGTTACTTTGGTATTTCACCCCTCAGTTCAACTAGTAATGTATAGAGTATAAATCTTTTAATTATTTTGCATATTATAGGTTTCAATAAATCTATATTCTATAATGTTATGAAAAAGAATTTACATAGTCACGAGAATGACATACTAACTTGTAGCTACACTGACATATGTGTGTGTTAGAAATTGGAGTGTTGTCCCACCATTTTTGAGTTAAATTGAATGGGGAATTTAGCCAGATGTGGTGGTGCACACCTGTAGTCCCCGGTGCTGAGGAGCTCTGCTATGTCTGACAGATGTCATGAACTCTACATTAATGACGAGCCCCCAGGATCAGAGGGACCACCAGATTGCTTACGGAGTGGCATCAGGCCACGAAGGGCTCCTGTTCTTTCAGCCTGGTCAAGAGAGGAGATCCAGTTTAAATAAATAAATAAATATTTATTAATATAAATATATAATATATAAATATAATTTTATCATGGAATTTAGTTTTTAAAAAAATATCACTCAAATTCTTTAAAAGTTCATCTAAGGGATGCTAATTATACTCAGAAAAACAAAAAAGGTTAAGTGGCCCTTTATCCATATAACTCTCCCCTGTTATCTTTGCTGTGGTTTGTATTAGGACCTAAAGAAACCTGTCCAAAGTATTCATAATTAGCTTTCACTTATCCAGGATAAGAAGGGATAAAAGAAAGTTGTAGATAGGTTAAAACTATAAATGATTCTTAAAAATTATATTTGATTTTTTTCATGTAATCATAAGTTGCCCATTAAGTTTACAGGTGCCAGCAATGGCCTGGAACTTGTGCATTTTAAATTCTAGCCAGAATCACAATAGAAACAGAAAGCCTTTACAGTAAAATTGGGATAACTCTTTCTATACATGGCCACTGATTTACTCCAAAAATAAAAATAGATGAGATACATAAATTTTACTTAAGATGAACTTTACAGTGTTTTGGGTTTTTTCTGTGAGAGAGAGCATTTTATCCACTTTTGAATTTTAAAACCAGACATATAATTTTCTCCTCCAAGTTAGTTGTTATACAACAAGTACACTTAAATTGCTCACTGTATCCACTTAAAAAAAGAAGGAATGAGGCATAGAACTGGAAGGAAAGCTATGTAAATATAATTCCAGCCTCACATACACTTTAGACTTGGTACTTTTTTAGTGAGAGTTTGAATAAAAGGTTCCTGCCTGCCCTCATTTCACTGAAGGAGCCTGTGTCCTTCACCATCAGCCACATCTATAGTCCAGCCTCTTGTCTTCGTAAACACTTATGCCTTGCTTTCAGCTGGTGAGGTTCCATCCCATTTCTGATTGCTGGCTAGCCAAACCCTCTCATCCAGCTTATGGTTATTAATACCTGGCATCTCCACAAAAACCTTCTAACTCATCTCTCCCTCCACCCTCCATTTCATCTATTTGTCTCCCTTATTGATGAAATTTATCTTTGCGTAGTCCACCTACTATTTATTCTCTCCAGGTCCTTTACAGTTTTGCGTGAGTGGCACAAACTGTGGATGTGTGTGTGTATGTATGTGCGCGTGCAAGCTTTCTCCTGTAGCCTGCCTTGGTTGTACTTGTAGCTGTTAACTATGGGGGATGAAGGTGACCAATGCACACTCAGTTTAGAAGCCTTATTTCATAAACTAGACCAAATAACATTAGCAATAGGGACTTGGCCTACAGGTCAGAGATCTCCTGCTCTCTTTACTCAAATGATGCAAAAGCTTTATTTAGCAAAATATATTTTAAAAACTAGGATTTTTTTTTAGTAATTTCCTTTTAAAAATTGAAATTTAGATGTTGAATTATTCACTTACCTTTATTAGGATGCTTATATCACTGAATAAAATTGTATTTGATCTATTTGAGTTGCTTATTGTATTCCATCATTGTTCATTGCTAGAAACAGTACTAAGCACTTTATCAGTTTGGAAGCATGCTTTTTGTTTTGAAACTTTTTGGGGAAAGTTCATTATTAGTCTAGATCTTATTTGCCATGCTTTTTTTTTTTTTTTGAAAAATATTAGATAATCACATTTTTTTTAATCTAGAAATAAAAATGACAAGGTAGACATGCAGTTTTTTCTCTTCATGTTCCCAGGTCAGCTCATTTGGATCCCTGAGAATATGTTTATTTTTATGCAGATAATTTTTTCCATTGTCCTTTAAGTAGGCTTAAAACTGTATATTTACATAATATGTATTGGTACTGATATGGTGCTAGGTATTTTAATAGGCTGAGATTTTTATGTAAACAAGATCTTTTAATGAGATCAGTTTTTATTCTTTGTACTTGACAGGGTCAAACATTTTTCCCTTTGGTTTCAGATTCATTTTTAAGGAAATATTTTAATTTTTGTTAGAAGAAATAAATTGGCTATTCATTAAAACATTATGCAGTCATAGACTTTTAAAATAAAATAAAAAATTAAAGTGTTAAAGTGCATTTTGGACCTGGATTTTAGTTCTTGCTCTTCTACTGCATAGCATTGTGAGTTTAGCCAAGCTTGTAGCCCCTTTAATGGGCTTAAGTTGTTCTTTCTGTTAAAATAAGGTTAGACAAGATGATTTCTCAAGTATCTTTCAAATTTAAAATCCTATAGTTTTATTATCTGTGATCATGTTATTTTTAATGGTGGTGGTGCTGTTGAACTATTCATTCAGAAAAATAAAAATGTTTAAAATATCAACATTATGATGTATAATTTGTATGTGTTGAGCACATGATGTCTTGGCAGTCTTAAAAATAAGTTTGACTTTTTACCTAATTCCTGTGATTAGTCATCATGCTAGTTCGAAGAAGGAGAACCAGTGGTAATTCTCATTTAAGTAACGTTGTCTGTTGGAATGCAGGTGATAGCTGCTTTTCTGATGAGCATCCACAATGCTTTTTAGCAGTGAAAAGTTGGTTCCCATACTTTAATATAGTGGAATTTTTAATTGGGGGAAGTGGGCTTGAAAGGAGAGAAGATCTGGGACTGATCTTCACACACCAGGTCCAACAGTGAATTGATGAGAGTAATAGTCCATGATCATCGAGAGCCTAGACTGTATCACCCTTTGAGTTTTACCAGCTAGGTACTGAGTTTCTCAAGTCAGGTGTGAAGAAAAGGGCATGGATATGTCAGAAACAAAATATACTGGGTATAATCCAAATTTATTAGCTATATAATTATTTTCTGCATTACCATTCTTGTACATGATGGAATTTCTGAAATCATTACATAGAAAAATGTTCTAAATTATCTCTTGCATGAGAAAACACAAACCTGTCTCAAAGACTAATATTTATCTAAGAATATGAACAGATACTGAATGCCGTAATGTAGACTATTCCATTACCAGTCTTTGTCTGAGGGGGAGATCTCATTTTATGAGGGGACCAATGGCTTAAAGATTGCTTGGCTGTAGAGGACTTCACCTGAGCAGAATTTATCCTGGCAAAATATTGGTAGTCTTGCAATAGAAATATTAGCAATGACAAGGAATCGAATGTTTTGCTCTTTTACTCTTCCCAGTTTGACTTAAAAGTACCAAAAAGACATAATGAAAGACTTTGCTGTTTTTTGATATTAAAAAAATTTCAGTCTTCATGTGTCGCAATTTTAATTTTAACCACTTGACCTATTCATATGCTCCATTAGACTTTTCATGTCACTGAATGCTAGACTAAGTCAGTCCTAGGTCTGCTTTAGGTAACGTAAAGGAGGAGACACTTCCATAGATGTTCACTTTATAATTTTAAATTGCTCCCCAGAGTCTTGGAAATAATAAATGGGATCTGAATGTAGAAATTTTTCTTAAAATTAGTCCAAGTTTTCTGCTCATTTTTACTTATACTATAATGACAACATTTACCATTACTAAGTGATGTTGTTTTGTTCAACAGCAGTGAGTGGAAGAGCATCTGCAATGTCCAACACTCCTACCCACAGTATCTCAGCTTCTATTTCCCAACCTCAGACGCCTACTCCAAGCCCGATCATCTCTCCTTCGGCCATGCTGCCTATCTACCCTGCCATTGATATTGATGCACAGGTGAGGCACCTCAAATCATAAAAGGAATCAGTTGAATCAATTAAATAGTGTTAAAATAGTTCTTACTTTTCATTAACTAATTTATGAAAGTTTAATGTCATTCTTTTTTAAGCATACCACGGGTTCTTACTGTACACTTGTAAGTTAAAGCTCACAAAAAGCCTAAGTGTTTATGGCACTGTCATTATTAATGTATTTTCTTAAGTCGTAGATGATGATATCTAGTTCTGTAAAATAATACATATGATATACTTAATAAAATCTATCTTAAAAATTGATAATGCTACTTTTTCAGCCATATCACAGTGTTTACTGTTATATTCTTGGGTACTAGAAGGTCTCAAAAACATTGACCAAATAGCTGCATAGTCTGATGAAAGAAATTTGTAAGTCCATCGTTTCATAGTATATGAAAAAAAAATACGTGAGTCGATCTAACCAACATTTATTTAAGAACACATTATGTGCCATGAACTATGTTAGGGGTTCTGGTACAAAGATAGCAATGAAACAGCCCCTGCCCTCAAAACGTCTTACCAATAGGCAGAGACCTATACTTGAATTAAAAGATAGAAAATAAATACAAGGTAAAATTTTGAGGCAGAAGGGGAGTACCAATAGCACTGGGGGATCAGAAGTAACTATATATAAGGTGTCCATGAGCAAAGCTTAAAAGGAATGAAGATATTCTAAGAGGCAGCCATGAAAGGAGAGACTGGAGTCATGGAGTCCCATTAGAAACATGTGGCAAAACTCAGGTGCAAGATGAAATCCTAAATTAGGGCAATGACCAAATGAGTAAGGAGAAAAGTAGGATGTAACCAATTTTTGGCAACTGATTAGGTATATGGGGTGAGAATGAATGAGAAGTCAGACACACCACCTATGTGGTAAAATCTGAGTTGTTGGAAGGTTTGCTGTCCCCGATAGAAATAGGAAAGTTCAGCAGGATGGTCAGGGGAGGGATTAGGGAGGAAATAATGCATTTCCTTTTGGTCTTATTAATTTTTGAGATGCCTGCAGGACATCTGTTTGGAAATACCTGGTGCTATATATTCAGTGTTTACACTCGGTATGTGATATAAAATTTAAAGAAATTAGTCATTTCTTCAGTTCATCATTACAATCTACCTATGAATATTTATGATTTCCAACAGGCTCTAATTAGTAAAATAAAGATGCCAGATCTCATGCCACATAACCTGGCAGAAGATCAATTTTCCAACTTTCCTTTCCTAGGGGGTTTAAAAATGATCTTGAATGATAACAGTCACAGAATTTAAATGTTGGAAGAAGAAAGAAATGCCCATTACCATCTCTCAAGCTAGTAGTGGTCCCTCACTGTTTGTCCACCTCCCTCTGCTTCATGACTGCCTTGGCGTGTGCGCATGAGAGGCTTCTATGCCAAGCGATTGCTTGGTGATGGTTTTGTTCGGCCCCAGGTTCGGCCCCAGGTTGTGGCTAGGATGTTCACATGCATGGGCAGGGATCTCCCTGAGTGCCCCTATTTTGTCTGTGCCGTGCAACTTTGGTACGCATCTGTGCCAAGCCCTTCCGCTGGTTTTAGTTGCAGCTGCTCTGAAGTCATCACTTGGGTTTGAGTCCTGCCTCTGGCACTTACTTTGCTCGAGTTAGCCTCTAAATGAGAGGATTGAACTGTGTGGCCTTGGAGGTCCCTTCCAGCTGTAGCGTCTGTGACTCTGTGAAGCCTGTAGTGTTGTTTAATCCATCCTACTGGATCCTTTCCACAAGGAAGAAAGGGTACTTTATCAGATACTTTGCTAAAATCTAGGTGAACATATTTACAACAGGTCTCGGATTTGCTAGATTGGTGATCTTTTTATAAAAGGGAATAAGCCTGGTGTGATAAATTTTGATGAAACCATGCTTGCTCTTTGTAATCAACACTTTTCCTTTCTTCATTAACCATCTCTGTAATGATCAGTTTTCTAAATTTCTAAGGAAGCAAAGTCAAGTTCACTTGCTTATAATTTGGAGATGATTCTTCTAGTCCTTTCTGAAAATCAATACATTTCCCCCCTTTCAGTTCTGTAGCACCTCTTCAGTCCTTCTTGATATCACTGACAATGACTTAGCCATATCTGCCGGTTCTGCATCCAAGAATGTAGCTCATTTGAGCCAGATGGCTTGAAATCATGCAGATAAGTTGATAAACATAAATTGCCTGCTACGTGTCAGGAACTGTGCTGAACACTGGGGATACAGATACAAAAAAGATAGTTCCTGCCCTCAAAGAGCTTACTGAGGGAAGACAACATATGAAACGAAGCTGAAAATGTGGGGAGAGGGGAAGATAAACCTGCCATCATGGGGGGGGGGTGATCAAAGGAGTCTAAAACAAGTGCCGTGAGTGTGAATGAGACATCTAAAATAGCTTGATACGTAATTTATTAAGTGCTTAGTATGTGCCAGGTACTATACTAAGAAAACTAGCAAGACAGTTCCTGCCCTTAGGGAGCTTGTATGTGAATAGAGAAAGACAGCACATAAAGGCAAAGTGGGAAGACGGAGGGAGTCACGTGCATGGCATGGAAGCTTGATTCACAGTAAGAGAAGGTGAAAGCTCTTCTCTTGGAGGCAGAGGACCCAGGAAGGGAGTTGGAGGCTGTGGTGGAGCGCAGATGGAATGATGGTTGGATTGCCAGTAGAGACGGCTGGAGAAGAGGTCAGGGAGTCAAGGAAGACTTGGGTGTTCTCTTACTGTTTTCTTATATAACCTTACCCTGTTAGTCGTTGTTCTTCTGTCCTTTCATTTTCTTTAAATTGAGCAGCTGCCTTGTTAACCATTTTCACATTGACCCCTAGCAGCAATTCTATACATTCTTTGAATCTATTCTGTCTCCATTTAAAATTTTTTTAAATAAAAACCCTGTAGTTCTAGTCAGTCTCAGCTTCTTCTGAGCTTTGACACTCCTGTCATTCTTATTTAGGATCTTAAATCCATCCGTTTTTTGCCTGTACTTCTGTCTTCTATACATATCTTTTAAAAAACGTAAGTTGGTGGTGAGGTCTTTGAGCATATACAGCATGTCCCAGATGTTTTAGTGCAGATTTAAGCTTTAATAGCTTATCAGTCTCACGGCTTATTTTTTCATTGCTTTGGAAATTTCCTTGGAACCATTTGAAATCTGTCTTCCCTAAATCTAGGGCACATGTTAGACTGTTGAGGTTTCCTTTCCTCCTCTGTCAGAGACACAAGGAGGAAGTAGTTCTCTCTCGCCAACCCAGAAACCAGTTATTCCCTGTTAAACTGAAATCATATTGATTATGGAATGTCACCGTATTGTTTCCTCTTTTGAAGCATAAAATTACAACTAAGACAAGTCAAAAAGTTATTCATTGTTCTGCAGTTGGAAGAGAGCTAGAGCCAGATATCTTAATGGTTGACCGTGTCATTACTCTGTTATGCCTATGTGCCAGGCTTGTGCAAGGTCTGTTTCCGTACTTCCTCACGTATAGTGCAGCATGTTTCTCTTCATTCCACTTCACTCACAAGTATGCAATGTGTTTATGTAACTGCATGTACAGAGTGTAAGAGTGCATGGCAGCTTTCTTCCAGCCCTATAGAGGATGTGATCTTTTCTGAGAAGGGAAGTAAGGTGACCTAAGTGAATCAGCGTTGTTTGGATCCATCGAAATTTATTCTCACTCTTTTCAAGCTTTGTACAAATCTTGATGTATAATTTTCAGCATTATAATAGTGTTCCTGCATTTCTTCTCTTTGTTACATGGAGGAAGTTTGGAGTCCTCCTGCTATAAAACTGCTTCTATCGCTCTGCATGAATACACATGCCTGCACACATACATACCTTTATATAAGCCACAACTTGTTGCTCTCTTCGCTTGGTCCTAGAGTAATATAGTCTTAGATGTTTAAGAGTTTTATTGAACTGAATGTGTCCTTGCACTTAATGTCCTCGGGCTGTGGTGACGTTTCTGTGGTTTAGTTTCTGCTTTGAATTCATTTATTCTCTGCTCTCGTTTGTGTGTGAGATTGGTAGATCTAATGTCCGTAGCTACTTCCTGCTGTGATTGACTCTCATCTCTCATTCATGTTTGCATTTCTTCTTCCTTCTCTTCCGTGATCCCCTCCATAATTATTTACTAACCAATTCAAGCTCCTCTTTGTCTTTTTGTAAATTATTTGTCTCTCAAACTCTCCCTTGTTCTTTTGTTGCTCTTTGTGTTTGAGAGGTTTGGCTATTTTAGATTATTTTGATTACACTTCAGTTTAACAATAAAGGCCAGGTAATGTGCTAGGTGCTAGGGACACAAAGGAAAAATTGAAAACTGCCTTGGCTTTCGGTTGCTATTGGATGATGGATTTCAAATAGATCTACACTGGGATACGTTTGTTCATTGTATGCCCATCTGATGAGGAGTAGAAGCCAAAATGTAGCAGTGGTGCGTACGAAAGTACTTTAATAAGTTGTATTGAGAGTTCCCTTGCGCTCCGTCTGTCAAGCTCCTAAGTTGTTATATCATTTTAGACTTTTTGGTGAACATATATTTTTGGCATACACATACACACATGTGTAATTCTTAGTAGCATTTTTTTTCCTTCAAATTTGTTTCAACAGCCTAGCTATGGAATTTCACAAAGGCCACTTAAGTTTTTGACCATTTAAAAGAAAACCTATAAATTTTTATTTAGTATTGGTGGGAAGCAGTGGGTTTCAGTGGAAAGAGCAGTGGTATAGAATCAGAGGACCTAAGTTGAAATCCTGGTATTGCCTGTGTGTGTAACCTTGAGTGAGGTATTTCACCTCAGTTTCCTTGCCTGTAAAATTAGGGGTTGGGTGAGATGATCTCTAAAGGCCCCTTTCAGTTCTAAGCCTATGATCCTAATCCAAGATTGGAGAAGACAAAAGAGTGAGTATAAATATGTATGTTTCTAATTTAGCATCTCAGTAGGAAAAAAATTTTTTAAAAATTTTTTTAAACAGACTGAAAGCAATCATGATACAGCACTTACACTGGCCTGTGCTGGTGGACATGAGGAACTGGTGCAAACACTGCTTGAGAGAGGAGCTAGTATTGAACACCGTGACAAGAAAGGTAGGAACTATTTTTGTTCTGGAAATTGTTTTTAATGAGGTAAGATGCTCTGTCTCATGTCTGTAAGTCATAGTGCCTAGCAGTATCAAATGTGAGTTTGAATTCTGCATAGAATGTTCTGACAGTAAATGTTTTTCAGGTTTTACTCCGCTCATCTTAGCTGCTACAGCTGGACATGTGGGTGTTGTTGAAATCTTGCTGGACAATGGTGCAGACATTGAAGCCCAGTCTGAGAGAACTAAGGACACACCGCTATCATTGGCTTGTTCTGGTGGAAGGCAAGAGGTAGGGCTTCATTCTCCTGAATTTTTTCCCTTCCAACTTTGTTGGATGAGTGTACCTTTTAGGATTTTTAAAACTTTGGCCATCTTAACAGGGTTTGAAGTAGATGGAATGTTTCTACAGTGTTAGCCAGGCAAAACAAAACAAAAACTTTGTCAGAAGAATGGGTGCTATCCATAATTCTGTAGCCCCATCTTCAGGAAAATAGTAAGCTAGCTGCCATCATGTATCGTTGGTCCATCAGAGTAGGAATTAGAAGACCTGGTTTTCTTTTGTCATGCCAAAGTTTGCCTGACCATTGGTTTTTTATAAGTCTTTTCCTGTTTCTGTGAGTTCTTTCCCACTTAGGCTCAGGAATCTTTTGGGGTATTTGGAGTAAGCCCTGGGAAAAGGCAAACAAAGAATTAAGAATATATTCTCAGTGTTTCACCTCTTTTTTGGTGTAAGCACTACTTTACAAAGTTTCTTTCCCACAACAACCCTATATCATAAGTAATACAAAAATTATAGCCCCATTTTATAGAAGAGGAAAGTGAAGGACCGAATTCAAGGGACTCTTACCTAGGTTTTCTGAAGAAATACATACAAAAACATAAATGCATACTGATAGCTTGGAGAATTAGGAAAGGCTTCCCTTTGAAGCAAGTTAGGGATGATAAGACACGAAGGTGAAGGGGGAGTGAGGACAGTCTATGCAAACGCACTGAAGTGGGTAATTGAGTCCTGATGTCCAATATGGCACAAAGGCCATATTGGCCCTGGAGCATATCTCGCCTTTACCACTGGTCCAGCTGCTTGATAGCTCTCCCACCCAGCTTTTCCTGTTTCTGCTGGTTTATAAACAAACCATCACACCACAGCCATCCAGTCTTCGAAGTGAAAAGTGTGTTGCTTTTCAGCCCAGTTCCAGCTTAACAGTTACTTCTGCTAAAATGTGGGACTCAAAACTGGTCCCACTATGTGAGACATACCACCAGATACATAAGCTACTGAGAAGGACCCCTTGGCATGCTCTGTTGCTGTTACTGCATCCTAAGATGACGTCCCTTTTTGACACCGTTGATTCACCTTGAGCCTTGTAGTGCCATGGAAAGCACAATGACCCTCTGACATGATCTTGGTGACCTTGGTGTCCCTTGAGGGCATCTAGATCTAGGATCCTGTGAAACTCCCATGACATAAATTGCTAGACACATGACAGTTGGATGAACTTTTTTGTTACTTCAGTTAGGGCTTGTCTGCATGCTGTTTCTGAGATTTAGTTTAGTTAAGTTATCCCTTTCTTTTGTTAATTTGGATAGTCTATACTGATCTTCTTAATGATCAGAACTGGTCTATATATACTTATGGGACCTTAATAAACAATTACAAGGACATTTTCTTAATATTTTAATACCTTAGGGAAAACCTAGTAATATCTGGGAGTTAAGATCTGATTGGGATTTGTTTCAGATGCCTCTCTAACTTGTCTTTTATATGCTTGCTCTCGCACTAGACCCCGCGTAGTGAAATACTGTCTGTATCTAGATGTTTCCAAGAGGCAATTATTGAAGTTTCTCTGCAGAGAGGAAAAATACGTTGACTGTTCCCTGCTGTTTGAGCTCCCTCTTACTACGGCCTTTAAGGCTTCCTGTATGTTAAACCTTTAAAAATCACTAAAAGGAAGGTGCTTTATTACCACATTAGATGGGATGATTTAGTATTTGGAGAGCTGCTAATAAAAATAATGATTTATAATTCAGCAGTCTTAAAGTTATTAGTGTAATAAATCTCTTCCAGTGCACCTGAAGAAATAGCAGTGTAATTTTAAACATTGTGGTAGATGAACCTCACAGCAAAGTGTTGTGTGCAAAATTACCTATATATCTCACTAAAATTTACAGCTTTTTTGTCTTTATTGAAATGACATTTATTGTGGAAAATAGCCAGTTTAAAGTATTAAAGCGAATAGTAATTAGGGCTAATTTCCTTCCTTTAAAAGCAGAGTCAATAGGAAAAAAAATTAAGTTTCGAAAGAGACTATTCAAAATAATAGCCATTCATGTGAAAGTCTTGTGTAGATAAATGGGTAACCCTAAGTTCTTGATATTTTAGTCAATTAAAATGTTTATCTTTTTCCATTTTATTTTAGAGCCCCTGAGTCCTTATAAGCAGAGGGTGTGTGTGTCTGTGTAATCACCTTTAAATTACTTTTAAATGCTTGATTGTATAGTCATTTAAAATTTGAACCTCCCAAGCCTACTCCAGTGTGATGACTACTATTTCTTTAGGATACTTCATTTGGTTACAAAGGGTAATTGTGGCCAAAATCTAGAAATCATTGTGAAGGATAAGGAAGTATGGGATTGAGACACTTCAGAACCCTGGAGCACCCGAGATATTTGATTGCTGCTGCCTTTGAGGACAGCCTGCAGACTATTGGATTATGGTGTAGGAGAGGAGTATGATGGTGGTTATTTTTTCAAGGGTGGACCAGCAAAGAGACTGGATCAGGGAGTGCATTGGTATAGAGGACTGTCCCCACATCCAGGAGACCCCTTCTCTGCAAGGTTCATAAGCACTGGCGTTAAAGGATTCACCCTAGTCATCACAGCCAGGATGTGTCAGAGGTGGAATTAAGGGGGCCCATAAAAGATATTTTTCTTGAGTTTTGATGATGTAATCAAAAGAGCTTTAAACAGAAGAGGACGGGAAAGAAAGGCATACATATGTTCGTGAAAATGGATACCAATACCATCAAGAATAGCGATGAAATATATATAAAGGATAGCAGTAGGGGCATCCAGAAGTCCAAAAACAGAGCCAGCATGGTTATCTATAGACTCGAGGATCTGTCCACGAATGTAAGACATGTGGGCAAGAACTGAGGTAAGCCAGGAATCTTGATTCAAGGAGATGCATTTATCCTTGACAGGGTAGGGATGAAAAGATAGTCCTTATTCCAAAAAAACAGGATGTATAGAGGAGTGAAGGTGTGGTGGACTGTGACTAGGTAGTAGTGTTGTATGTTATAAGGGAGTCCAGGGCCCAGAGGAGGAACAATGGTGGGGAAAATATTTTGGTAAAGATCAAAGGAAGCTACAATAGCATCAATGTTGTCGTTAGAGAATACTACAGAACCACTCAGACAGAAACATGAACCATCAGTAAAGGAGGTTAACAAGCATTTTTAAGAGTTTACTTTATGTCCTAAGTTCTGAGATGCAAAAAAGGGCAAAAAATAGTCTTTGCCTGTAACAAGCTCATTATCTAATAGAGGATGAAAACATAGAAACAACCATGTACAAAAAAGATATGTGCAGGATAGCTCAGAGTTCATCTGATAGGGAAGGCACTGGCTTAAGGAGAACCAAGAAAGGCAGCTTGGAAGTTGTAGGAAGATGGAAGGGAAAACATTCCAGGCCTGGGATAGAGCCGTTACGGATATCCAGAGTCAGGCAATGGATGCATGGAAGTAATAGGGAAGTACTAGTGTTTATTAAAAAAAGGGAGGGTGACATGCATCTTTAGGAAGATCACCTTTACTGCTAAGACGAGGATGGATGGAGTGGAGAGACTTGAGGCAGGGAGACCAATTGGCTATTGCAGTGGTCCAGGCATGAACTGATGAGGGCCTGCTCCAAGTTGGTGGTGTCTTAACAGCACTGATCAGCCAGGTCAGAGGGTAACCAGGAGAACAGAGTGTCCCGAAAATCTTGGGAGAAGAGAGTAGCAAAGAGAAGAGGGGGTATGGTCAGTGTCAAAGACTCCAGAGAGGTCAAGAAGGCTAAGAATTGAGGAAAGGCCATTAGATTTGCCAACGAAGAGATCATGTGTAACTTTGAAGAGAGCAGTATTAGTTGATTGGAGGGAGAAGTTTGAAACCAGGGGACAGAGAATTGAGAAGAGAGTGACAGGAAAGGAAGTCTAGGCACCTTGTAGATAGTCTTGGCAAGGAATTTACGCAGAAGGGGAATAGACCGATTTCAACTGAGGGTGTTTTGAGGATGGGGCGGCATGAGCCTATTTATATAGGAAGTAAGGAAGCAGATAGAGAATTGAGGTGATATTTGGAGAAATCTTCTAAAGAAGATCCCTTTGGAAAGGGATTCCTCCCTGCAGGGAGACAGGCCACCTTTTTGTGGAATAAAGGAGGAAATAATTGCAGAAGGCCTTTGAGTGATATGAGATGAGAAAGAGGGAGCTCTTGCTATGGCCTTCCTTCCTTTTTCATTTAAATATGAGGTAAGGTTCCCAGCGTTAAGAAAGCAGGGAGCCTGTGGAAGTTTGAGGATGTGAGTTTCCAAAGGCTGCTGTGCTAAGTGAGATGGTGGTTTGATTAATCAAGTGTAAAAAGATCTGGCCTTGCCACCTTCAGAGTCCAGATGAGATTATGTAATGCATTTGTAAAGGACTCATTCAGCATGCTTCTGATTTTTCTTTATCTTCATTCATCAACACATGAATAGGAATGAAGGCAGCAGTTGGTGGGAGTAATCCAAGATTGAGCTTGGCAGGGCAAGATGAGCAGTAGAATTGGACAAATGACTCAAGAGAAGAGGGAACTGTAGAGTTCAGCTGGTTCTCCGACATAGGCAAGGAATGGAGAGTGTGGCCAGTGTAGGAGTAATGGCCTGGCAAGGTATTGCAGGTCACAGGGTAAAGAACAGGGTTAGTTTGTAAGATGCAGAAGGAAAGATGGAATGACACCAGATGAGGAGGAGGTAAAGGAATTTTACAAATCATGAACATGGAAGTGGACATAGAGAAACAGGATGTGGGAAATGAGTCTGTGGAGGATTTAGGCAGTTAAGGTATTTGAGAAACTTTTGATGTGGATGTCGAAGTCTTCCCTGAGGCCAGGAGAGAAGCATAAAAAACAGACTACAGCCTAGCATGAAGGTATAATCAGGTAGTGATGAGACAAGTTATTCAGGCATTTGTTAGACTTTTCTCTGTAAAAAGCAGATCAGCTTTGATATCATTGTAGCTATATTGCCAAAAAAAAAAAAAAGGTGCAGAAATAAGATCAAGAAAATTGTATTTCACTTGCCTTCTGAATTCATCAGTTCCATCTCTGAGGGTGGATAAAAAGAAAGTAAAAATAAAATGAGAAAATTATACTACAATTTGCACTCAGATTTCATTAGTTCTTTCTCTGGAAGCGGACAGCATTTTCCATCATGAGTCCTTTGGAATTGTCCTGGATCGCTATATTGACAAGATTTTTCTTTCACAGCTTTCACAACTGATCATCATTACAGCATTGCTGTTACAGTGCGCAATGATCTTCGGGTCCTTCTCGCTTCACTTTGCATCAGTTCGTATAGGTCTTGGCATGTCTTTTCTGAAATCATTTCCCATACATTTCTTATAGCACAATAGTATTCCGTCACAATCCTATGCCACAAGTTGTTCAACCATTTCCCTGTTGATGAGTATCCGTTCAATTTCCAGTTCTTTGCCACCACAAAAAAAGCAGCTATAAATATTTTGTGCAGAGGTCCTTTTACTTTTTCTTTGCTCTCTTTGGGTTACTCACCTAGTAGTGGTATTGCTGGGTCACAGGGCGTGCACAGTTTTACAGCCTTTTGGGCATAGTTCCAGCTTGTTCCCCAGAATGGTTGGATCAGTTCGTCACCTATTTTCCCCCTTCCGCTTCAGCATTCGTCATTTCTGGTAGGTGTGAGGTGGTTATTCAGGGTGGTTTTAATTTCCCTTCACCTAGGGATCTAGAGCATTTTTTCATGTGACCATAGGTAGCTTTGATTTCTTTTTCTGAAAATCGCATCTTCATATCCTTTGACCATTTATCAGTTGGGAAATGGCTTTTATAAATTTGACTCAGGTTTCTACATATTGACAAATAAGGTCTTTATTAGAGAAATTTGCTGTGAAATTTTTTAGGAAAATGTGGTCTTTCTGATTATCTCTTTCAGTTACGTGTACTTCTGCTTTTGCTTTGTCTGAGATCATGATGTCCACCCCTGCCCTCTCACTTCAGCTGAAGCGTAATAGACTGCCCCAGCCTTTCATTTCAGCTCTTTCTGTTTCACGTGCGCCTCTCGAACACAGCGTATTGTTGGATTCTAGTTTCCGATCCATTCTGCTGTTCACTTCCCCTTCTGTGGGCTAGTTCACCGTAATGTTCACTCATTGTGAACGTTTCCCTCCATCCCATTATCTTCTGTTTCATTCTCCCCTCTCCTCCTCTCTCTTCCTCCTCAAAAGTCTGTCATGCTTCTGACCACTGCCTCCCCCCAATCCCCGCTCCTCTTTATGCCACCCCCCCCCCCCCCCCCTTTGTTTTCCCTTTCTCCTCCTATCTCCCTGTTGGGTAAGATGGATACCCAACTGAGTAGTATGTATGTATGTATGTATATGTCTGTGTGTGTGTGTTCTTCCCTCTTCGAACCAATTCCAGGGAGAGTGCCTGACACCCCTTCAACTCAGTCTTCCATTTGTGCCTCTATTATATAAGAAAATTTTCCCCATTCTACCTTTCCCTGCCCCTTTCTCCTGTTGCATCCCTCTGTCTACGTCCTTCTGACTTACCTAATAGTGATAAAATTCTTAGGAGTTACATGCATCACCTTTGCATATTGGAATATAAACAGTTTAACTCCTTTGACACCCTTGTGATTGTTCTTTCATGTTTACCTTTCTTTCTATGCTTCTCTTGAGTCTTCTGTTTGAATGTCAGATGTTCTATTTAGCTGTGTTCTTTTCCTCATGAATGCTTGGAAGTCCTCTATTTCATTAAGTGTCTATTTTTCTGTCTGAAGTATTTGTACTCAGTTTTGCTGGATAGGTTATTTTTGGTTGTGACCCTAGCTCCTTTGCCCTCTGGAATATCATATTCTAAGCCTTATGTTGCTTTTACATGGAAGCCACTGTCCCTCTCATTTCTTTTCCCATTTTTCCCTCTCTTCCAGGAATTCTTGTTTGGCTTGGGTCCATTTTCCTTTGAGGATTTGTTTGCAGCTGTTTTCATATTATTCTCTTCTTCAGAGCACTTATTATTTTAATATCTTCTGTACCACTGGAGTAGATTTTTCTGATGAGGTTCTTTTTTTGTTGTTTGCTCATTTTTCTAGCCTATTGCCTGACATATTAAATTTGGGCTCTGCTCACCTAGGGGTGGGAAGGCACTGTGCCAAGCTTTAGGCTTTTTTGTGTTGGTGTTTCCAGAACTAGTTCTGGGGTCTGCAAGTTTTTGGTGCTTCCATGGTAAGGTGATCCTGAGAGAGATGTGGTCACTGCTCTCCTGGTCTGGGCTGTGGTCCTTCCGCAGGAAGGGCCCCTGCTCCCCTGCAGTCACAAGTGCTGACAGTCCTTTGTGTCTGATTACAGGCGTTCTTCCACCCTGAAACCATTTATGGGCAATAGAATTGCCAGTTGGTGCCAGCACAGGATCCTCTAAGCTTTCTCTGATCAGTTTTGTGACCCCCTTCCTGTCTCTGGGCAGAGAGCTCCCAAAACTCTTGCTGCTTTGGCTGCTGCTGCTGCTACCTCCCAAGCCCACCACAGAAGCTCCTGCTGCTCTCTGGGGCTCTACCCCCCCCCTTTGTTGAGACCTTTCCTGTAGACCTCCTACATTGTCTGAGGCTGGAAAAATGTCTCCCTCTTCCTTTTGTTGGCCCTACCAGTTCAAAATTAGATTGTAGATGTTATTTTACAGTTGTTTGGGAGGACAGTGTAGAGAGAGTTCAGTCGGGTCGGGGCCTGTCCTTGGCTATCTTGGCTCTCTTCCTAGTTTACCATTTTTTAGTATGTTAACTTCAGTCAACTGGAACCAAAATCAGTTATTATATTTAACCTGAAATTTGTAGCTTTTTAGTGTAGTATTCATTTTTATTATTTTTAGTTATAATATGTATTGTTCTTTTGATTCTGCTTTCTTCTCTTCATATTCATTAATGGAAGTCTTCCCATGTCTCTCTCAATTCTTCATTCCATCTTTGGAGCCCAGTAATATTCCACTGCATTCATATGATTCTAAGGTATTAAGTGTCTGGCTCAGTGTCACAACTGTTTTGTGTCAGAAAAACAACTTAAACCCATGTCTTCCCATCTTGGATGATTGTTTTCCATTCACTAAACAACATTTCTTCTATTTATGCTCTGTGAAGAAAAAAAATGAACGTATCAAAATGTGTTAAAAAGAAAAAAAAACCGCTGTTTTTCCTATGATGTTTCTAGGTGGTGGAACTGCTTTTAGCTCGAGGGGCAAATAAAGAACACAGGAATGTTTCTGACTACACGCCTCTGAGCCTAGCTGCTTCTGGGGGTTACGTGAACATCATCAAAATATTATTAAATGCAGGAGCAGAGATCAATTCCCGGTAAGAATTATTCTTTTTTTTTTTTTTTTCTTATTCCTGTGACATCTTCTAGGCACTTAGTTCCCAGAACTTATCTTAAGTTTGGAACAGAAAGTGTACAAAGAGGCCGCTCTGTGGCCCAGTGGTGAGAGTGCTGCTGGACCTGGAGCCAGGAAGACTTTTGAGTCTGTTTGAATCTGGTTTCAGCTGCTTAAGGACCTTGATGTGTGTCCCTAGGCATGACACTCAACATCTCTCTGCCTCCAGTTTCCTTGTTTGTAAAATGGGACTAACAATAATAGTACTGGTCTTCCATGGTTTTGTGGGGATGAATTGTTAAATTTTGATAGAAATAAAGCAAAGTAAATTTTTTTTATCATGTTAAAATCAAGAAAAGGTAGACTCAAGGAATTTAAAACTTAGATTTAGATTCTGCCTTAGCGCTTGGTCCCTCCAAACTAAATTTAACTCACAAACTCTCGTTCAGGCCCTTCCCACCTCTTTGCTAGACTACTGTTCTCCTTATCACAAGCCTCTCCCCAATCCAGTCCTTCCTTCACGTAGTTGCCAAGTTGATGTACTAAAAAGGTGCTGACTGTGTCTTGACCCTACTCAGCAAACTCCAGTGGCTCCCTTTGGCTTCTGGAGTACATTATAAACTCTTGTTAGCTTTTAAAGCCTCGTACAAACTCAGTCTAGCCCCATCTTATATTTGTGGCTTCTCAATGCATTTCTATCCTTTCTCCTTTTCTCCTTTCTGAGAGTTCTGAAATCTACTTATCTAGCCCTAACCACTTTGCTGACCTCTACTCTCATACCTTCAGCTGCCCCTTGGACATCTTGAATTGGTTAGATCATTGACAGAACACATTCTCCCCCCAACCCTTCCTTCCTTCCTTCTACCTTTGCCTATTGTATTTGTAGCTTGTGTCATCCTTTGAGTCACCAGGTGTCATCCCAACTCCTTTCTCTTTTACCCTTCATTTCCAGTCTGTTGCTGTGTCCTGTTGATTTTTTACCTTTGTGATATCACTTGATTATGCCCCCTTCTCTCCTTTGACATTGCAGTTCCACTGGTGCAGGCCTCATCACCTCAGGCGGAGTTTCTGAGCCTTAGTTCTCTTCCCATTCCACCCATCTGCTACTCACTTTCCAAGGGCTTTGCCAACAGTATAGGTCTGACTCTGTCACCTACCTGCTCAGTCAACTCCAGTGGTTCCCCATCACCTCCAGGATGAAACGTCTTGGCATTCTGTTTGCCATCCAAATGCCTTCAGAACTTGGCCCCTTCTACTCTCTTTCCAGTCTTTTTACACCTTTCTCCCTTACCTCTCCCAATGCTCTGTAATCCAGTGACATAATTATCTTTGCTATTCCTCACAGAAGACATTGCTGACACAACATTTTCTCTATGTTTCCCCTATGCCTGGAATTCTCTCCTTCCTCATCTTTATCATCTGCCTTTCCTAGCTTCCTTCAGGTGACACCTAAAGCCTTCTCTTCCACAAGAAGCATTTGCTGATCCAGTTCCATGCTAGTGCCTTCCTTCTTTTGGTTATCTCCAACTTATCCTGGCTCTATCTTTGTTGTACATTGTTGTTTGTATGTCGTCACCCCAGTTAGAATGTGGCTCTGCAAGCAGTGCTTAGCACATGATAGATGCTTCATGAATGTCTCAGTGACTGACTGTGTGCATATACCCCAGAGAAGTCTAGATCTAAGACATACCCTCCATGCTTTGACATAGTCACTAGACCTGCTCTCTTGTTTCTCCCTAGTTGTTTGTATGCTTATCTCCTTGGCGAGCATATGGCTCCCTGAAAGCAGGCATTGTCTTTTGCCTTTCTTGGTTTCCCCAGCACTTAGCGCAGGGCCAGGCACACAGTTGGCACTTGAATAAATTTGTTGACAGATTGAATAACACTCTTAAGAATCTAGCCTATACTAGCCTCTTTAGGTTAATAAGCAAATATTAGTAAATAATAAATATTAACATATTTAGTCCTATCTTAGGTTTAAAATATGTATTTTTCCCATTTCAGAACTGGTAGCAAATTGGGCATTTCTCCTTTGATGTTGGCAGCTATGAATGGTCATACAGCTGCTGTTAAACTTCTTTTGGACATGGGTTCTGACATTAATGCTCAAATAGAGACCAATCGTAATACAGCCCTTACCTTAGCATGCTTCCAAGGAAGAACCGAAGTGGTCAGTCTTCTCCTGGACAGAAAAGCCAATGTTGAACATAGAGCAAAGGTAAGAAAAACTGTCTGTGTGGTGTTCTAGAGTTGTCTTTAGGCAATTCATTTTTATACGTCATGTGACAATGCTATTCTTTGTAGTTAAGAATGGTATCTTCATTTTTGCTTTTTTCAGGTCTATCTGAAAATAGTCACTCTCCAGTGTCAAAGTTTTATGCATATTTTAATAACTGACTTTAACAGGAAGTAATGTGATAATGGAGTCAATCAGAAAATATTTACTATCTTGTTTGTGGTTATTTCTAAAATAAGTTATATCATTACATGTTTTGGTTTCCCTTTATTTCTAGACTGGCTTAACACCACTAATGGAAGCTGCTTCTGGTGGCTATGCAGAGGTAGGCAGAGTCCTTCTAGATAAAGGTGCTGATGTTAATGCCCCTCCGGTGCCCTCCTCAAGAGATACCGCTTTAACCATAGCAGCAGATAAAGGGCATTACAAGTTCTGTGAACTGCTCATTAGCAGGTAAGGTATGACTGCTCTTCAGATTGGAGAATGTGAGCGCAACAGCACCTGAAATATGGGTTGTTCTCAGCACATTGGCATGAATCAAACAAGTCCTTTTTTGTTACTGTTTTTTGATGCTGTTCTGTAGTAGCATTAGTACATCCTGTCTAGTTTTTATTTCTTGACTATTTGATAAATGTGTTTCTTTTTGGCGGGGGGGTAAGCAGTGGGGTTAAGTGACTTGCCCAGGGTCACACAGCTAGTAAGTGTCAGGCATATGAGGCCAGATTTGAACTTAGGTCCTCCTGACTCCAGGGCTAGTGCTCTATCCACTGCGCCACCTAGCTGCCCCAATAAATGTGTTTCTTCAGGAGTCTGTTGTAGATGCTGCCCACTCCCATTTGATCACTATACAAAAACTGATTCTTCAAGTGAAGTGCTTATCTTCATGTCTGTCCTTTCTTATGATTGTATTTGAGTAATCATCAGTTTAATTCTCTTGGCTCAGCTGAAATGCAAGATCTCATTGTTGTTCCTGGTTTATCATTTAAAGTTAATTTGGGCTTAGAGCAGAGGTGATGGTACTGTTTTAAAGGGTCAGAAATGGGTAATTGGCCTCAGTCAACTTGGAGACAATATTCTGTTTTTAGAATGCCTGGTTCATAGTTGGTGCTTATGAACTGATAGATGCATGCAGTTTTATTGGAATTTAATTCTGTATTATGTCTCCTAAAGGTCAGACTTGAACTTTCATTTAGGTTTTTACCCTATTTTTGATTAAACGTTGGATATTGTCCTGCCTATGGAGTAGAATTCAATAACAAATAGTTACTCATTTCATGCTTTTCACCTGTAGTGAGACTCAACTACTGTTAAAAATTCCCATTGTAAACTTATGTGTTTTTTTTTTTTTGTTTTTGTTTTTTCAAAGAAAAAATAACAATATAAAGTTATGTGAAATTTGAAGACTAAAGTCACCTTTTTTTATCTGGGTATGTAGCATGTTGGTACAAAGGGCATAGTATTAGATATTAAAATATTCCTAATTTTCACTCAGGCATAATTTTCTATATATCATTTCCTTAAGTCTTTGTGGGAATTACATAGAAAGGTTAAGACTTTAAAAAAACAAATCAAACTCATTTTTTTAAATTGCTGAGGTTTCTATATCTTTGTTTTTTTTTTTCTTAAGACTTGATTAAAAACAAAATGACATTTAGAAAAATATATGTCTTTTCTGGGATAGATTTTAAATATGTCTTTCTTGCACTAATATTTTCAATGGCTACTAATTTTTTGATTTCATAGAAATGATGTTATTTTCACTTAATATGTAATTTATTTTTCTAGGGGAGCTCATATTGATGTTCGTAATAAGAAGGGGAACACTCCCTTATGGCTGGCAGCCAATGGTGGGCATCTTGATGTTGTCCAGTTACTGGTACAAGCAGGGGCAGATGTGGATGCAGCTGATAATCGAAAGATAACTCCCCTTATGGCAGCATTTAGAAAGGTAATATACAAGGCTTGTAGCTTTCCTTGGGGAATGCTATTGACATGCTGACCATTAAAGACTTTTATGATTTAGTAATTGATAATAAGTAAACAAATTCTGAGACAAAGGAGAATTGTTCATTTCTTGCTTGTGGAGGACCTGGATCTGAATCCTGTGAACCCCAGAAAACTATGACCACAATGTATGTCATTGCTGGAGGGGCCCACATTTCCAGTAGCAAGGGGAGAGGGCCTTCTGGCATCACCAGCTCTGTCCATCCAGAGTTTTCAGTTAGCCAACACGGGTTTGCAGGTTAGAAAGGAATGTAGGTTTAGTTATCGCTGTTATCTTAATTATTACCATTATCTCATTTCTTTGCCATTGAATTAAAATATTAACAGAGAAAGGAAGGAAGTGAAATGTCTAGCTAGCCCTTGTAGACATCTACAAACTGAATAGATTCTCGTCAGCCGTTGAAAGCGTGTGTCTGATGTCAGAAGAGAAGTTTTATGGGGAGGAGAGTGTGGGACGTGGAATCAGAGGCATCTTAGGGTTGGTTAGAGTTTGAATTTCAGCTCAGCTGCTTACTGTTCTGCATTTGGGCAGATATTCCACCTTTTAGGGAGTTAGTTTTCTCATATATGAGATAAAGGTGTTGCACTAAATGGCCTTCTGTGTTTCCTTCATCTTGAAGTCCGTGATTTTGTGGTAGCAATTTCACTTGCTCTGTAGAATGGGTAGCATAGCACTTTTTGCAAATAATCTATGGTTTGTAGTGACATTATTACATTGAAATAATGACTCACGTTTATGTAGCTCTTGACAGTATGTGACGTCTTTTCCTCAAAATAACACTGATAATTTTAAATTAAATTATATGGTCATAATCATTCCCATTTTACAGATGAGGAAGAACATTGTTCATGATCACTTTCCTAAATAAATAGCAGACTCGGGACTTAAATCTAAAGTCCTTTCTATTAGAATTCAAAGTACTGAAGTGCCTGCCACAATTGAAAGCTTAAATAATGTATATTTGTATTTAGAGGGATAAAATTGTATTCCTGAGCATGTACAAGTAAAATTCTGTTTTATACCCAGCAAAAATTTTTTTGTAGTAATGAAATATTTGAAATAGAAAACAAATTGTTAAACCATCTGTGCTGATCTTCCGTCTCTGTTCATTTTCTGTGTCCCTCACTGACTCCTTCCTCTTCCTATTTCTGCTTACCCTGCTGTTCCCACCCCCAATTGGGTGATTCTTCCCTTCCCACTGACTTAACTGGTCTCCCTTCCTCTAGTAATCTTGCTTCTAGAAATCTAGCTTGCATGTCTCTACTAAATTAATTTTTCTTAAGTACCACTACTTTTATTAGGCTATTTCTTTGCCTTCTGTCATTTATCAGATCTGACCCTTTTCCTCTTTTCACTTAGTTTTCACTTAGTACTCTTAAATACAAAACTTTTGTCTAAGCTAGGTATGTTCTTTTTCTGTTTCCTCAAACATTTTGTGCATTATCTCTGTCTCTCTTAAATCTTAGCCAGCCTTTAGGGCCATGCTTTATTCCTACCTCCAGTCTTGCCTTCTCTCATTCTAGTCCACATTGGTCTCCTTCTTGAACTCTTCAAGTATTTATTGTTCATTTTGACCTCTGGTCTTATGTTGACTTGTGGTATTATCTATATGTGTCATGTGGATTTGTCTTCCATGCTCAATAGACTCTGAGAGTAAGAATTGAGTATGTTTCCTCTAAGTACCTATTATATTTTTTTAAGATGCTGTTCAAGAAACAAAATTGTACAAAACTTAGAAGGAGGGAGATAATAAAACCGCCTAGAAAATATTATGTGTAAATGCCCTATTAATTAGTGGTGTATTATGAAAGAGGGATTGATCAGTGCTAATTGTGATTGCCAGGGAAAGCATCATGGAGCAATTGGCATTATGGCTTGACTTTCTATAGCGGGTAGGATATTAACTGGTGAAAATGTAAAGGGGGGAAATTACAGGCAGATTAAAATGTGGGAGCAAAAGTTTTGAGGTATAAAAGGTCATTTGTGTGTGGCATATTATTACGTGGTTAAGGTTGGCTAATGGATAGAATTTAGGCTGTAAAATTGTCAGATTAGTTTGTAACCAGATTGTAGACCTCTTTGAATGGAACATGAAATTCATTTGATGAATAGTAAGGAGCAGTCAACCATTTCTGAATATTAGTACATTATGTAGGCATTTCATGATAATTACTATCCATCACAGTATCCAACATGGTATTCTGAACAGAGCTATTAATAAGTTTTGATGATTGAAACATATTTGTAATATTCAGGACTTACAAAAGAAATAGAAACATTATCAAGACTTTCTCTTAATTAGCAACTAAAAAGGTCTTTGATCCTTTAATCATTCCTACTCTGCTAATCCTTTTTGTCCCAACAAAGGATTTGTTATCTAGAGAGGTTTGGATTTTTTATTGTATTTACCTATAGTGGTTGAGATGTTTGGGGTATTGGGGTACAGATGGATATGAGGTTGCCTGATGTTTGAGAAAAAAAATTCCTAGGTACTCTTCTCTTTCCTAATAATCTAAACATCACTCAGCCATGTCATTTCTTTATGGAACAATACAGTGACAAGTATCGGGGAAAAGCTCATTTCTTGAGGAATTCTTTGTTATAGAATTCTTTGTAACCAAATCATCAGTTAATTTTACCTGTATGTGAATGATAAACTACTTCACTTCAGGCAGAATATCTTACTGCGTTTTAAATGATATTTCTGTAGCACTCTCAAAGTAAAATTGAAATTTATTTTCAGGGTCATGTGAAAGTGGTGCGTTACTTGGTGAAAGAAGTTAATCAGTTTCCCTCCGATTCTGAGTGCATGAGATATATAGCAACTATCACAGATAAGGTAAGTTACTCTTTTGCATCAGCTGTATGCTGCCGGAACCATGTGGCTAAAATAATTCTCTGAGATTCACAGCTCTTTTCGCATACTTTGTAAACATGACAATGCTAAGTAGATGTGTCAGAGTCCTAAATGTAGGATATCTACATGTATATATCTGTGTACATGTCTATTATTCTAGTATTAGTAGTAATCATTTTTCATGTGAACGTCACAATTCAGTATTACAGTAATATTTTATTTATCTGCCATTATCAGCCAATGATGTGTTCTAAACTGGCTGAACTTTCTAAATGACTGAAGCTTATTCTTTTCAGCATAATTCCCTCACAAAAACAGTTTCATCATCCCCCAAACATTTAAAGATGCAACTGTGCTGACTGTAAAAGAAAAAGAGGAAAGATCTTATTCTGTTCAATGTTCTGCAACAAACTCTTTTGTCCATCAGGTCAGTGGAATTACCACATTGGATCCTAACATCCCAGTCTCTAATGTGCTTTTTAAGGACATGAGTTTAGTAAAAGATGAGAATAGGTGCTAGGCTAGCCCCAGATATGTGAAGAACAATCCTGAGCTAGAGGCAAACATTATTTGAAGAGGTTAGGGAACTGTTTTTATAATATGTGAGAGAGAGAGAGAAAGACCTAAATGTTGACAGAAAATCAGACACCCTTATTAGCATACTACTTTCTCATCTCTATAAAATTTTTGAGGATAATTTATACCAATTACAAAGTGTATACTTGGTGAAATTATGAAAAGGAAAGCAGCAGAACACTTTCACCAGATGTGTTCTCCAACAGATCAAATCTTTATAGCCATCAAGATGAGAAAGGTTTGTGGCTGAGTGTCTAAGGAAGGTCCTACTATCTACATTCTGATTGCTAATTATGAAAAAGAGCTTTGATCTTTCAGAACACAATGTAGCCTTAAAAGGTCTCATCCAACAAGATGTTTCTTGTGCATAAAAGAGCTAATAATTACAGCTAGCATTTACATAGTGCTTTAACGTTTTCAAAGCACTTTACACATGTTAACTCATTTGATCACCACCATAGACAATCCTGGGAGGTAGGTGCTATTATTATCCCCGTGTTACAGAAGAGGAAACTGAGGCACAGGGAGGGTAAGAGACTTGCCCTGGGTTGTGCAGCTCATATGCATTTCAGGTAAGATTCAGCTTGGGTCTTCTTGAGGTCTAGTATGTTAAGATCATGTTAGACTGCTTAATAGATACAACAACAGAGAAAGTTTGTTTAATCAGCCTCTGATCATTCATGTCAAGCAAAACAAAACCTGTGGCGAGCTGCTCTCCAGAGTTGTTTGTTTGCTTTTTTTGTGGAGGGCGACCTATATGGATTTCCCGTCGGAGAAGTGAAGACAGTGAAATCCTATCGTTTGGCTCCTGTTTACAGATGACACTGGGTTAATTAAATTGAGCTCCAGTATGACATAAAACGTCTCAGTGAGATCCATAGTTGCTCAAAAAGAGGTAAACCTTGTTACCTGTGTAGGATAAAAACACGTGGCTAGACAAGAACTATTATTCAGGCTGAATTTGCAGGTGGATGAGCCATAGGCTTGCCCATAAATAGATATATTTTGAGCCCACAGTAAACTGGGCTTAAAGTCTGATTAGAAGCAGAGACTATGCTGGGCTACATTTGGGAAATGTCACATTTTTCAGTGACATAAATCTTTGCCCTGAAACAAAGTCCTGTTTTTCCACATATTTGTTCACTTTGTTGGGTGCTGTTGTGTAGCAGATAGCCTCAAACCCAGGAAGAACTAGGTCCACGTCCCACTTCTGACATATACGTGCTCTGGAATGCTACGCTAGACTTCTGTTTCCTTGGGCCATTGTCTAAGGCTCAGTGGCAGAGAAACTGCTTATCTGCATTGGTGGATCAATGAAATCACAGGTCCAGGCCCTATTCTTGTTTTCCATCTTATTCTCTTGTATGGCTGCCAGTCATAGAATACTATCATCTATGAGGAATCAAAATTTCTGGTCATGCAAAGGCAGTGTAAGCACACCTGGTAAGCACAAATAAGGTGAAGAGTTTGACCACTGATGTATACACACAATTCTGCTTCCACTACATCCCTCCCATTCCTTTTTTTCTCCTCTGCCTTTGCCACAGAGTGACTTTCATCCATTTTCCTTGTCACTTGGACTTGTTTAAGTGGTCTTTCTCAGGCTCTTCTTGCTTGAATTCATTCTGCTAAGGCACCATTTTGATGGTATTTTTCCCCTTTTCAGGAATTTTCAGTGGCTCTCTTTTTCTCTAGCAGAAAATAAAAGCTGCCCAACTTAGAATTTCAAGGCTTCTGTGATCTGTCATATTACCTGCTTTCTGATTCCCCAAACTCAATATTCCATCTCTTCTTTGCCTTGGCATGGGCAAGACAAACCCATCCCTGGAATATAGTCCTTCCTCGTCTTGGCCTCTGAACCCTTAGAATTTTTCAAGACTTATTTCAGGTGTACCTCCCCTGGGTAAGTCTTGCCTCATCCTTCTGCTTTTTATCTCCTCAATTCTTGCTTCAATTATCTTATATATTTTACCTATTTACATGTGGGGTTCCTCCACTAGAAAGTGCCAGGCTTTTCTGTGTTCATCACATGCATTGTTTCTTATAGTGTGAAAATATTCCATCTCTCTGTCTGTCTTTCTCACAGACACACACACACACACGCACGCATGCACACATGCACACCACAATTTGTTTAGCTATGCACCCAATTTCTGGGAGTCTACTTTGTTTTCAATTCTTTGCTATCACAAAAAGTGATGCTGTCACTGTTTTGATGTACATGAAGACTTCTTATCAGTGGCTTCTTTGGGGGTATATAATAGCTTTCTTTTTTATTATTTTCTTCTACATTTTGTTGGCATTTCCACAGCTGTATCAAATTACAGTGGGAAAAGGGAGCATATTTACGTTACTCTCATATTTATTTGGAAAATTTCTATTTTCCCATTTCACACAATGGTAGCTTTTGGTTTTTGAGAGACACATTTTATTATGTTTTTCCTGAATGCAGCCCTTCCATGCCTGTGCTTTGCGAAGGCCTTTTTTCCTGCATCTGTTAAGTAAAATCACTCTCAGCCTCCATACCCAGTCAGTTGTCAAGCTCTGTAATTTTTACCTTGGTAACATGTCTCCTCTAATGCTGCAAGCAGCCTGATGCAGACCCTCATCACCGCGTGCCTCTGAGATTACAGGAGCCTATTCTCCCTGTCTTAAGTTAGTCCCCACTCCAATCAGTCCTTCATTTACCTGTCAATAGTCTTCCCAGAGCACAGGTCTGACCATATCTGACCCTCAGTTCACTCAACTCTAATGACTTACTGTTACCTCCAAGATTAAATATCAGATCATCTGGCTTTCAGCATCCCTTCCTATCTTTACAATCTTCTTAGACCTCTCTCTGTATTTTGTGGTTCTATGAGACTGTCTTCCATGCTGTTCCTTCCAGAAAACATTTCATCTCTCAACTCTGGATTTTCACTGGCCTCTCCCCTATGCTTTGAATTTTCTCCTCCTCTCTGCCTCCTGGCTTCCTTTTCTTAGCAAAAGCCCCACCTTCTGCAAGAAAGATTTTCTAGACTTTTTGCCTTATTGACTTCTCTCTGAGACTCCCCCCCAATTTATCCTCCCTATATCTTGTTTGCATGCTGTCTCCTTCATTATGACTGGAAGCTTCTAGTGGGCAGGCACTGTCTTTTGCTTTTTTTTTCATATCTTTAGTGCTTAGCATGATGCCTGGCACGTTAGTGCTTACTAAATGTTTATTGAATTGCATTGAACAAAGCCCTTTGCTGTTTCATCTGCCTTCATTAGTTGGGTGTTACAGCTGAAATTATAAGCAATTCATTTTTCTTTGTAACATCTCTAGTGCCCAGATCAATTAAATGGCTCTTTATGTCTTTGTGAAACACCTTATGTCTTAGACCACAGAGAAGGGTGTGTGTGTGTGTGTGTGTGTGTGTTTTGCTTATTTATTTAAGCCAACATTTAGACTGTCAGCCTCCCATTTTCAGATTTTATTTTACTCTGATTTGGGAGTGTGGGGCTTAAATAGGGAAAAGAGACTGGACCTGTGATTTCATCAGTCCAAGTGCACATCACTCAGGGCAGGTCAGTACCTTCTCTGCCCAGATTGTCTTGGGAGTTGTCTGAGATGGGGAGAGGGGAGAGACTCGGCCAGGGTCACATGGCCAGTATGTGGCTGTCCTGGGACTGGAACCCATGTCTTACTGCCAACTGAGACCAACTTTCTTTCCAGTGTAGTATGAAAACCATATCTTACGAATTTATGCCATGAATTTCATGTCCTATAACCATCTTCTTTCAGATTGGAAATTTATTTCCTTTTTCCTTTTAGGAGATGCTGAAAAAGTGCCACCTGTGTATGGAGTCAATAGTACAAGCCAAAGATAGACAGGCTGCTGAAGCAAACAAAAACGCAAGCATCCTTTTGGAGGAGTTAGACTTGGAAAAGGTAATCCCCTTCTTTACCAGCAGATTAAACAGCATTCTGTTCATTTGTATTAGCTAATTTTTGTTTGTTTTGTTCGTTTTTTGGTGAGCAATTGGAGTAAAGTGACTTGCCCAGAGTCACACAGCTAGTGAGTGTTATGTTTCTGAGGCGAGATCTGAACTCAGGTCCGCCTGGCTCCAGGGCCGGTGCTCTATCCTCTGTGACACCTAGCTGCCCCAGCTAATTTTCTTAAGTCATCAAAGTGTTAGTTCATCATTTAGCAATAAAAAGTACAGAAAATCAGAGAATACCTTAAGTACTCAATCACTCAGCCAGCACTTATTTAGTAACCACTAAATTCCAAGGCCTCTACTGTACACTGGGGAGAGAAAGACAGAAAAATCAGTAAGTAATACCTTGTCTTGAGGAACTTAACTTTCAGTAAGGGGAGGTGACACATACATGTATGTATGCATGCATGCATGCACACCTATAACTATGTCTACATACATGTACAACAGACCATAGATGTGAACGATGTATCATAAGAACCAAAAAAAAAATGTCTTAAGGCAGATTAACTTAGTCACCATAGAGGGTGATAAAAGCAATACAGCTTTAAAATTCAATCTGTGGCTACTGTCATTACATATTCTTGTAAGTTCTATTCTAATTATTGACATAGTTGTTCTAAAGTTATTTGATATTGCTTCCAAATATCATGGATCTACAGAGAGTGTCCTTGATTATTGTACCAATGCTAATTTTAAAGTCCAGATGGAGTGATGTCTTCTTACAAATGAAGTGTCCTTCTCCAGTTCTGTGTGTGATCATTTAAGAACCTATTCTTTTTTTTTTTTTTTTTAAGGCAGTTGGGGTTAAGTGACTTGCCCAGGGTCACACAGCTAGTAAGTGTCAAGTGTTTGGTCTGAGACCGGATTTGAACTCTGGTCCTCCTGACTTCAGGGCTGGTGCTCTATCCACTGTGCCACCTAACTGCCCCTTAAGAACCTATTCTTTATTGAATGCAGTGGCATTTCATTCCTCCCTGGTGCCAGGGGCAAGCATGGTCTTACACTCAGCATAAACGGTCTATTATGATTCCAAGGAGATCCAAGTGGAATTCTAAAGCCCTTTTATAGCACAGCAGTTCATCTTATGCTCTGTGTCGTCTGGGACTGTGCCTGTGTTCCATTAGCCTGTGACTACAGAAAAGAACTGCATAAACACATCAGTTGTAGAGGTTTTGGTTACTTAAAATGTTGGTGTGGGACAGGGCAAGGAGGGAAAGAATTGGAGAGTCACTTGAGGAAGGCCTTTGACCTCTTTCTCTTGGGTAGACAGCTATCGCAGAGCTCCTTCTTCTTTCCTAGGGAAATGGGACGAAGAGCAAGATAGGAGGGTGATGAATGGTAAATTCACTGGAGTGGCTCTGCTAGAGACGGGCTCAGTTGGACTGAAGGTCCTGTGGGTCCGAAATTTTCTAGACAAATCATACCGATTGGCAACATGCTGCTATAAAAGCACTGGTGTTTTTAGCGGCACACCAAATGCCACCAAGGCTCCAGGCACGGTTCTGTCACCTTCTCAATCCTCCTCCTCCCTAGCCGAAGCTGCTCTCGCATAATGTTCTCAAACTGGAACTCCTCTTCACGGAAGGATGTCAGCTAATTTGTGACGTCTCATTGGAAAATAACCTGCGTCAAAAATTGCAGGAAGTCTTCTCATTGAAGTATTTTTCCCTCAAGAAGGAACTTGTTAAGTCAAACACTCCTTAAATTTCTGGAATGCACAGGAAGACACTTTTTGAGCTGTGGAATTCTGGCACTATTGCCTGCTCCACAAAGTTGGTAGTTGTTTTCCTTTTCCTGCACATTCTCGCCAGGTGGAGAATATACAGACTGCATCATCCTCTAGTTTTGATGTTGCCCTCCTATGCAGCCAATTTTGCAAAAGGCTCTTTCTTCATGGCTTCCCTTACCCAGAAACCCTTTGAGGAAGGGCAGATGTTTTCAGTTAAGAATAACACATCTTCAGCTATGAAAGACTAACTTTCTAACATTGTTTGCGGGGGACCTTAGTTGGCTTAGGTATATTTTAACCCATGTTCTAGAAAGTTTTGTTGTTTGGAAAAAGGCAAAATTTCATAAATGTTTATCTTGTGTTATTGATGATAGAGGATGTGTGTGTGTGTGTGTGTGTGTGTGTGTGTGTATGTATATATAGCCAAGTCATAAGAATCAGTGGTAGATGAATAAAGTGGAATAAGATTATGGACGTTTTTAATTTGAGGACAGATACTTGGACTAGTTTGGCAAGACAGTGTAGAGGTTTTGTGGGGTCTTAAGAAAAAGGTAAACATAACCAGTGTAGATGAAGTATACAAGATGGATTGGAGGAGGAAATGAGTTGTGGATAGGGATTGTTGAAATAGAAGATTCCAAGTCTGAAATTGTGAAAGATGAAAGAAACAGAATTTTTTCAGCTTGGAGGAAGTTGAGGCTTTAATGAGCACTCGAAGGTTTTGACTCTAGTTGAGTTGGAGAATGATTTTTATTATTATTAAAGGTAATTATTTCTTTTAAAAACTGGGAAGATATGGAACAATGATCTATCATCTGGGTAGTGAAGATCATGAATTTTATTTTGGCACAATTGAATACTAGATGGTGTTTTTTTTTTTTGCGGATTTGGGGTCACATGAGAAGTCCATTAGGGGTCTCTTCCATCTGAAATTCTGTGATTCTCTGATATCTAAGTATAAATATCTTGCTGATAGTTTTGGAGCTAAAGGTTATAGATCAAGAGATAAGGCATTAAGAGATGACATTCTTTAATAATAGAAAACAATTGAGTTATCATACTAGCTAAGGGATCTCAGAGGCCTATTTCTGTTCTCTCAGTCATTGATTACTTACTGAGTGTTTCCTGAGTGTCTTTCAAGTTCAGACACATTCTCTTGTAATTTTGGACGATGTCAATGTGAGCTTACCCATAAAGACAGTAATGTTTGAGATTTTTAAAAGAATCAGATTTGTTTCAGTACTTTACACTTTGAGTTCAGAAGTTATCATTTCTGGTATGAAATGAGAATTGTTCTTGGTTAGGATTAAGGTGTTACAATCTCTCTTTAATATTTTCCTCAATAGTTAAGGGAAGAAAGTAGGAGGTTGGCTCTGGCTGCCAAAAGAGAAAAGAGAAAGGAAAAGAGAAGAAAGAAAAAAGAAGAACAAAGAAGAAAACTAGAAGAAATTGAAGCAAAAAATAAAGAAAACTTTGAACTACAAGCTGCTCAAGAGAAAGAAAAACTTAAAGTTGAAGGTATTCTTGTAATATACATAATAAGGCATGCTTTCTTCATTTTCTTATCTATGTAATACATTTCTATCAAAAGTCATATTTCATTCTTTTCTTTCCTGTTGGTCATTTGAACTGTACAAAAGCATTTAGATATTCCAAAACTCTTAAAGTCTATGTTGTACTTTTTAAAGATATTTATTTTTAATTATATTCTTACCCTTAAATTGGTAAGTTACAAATTAATAATCATGTGAGTACCTGTATCTTCCACCACTACTAACTTGCAAACTTAATAATTCTTGTTTGTTCTCATTTCCTTTAAATAAATAAATTTGACACAGTTACATAATGACAACATTAACAATCAGTTAAGCCCAGTAATATTTCTTCTTATCTTTGAATGAAAAGGGGGATGCCTTTTAATGTGATGGAATGCAGCATTTATATTTAGAATCTGTTTATGTCAGAGGAATAAGGACCAGGAAGTTACTTCTGTCTTACTGTCTTCTCCTGGCACTAGTGGGACTTAATTTGCCTTTCTCCCCCTTCATTCTAACTTTCTTCCCTTCTCCCTTTCCCTTTGCATGCATTTATTCCAGCCCTGGGAAATTATGTGTGAATCAGATTGGGAGAAAAGAGTTAATGGTGTTTGTTTGGGAGGAAGAAGGAAATTAGCATTTCCTTGCTGACCCCTAAGCAGCATCTAGTACCATGTAGTGTTTTACATTTAACCCTTGTTTACCATTTCTGAGGGACAAGGTTAGGGAAAACTGTTAGAGCAGCCTTGCGATGCAGTAGGAAATATTGCTGAACCCAGTCATAGGGCTGGTGACTGAATCCCACGTGTTCCCCTTTCCTTGGGTCATCTCAGGCTAGTCACCTCAGCTTTCTGAGCCTCAGGTTTCTCATCTATAAAATAAGGTCTCTTCCGGCTAAATTTCGAAACATTTAGAAAATGTGAATTATTACCTCAGAAATTAGTCATTAAAGAAAATTCTTTTTTGCACTAGAAACAGTAGGTATAAACACCATGTAAGGAACCTTTTATTTGTAAATGCAGAAGCTGTATAATTATAATTATATTATCAAATAGTCATGATTCTTTTTAAATTTGAAATTCCTTGACAGTTTCACGTAGGAACAGTAGGTCACAATTTCACACGTCGTTTAAGCCTTGTGATGTATTTGTATTTGAACGACTTCCCTTGTGATTTTGATGATCTTTCCCATCCCTTTTCTGTCCTACTAGATGAGCCTGAAGTTCCCATGGAGCCTCCCAGTGCCACAACCACCACCACCATAGGTATATCTGCAACCTGGACGACTTTGGCGGGTTCCCATGGTAAAAGAAACAATACCATGACCACCTCCAGTTCCAAAAGGAAAAACAGAAAAAATAAAATCACTCCAGAAAATGTGCAGATCATATTTGATGATCAGCTGCCCATCTCATTTAACCAAGCAGAAAAGGTGAACGGAGAGTCAAAAAGCAGCAGCACGAGCGAGAGCGGCGACAGTGACAACATGAGGATCTCCAGCTGCAGTGATGAGAGCAGCAACAGCAACAGCAGCCGCAAGAGTGACAGCCAGTGCTCCGCTGCCCCGCTGCCAGCGCCCGGTGGCAAGAAGCAGCCGTCCGTGCTCGTCACCTTTCCCAAAGAGGAGAGGAAGGCCGTGGCCGCCAAGACTTCTGTCAAGTCAGTTCCATTTAAATTTCTGTTTTAACTCTGCTAGTAAGTCTGATTGAGTTACATCTTAATGCTGAACTTGTTAAATATTGTATAGGCTTTGTTTTTCCCTTGCTAAATGACATTTTTTTTCCTCAAGTAGAATTGATGGGGCATTAGCAGTTCACATTTATCTATTTTTTCGCTTTGTTTTTTTTTTTTGGTGAGGCAGTTGGGGGTTAAGTGACTTGCCAGGGTTATACAGGTAGTAAGTGTTAAGTGTCTGAGGTTGGATTTGAACTCAGGTCCTCCTGACTCCAAGGCTAGAGCGCTATTCACTGCACCACCCCCTAGCTGCCCCATGAGCTCACATTTATATAGAAATTTACAATATACAAAGATCTGGCCAAAAGACAAAACAGAACCCTTCAAAGTAAATAGAAAAATGAGTATTATCACCATTTTATAAGTAGACCAAGGTTCGTATCACTACTGGCCTGAGTTCACACATCTTGTAAATGACCAGAGCAAAGACTTGAACCTAGCTTTTCCGCTTCCAGTCCAGTGTTCTTTTCTTTGCCCTGTGCTTTATTTTGTGCTTTGTGGTCTTTCAGTTTTCTTTCGGCTGCAGGGGGAACAAGACTGAACCACAAGTCAGTTCTGCCCTCTGGGGCCCAGTTTGCTCCTCTGTACATAAGCTCCCTTCTAGCCCTCGATTGAGGATTTATGACCCATTTCGAAATTAGAATATCTCGGAGTTAGAAAATTTGAATTTTTTGTTAAGTGATGTTAATTTGGTCATTATGTGTGTTTTTCTTTTTAAGTTAAAAATGTAGACTTCTACGAATAAACACATTTCAAGTATTTCAAGTACTTTAAATAAATTTGAAATTACTGCTTTCCCAGGAAAGTAGAAAGTCATCATTGGCATGTTTTCAAATAATACACTGACTTATGATTATTAGAGCTTATTAGCCCCTCTATTTGTGTGAAGTGCTACACACTTGATGCTTTTGCACCAAGTTTTAACCTCATTGATAAAACATGTGCGATGGCAGATGAAATTACTTCTCCAACACTTTTACTCTTTGTTTCGTTTAACTTTTTAAAATACATTTAATAGGTTTTCCCCCTTTTCTCTTTAAGATTGTCTGAAACTATCAGTGAGGTATCTGGGAATTCATTGTCCACCTGCACAAAATCTGCTTCCTCTCCACTTTCTTCACCAAATGGGAAGTTGACAGTAGCTAGTCCTAAACGTGGGCAGAAGAGGGAAGATGGCTGGAAGGAAGTTGTAAGAAGGTCAGTGAAATGTTCTTTTCTTAAAATTCATTTGTTATTTCATTTTCAGCTCTGAATTCTCTCCCTTCCTCCTATCCCAAGCTGTTCTACTCCTATTAAAAAAAAATAATAAATTCCTAAATTAGCCATTCCCAGAGAACTGTAGTGTTCTTCAGTCTGTCTGTTATTACCTTTCTTCTATCTGGAGGGCTTTGTAGCATGTTTCATCATGAGTCCTCTGGAATCATAGTTGGTTATTGTGTTGACCCAGAGGTCCTAGGTTTTTCTAAGGGTTGGTCTTTCCAGTATTGTTATTACCGTATAAATTGCCCTCTTGGTTCTGCTCACCTCACTCTGCAACTTTTCATCACGTCTTTCTAGGTAAAATGTTCTTCCTTGTTATTCCAGTTTTAATTTTATATTTTAAGTATTAAGGTTTTGTGACATCGAAATGATATCTCCATTTCTCACAAGGACTTCTAGAAAGTTTTCTGCCTCCAAATTTGAAATCAAATGCCAGAGTGGTATGGAGAACATTTTGCGCCAAATCAAATGATAACAAAATGTCAGTGATCCAGAAAAAAATTGGAATGAAGATCCTAAACTTTCATTTTCTTTTCATTTAATTCATAATGTTCAAGTTCAGAACAGTTTGAAATTTGCTTCTTTCTGAAGCTGTTAACTTAGAATTAGAAAATCAAAGCATCTTCCAAATGTAATTAAAACCAAAGTAAGTGTTTCACTTGAGTCTCTCTTATTACGATTATGTACCTGGTGTTGAGGAATCATCCCTGGAAAGAAAACAACCTGTGCCTGAAAATGGCATTAAAATGAAAACATAGTTCCATAGACAGTTAAACATTCAGAGATCATTCAGATTGTGTTAATGAAGAAATGACTACTAAACAATTTGTAGTTCGGTTAGTTACAATGACCATATTGAATCCCTGTAAGAAAATAAAAATGTTAAAAACTTCATGATTAAGTTTGTGTGAATATCTATTTCAAATGAATATTGTGTATTGAGAGTCTCTCTCCTTATACATACATACACACATATATACATATACATGCATATATGTATATACATGTATATGTATATGAGCCTATCTATTCTTGAACCTGATGAATCATTCTTACCTTTTTAATTCCAGGTTTTCTTCAACTCAGATTTCCCTCTATCGCCAGTTAATGGAAAAATGAAGTTCTACTATACTTAAAATGATGGTTCAAAAACTCACTGGATTTCTAGGTTTAAGGCAGTCTTTTGTACCTGTAGGTTGTGTGGATTTACAGTCACACTATAACACTTCACGTGTTAAAGAATAAAGGAAGATGAATTTTAACCCAAAACAAATGCCCACAGAAGAGGAAAGAAATGTGGCGATAAGAACAGGCATTCAGGACAGGAGATGTTTATCTCTCCCTGGTCCCCTACCTGGTTACATTTTCTCCATTCGTGTAGTGGAGGATAAGAGACTGAAGATGAAATGGCATAAAGTTTAGCCATATAAGGAATAACATTCAATTCTATTTAGCATAGAAATGTTTAGTGATTTTTTTTTCCCCATTGTTTTGCTACTCATTAACAACTATTTTTCTTTTTCTCCCTTTTTTTGAAAATAGATCAAAGAAAGTTTCCGTTCCATCAACAGTTATTTCCAGAGTGATTGGAAGGGGCGGCTGTAATATCAATGCTATTCGGGAGTTCACTGGAGCACATATAGATATCGATAAGCAGAAAGACAAGACAGGGGACCGGATAATAACGATAAGGCAAAATAGTCTTTTCTTTTGTGCTTTTTCTCTCCCTCTTTTGTAGTATTATAATTTAATGTGAGGATTATTTGCATTTCTAGTTGAACTTGAAATTTATTAGTAATCTTTTATTCATTCTGATTAATTTTCTCTTAATTTCTTGAAAAATTCTTTTTCCTTTATGATTTAAAATTTTTTTCATCATTTTGTTTTTCTGGTGGAGGCTGACGAAATGCTCCATAGATACTTAGATGTCTATCATGGAAATTAAAATTGTAGGAGAAAAATGCCTGCATTTAGTCAAGTTCTGCGTTGCCAGTGAAAAGTATTTTAGAGAATTGTGAAAGTGTCACTTAGCCATTCCTTCAGAATTAGAGAATATTGTATAATTGTGTTAAAAGGTAGAAATTATTTGTCCTTTACCTTCCCTAATTTTGTGATGAAAGTATTGTTTAGATAGGGTGTTCTTAATCTGGAGACCATGAACTGGTATTTTTATTTTAATATCTCTATTTGAATGTAATTGTCGTCCTTTTAAAATAGGCTTCTGTTTACTTTATGTTACGTATTTAAAAACATGATTCTGAGAAGGTGTCCATAGGCTTCCCCAGGAAATAGCCAGAGGGTCTATGACACAAAACAGTTTAGAACATTCTGAGTCTTTTAGCCAAGACTATACTTCCTCAGATGTTAATATTTGAAATTCTTTTTGCCAAGAGTTTCCTGTCCTTGGGATCTGAACACTTTTATGCTATGAGATTTAATCATATTCAGTAATCCGTTTAACATGAGGAAGTGTTTAACCCTGCTGTGTGTCCTTTAAAGTGGGAATCATATTCTAGGAAACAAGCGAATGCCAGTAAGCATTTCTTAAAACTTCTCGATGCTTCCACATTCTTTTGACAATCATATGTGCCTTTTTGAAAGAAAATGCTTGCTAAAATAATATTTTAATGTTTTAAATTTGTTCCAATTTGGTAGGCATTTATTGGACACCAACACAATTGGACACATCACAATGTGAATAGCATTGTGTTCAAGGAGTGGGAGGGAGGTGGTTACAGGTATCTGTGAGTCATAGGGAACTGGGGCATGTAAGCATGAAGAATTGACATTGTTACATCTAGAAGGTAATAGAGTGATACCTAATGAATGACACGGGGAAGAAAGGTGCATTTCAGAGATTTGCTGTTAACTGGTGAGTTTAGGAAAGGGTTAATGGTTTCAACGGAAGTTAGATTTAGACAGACAAAGCAGGAATAAGACATATTCAGCTGCCTGGGGAGGGTCAGCTCAGGGGGAACTGCAATCCAGTCAGCCAAGGCAGGAACAGATGAAATGTTCAGGAGGGTTTTGAGCGGAACCTTAATGTCTCAGAAGTAGATGATGAAATTGCAGGGTGGCTAGCAAGGGACTGTAAAGTGTCTTTATGCCCAGGCCCTAATTTTGCAGATGAGGAAGGAAGCTGAGATCCAGGGGTGTCTATGACTAGTCCAACACCAGGACAAAATGGTTTGGTGACGAGATCACCAGATCATGAGAACAACCATCATCAGCTGTGCCATAGCCAGAGATGGGTCCTGTGGAACGTCACGGCCACTCTTCCTCATCTGTAAAATTTGGAATCCCATTTGGCTCTCCAACGCTATTCCGTTTCAAAGACATAAAGCTTTTGCTTGAAACAGGCTAGCCTATCCCTTCTGCACACCTGTCTTGTGCCTGCTTCTCCCTTCCTACCACCATGACTACCCCACCCCTTAAAAGAACAACAG
This sequence comes from Vombatus ursinus, assembly GCF_900497805.2. Taxonomy (NCBI): domain Eukaryota; kingdom Metazoa; phylum Chordata; class Mammalia; order Diprotodontia; family Vombatidae; genus Vombatus; species Vombatus ursinus. The sequence continues at coordinate 6,503,942 of NW_020950239.1, read as the reverse complement.
CAAACCCACCTAAAAACAAAAAACACCTTCAAGAATGCTCTCTTCTTTTTTGCTTCTCCGAATCCTCCACATCATTCAAAATGCAGAGGGAACCATACTTTTTCCAGGTTACTTTTTCTGCATTTATAAGTCCTCAGTGATCTCTCCTGAATTTTTATAGTTCAGTTTGCCTGTGTTACTTATGTGACCACCTGCCTCTCATGGAGATGGTCATTACATTAACAGCTGGGCATTACCTTTCTCTGTTTATGTCAGTTCTTCCTTTGAGGAACTGGTAGAGTTCATAACTTGAATGGGAAGAAAATTACAGCTTTATTTTCCCTAACTTCTAATTCAGGATTTCCTTCAATTGTTTACAATGTGATTTTGAGAAAAGATCTTTAGGCTTTAACAAATTGCTGAAGGGGGTCCACGGTGCAAAGTTAGGAAACTGTACTTTAAGGTAGCCATAAGGCATCGGCTGCCAGGCCAGTCCACTGGAAACATCAGCATCTCTGTTGATAGAACTGATCGTTGATGTGTTATCATTAAAAATAACGATTGTGCTCTATGTATAAAATGTCAGGGATTTATTAAGTTTTTCATGTTTGGTAAATTTTGTTTTAATGGAACAAAAAAAACCACGAACATCCCAAAACCAAATATACTCCCTGAAAGTAACACGGAAGTATCTGTGACTAAGTATGAACAGATGCATTGCTTCTGTACATTCTTTCTGATTCACCATTTAAGAGAAAGGAAAACATGCTTTAACTTTAACAAGGTAGTACCAGTGTTACCATTGTATTTGGCCTGAATCTTCTTGTCGTTTAATGTTATCTTGCTTTACATAGTTGTAGTCAGTATGAATATTTATTTTTTGGATCTGTTTTGTTCACTCTGCGTTACCTCTTGTAAGTCTTTCCAGTTTTTCTTTCGTGTTTTTTGTTCCTTTAAGGAGCGCTAACATTCCATAACTTCTGTATGCTAAAATTTAAGCTACCCATAGCCGTTAGGTATCTAGTTTGTTCATAGATTTTTACTGTTTTAAATAGTGCTGCTCTCGATATGTTTGTGTAAATGAATCTTCTCCATATTGATCAGCTGCTTAGGATATAAACATAGTAGTGGAATTGGTGTGTCAAAGTATATAAGCACATCTTTTTCCTGTTTTGCTAATGTGGTTAAGTGAAAGGTCATACTTCACAGTTGTTTTAATTTGCATTTCTCTGATTTTTATCAATTCTGAATACTTTCAGGTAGTTGCCAGTCATTTAATCATTAAGGACCTACATGCTTTTGTTGGTATTTAATGTTTTTATACATTGTCTTTAAATCATCTGATTTAGAACAGACCCCTTAGCCACCTCTCTCTCAGTGATTAGATTCATCATTGACTGTATCCTCTTGATTTATAGAGTTCTGACTGTGAGACCACAAAACTTCTGGATTCAATCCATTTATCAGTAAGCATTGATTAAGTCCCTACTATATGCTGGACACTTTTCTAAGCACTGAAAATGCAAAGTAAAGCAAAATCATGCTCCCTGCCCTCTTGGAATTTACATTCGCGTAGAGGAGGAAATAATGAGGTATATGCAGAATAATTAGCAGGTAACTTTATAGCAGATAAAGTCTCTACTATCTGGAAGTCTCTACTATTGGAAAAAAGGCTTCCTGGATAGAGGTGATATGTTTTGCATAGTCTTGAAGGATGCCACAGATTCTAAGAGGCAGAAAATCACTTTGTGAGCTGTGTGGTTTAGTGTGGTGAGAGACCCGAGGTACATGGTTGAAATAAAATGCTATTTCAGTAGTCCAAGTGAGAGGTGGTAAGAGTTTGGACTATAGTAGTGAGTAGAAAGAAGGGGATGCATACTATGAAGATCAAAAGGACAAAGTTTAGCCACTGATTGTGTATGTAGGTTCAGTGAGAGTGAGGCATTGAGGGTAACACTGAGATTGGGAATGTGGGTAACTGGAAGGATGTTGGTGTCCTTTGTAGTAATAGCGAAATTCAGAAAAGGGGTATGTTTTACATTCTGTTTTGGCTAGTTGAATTTGAGAATGCCTGCAGGATATCCAGTTTGAAATGTCCAGGAGACAGTTGGTGATGAGATAGACTGGGCAGGGGTGTGTGTGGGTGTGTCAAGGATCATCTGTATAAAGATAATTGAACCCAGGGGAACTATGATATCATCAAGTGAAATGTTGTTGAGAGAAAACAGAACAAGGAACACCCACAGTTATTTACATGGATAAAGTGCCAATAAAGGAGGATGAGAATATGATGCCTTAAGATTCTTAAAAGGAGATCCAAGAGAGAGCAGTGTCCTGAAAACCCAGAGGGCAGTGTCCGAATCAACAAGTTGCTCAGAATGTCACTTGGGGTGGATTGATCAAGAGTCATTAGGATTGGGGGAGAAAAGGACCATTAGATTTGGCCGCTCAGAGATCTTTGGTGACTTTAGAGAGAGAAGTTTTTGTTGAATGATATCAGAGAGTTTAGAACAGATTGATAGGAAAGGACAGGGGAGAAGAATAGAGGAGTAGGAATGGTAAGGCCACAGAGGGTTTCTTGAACAATAGGGAGACCTGGCCAGCAGAGAAAGAGAAACTGAAGATCGGAGAAAGTTGGGGTGAATCTGCTGGAGCAGATGGGAAGGTGGGAATCCAAGGGGCACATAGAGGGGTTTGCTGTGTGAAGGAGAAGATTCGGTTTTTCTTGTGAGATAGGTGTGAAGGAAAAGATCCTAGGAGATGTCAGTGAGATGTGAAATGAGGAGAAGACCCTCCCTTTTTGCTAGGTACCTTCAGAAGGGTTCCCATCATTCCCCCTGCTACCTTCCCCATGCTTTACTTAAACCAAAATCAGAAGTATTCCTTTTAAACTACCTTGTAGAGGCCTCAGATATATAGTAAATGGAAACTTTTCCCATTTGAAACCCAGCAAATAATCATCAACATCAGGAGACGATTGATCTGGTTATTTAATATGATTAATACAAGAGATCTTTCTTTCAAGTAGATGATTGCACTTATGTAATCAGGTTGAGCACAGTCACTTCCTGAGTTAGAGAAAAACTCGACTTGGTTAAAGCCTTTTGTGTAGGGATGGGTTGCCTCTCTCCTAGAGTTATCATCCTCACTGTGGACCTTACTAGATTTGACCAGCAGTGTAGGGAGATAGTAGTGCTGCTCACTGTTAAAACTCGTTTAGCCAGTTTTTCTCAGGTGGACATGAATCTTCCTCATTCTTTTTCTAGTAGACTCCTGTCCCATGAACCCCTGGACAGTCTCTTGCAAAACCACCATTCTCTTCTTTTCCTTTCGTTTGTGAACCAAAAACACCTCTGGTCATGGTTAATAAGTAATAGTGTATGGATTAGGGTGTAGACGGAAAAAACAATTACATTCACTTTGATTGTAGTTTTTGTTGTTGTTAATGCATCTTGTTACACGCTTGTTTTTAATTTTTTTTCTTTCCTCCTGTTCCAGCAGCCTTAATATAAGACTTTGTGGCCCTCATTGGGAACCTACCCAGTACTTATGACATTGTTTCTGTGGGAAAGTGTATTCCAAGACGAACCCCACTTAGACATGAACTTTGCAGAATTACTGTCCACTGATAATTCTGTACCCTAGTAATTCTGCACACACTGCACCGCTACAATTTCATTTATCTGTAGAACGTTCCGGTGATGGAATTATCTTTTTGGTCTGGTTATCTTGTGTTAAACCACTCGCTTTCTATCTGTAGAGATGAAGCTAATCAGAAATGTGGGACCTGATTTTGTCTCTTGACTTTCTTGTAATAGGGGTGGCACAGAGTCAACAAGGCAAGCAACACAATTGATCAATGCTCTGATCAAGGATCCAGACAAAGAAATCGATGAGCTTATTCCAAAGAATCGTTTGAAAAGCTCCTCGGTGAATTCCAAAACTGGGTCTTCGGCCCCTGCCACGACTGCTGCTAACAGCTCCTTGATGGGGATTAAAATGACCACGGTGGCCCTGTCGTCCGCCTCGCAGACCGCGCCCGCCCTGGCCGTGCCCGCGCTCTCCTCTGCCTCCGCTCACAAAACCATTAAGAACCCTGTCAGCAACGTGAGGCCGGGTTTCCCCGTCTCGCTGCCCATTGCCTACCCCCCACCCCAGTTTGCACACGCCCTGCTTGCAGCTCAGACTTTCCAGCAAATCCGCCCACCTAGGCTGCCCATGACCCACTTTGGAGGGACTTTCCCACCAGCGCAGTCCACTTGGGGTCCCTTTCCTGTCAGGCCTCTGAGCCCAGCCCGAGCTCCTAACTCGCCCAAGCCTCACGCGGTGCCTCGCCACAGCAGTCAGCAACACAGCAGCGGTTCTCAGGTGAACCCCGCAGGTTCTTTCACGTCTGCTGCCGCAGCGACCACCAGTGCGTCCACGGCGACGGGGCCCGGCACCTCCGCAAACGGCAGCCCGAGCTCCCCTTCGGTCAGAAGGCAGCTCTTTGTCACCGTGGTGAAGACCTCCAACGCCACCACGACCACAGTCACGACCACAGCCAGCAACAGCAGCACCGCGCCCACCAACGCCACCTATCCTCTACCTACTGCCAAAGAACACTACCCCCTGTCATCCCCGTCCTCCCCGTCCCCCCCAGCTCAGCCGGGAGGCGTTTCTAGAAGTAGCCCTTCTGATTGTGTAGCATCCTCTCCCAACAAAGGGATCCCCTCCTGTGACCAGGAAGCTGGCAGTCCGCCAGTAGTAGAAGCGACCAGCAGTCGACAACCAAATGGCGCCAGTTCCGTGGGGAGTTCTGCAGGGCATCCTGCTCCCCAGCCGCCTCCTGGGGCTGCTGCTCCGGACCCACGACCACCTCTGCCACCGCCGCCACCGCCGTCTCAGGTTCCTCCACCCGAAGTGAGAATGACTGCACCTCCGTTAGCAACGACGAGTTCTGCCCCAGTGGTACTGCCGCCTCCTGCCCCGGGCACCTACCCCATTCCTCAGGCACAGATGGGGTCTTCACAGCCTGCTCCCAAGATGGAGCTGCCCGCGATCAGGCCTCCACCTCACGCCGCAGCTCCGGCTCACAAAAATCCAGTACCCTTGCAGAGTTCATCTGTTGCAGTCCTCAATGTCAATCATATTAAGAGACCCCACAGTGTTCCCTCTTCTGTCCAGCTCCCTTCGACCTTAAGTGCACAAAGTGCTTCTCAGAATTCAGCACATCCAGCAAGTAAATCCATGGCCCCCAATTTCAGTGCACCCTTACCATTTGGGCCCTTTAGCACATTGTTTGAAAACAGTCCCACTTCTGCCCATGCCTTCTGGGGAGGCTCTGTGGTTTCATCTCAGTCAACACCGGAATCCATGCTGTCAGGAAAGTCGTCCTATTTGCCAAATTCAGATTCCTTGCATCAGTCCGACACCTCCAAAGCACCAGGCTTCCGACCACCGTTGCAAAGGCCTGCTCCAAGTCCCTCAGGTGAGTTTGTCGTGACCTTCCTGTGACGTGATACCTCCTGTTGCCTTATGTTGGTTAATGTTCTGTATCTCTTGAGAAACCTTTGATTTCATAGTGGCTTACAACTTTTTGTGTTCAGGTCGTTGGAATTAATCTGTGTTGTATGTTGCTGTGTCCTTTTACCCCCTTTATATGTCTGTGTCAGTCATATATTTTTTGGTGGTTGTTTAGAACTCTTTTGCATTTCTTAATGCTCCAATGACAATTTCTCCTAATATCCATGCAAACTAATTTTCTTTGCCAGGCTTTTATACCATCCTTTCTCCAAAAGAAGAAAATTGTTAGTGGTGGTTAATAAATTAATGGCCCCAAATTCTGCTTTTATTTTTATTCAAAAGAATTAACGAAGGTTTTTCCATTATAATTGGCTTCTCACGAAAACTAATTTATTCTTGATTGATGAATTTTGTTTTAAAAATTGTGTTCCAGTAACTGATAGGACGAGTGTTCGAAGCAACAAAAGCTGATCTACACCATTAAATAGATGTCATTCAGCACCAATGCACGTATGCATTTTGGACTGAAATTGTCTTTGACATTTTTTCCCCCCCTTTGCACAGTGGTGGGACTTTGGAGAGGGGGACTGCTTTTCTTCAAAGCTTGAGCAGAATGCATTGAGTGAGGTCAAGACAAAGTAAACGAATATGGCTAATAATATTAATTGCTTGTTTTAACCAATGACTCCAGGTGTTTTAAATACCGGTATGCAGATAGAACATTCCACAAATTGGCCATCACAAATAATTCATTTACGTCAGAACATAACATATACATATAACCCCAAAATGACAGAATACAAAATTTTCATCTTTTTTAACTAATCCAGAAAACATCTAAGTAGCAAGTTGATAATTCTCATTTATTTTTATTTTTTTTTTTTTTTGAGGCAATTGGGGTTAAGTGATTTGCCCAGAGTCACACAGCTAGTAAGTGTCAAGTGTCTGGTCTGAGACCAGATTTGAACTCAGGTCTTCCTGACTCCAGGTGTGGTGCTGTATCCACTGCGCCACCTAGCTGCCCCCGCAAGTTGATAATTCTAATACTGGATTAATATATATGTATGTATGTATGTATGTATGTATGTAATGTATGTATGTATATGTGTATATAGGATGATGGCTACCCCCATTCCCCATCTGTCTCTTTCTTTATCACAGTCTATCTTCAAATAAGTGCAGGTCTGACTGTGCCTAAAATATTTTTTAAAACATGTGAAACTATGTAGCAGGTAAATCTTACCTTCCAATATTGTTACTTGTAAATTGTGAGATGTTAGATTTTTAAAAATTATCCTTTGCCCATGTAATAGGAACTTTTAAAAAAATTCAGTTTCACAATAACTGTAATTTTTTGCAACTTTGTGAAGTCAATTCAACTTTAATAAGAAGGTGACAATTGGGACTGTATTTTAAAGACAATAAAAGATTGTCATTCAGAGGAAGGAGCAAGTCTTGAAAGAAAATTAGGCTTGTTTATATTTTGTGGGAGGGGAAGGTTGAGAAGAAACACCAGTTAAAGTAGGAAGGTGTTCCTTCAAAGCTGCATGTAAAGTATCAGTGAGAGACTATGGTAACACATGGAAGTTACATTTCTACTGTAAATGCAAGCCAAAAAGTGAGGAAAGACCTAAGGGAAAATCTAATAAAATTCAAGGTGTAACTACAAATTCAGTATTTTAATTTTTAGTGCTTTGGAAGCATCTCTAGTGATTTCCCCTTTAGGATGGTTACTTCGACATTTCTATCTGAATTTTCCAATTTGTTTTGTTCCCCTGAAACCTTGGCTTCCTATTACCTGAGTGTCTCACTTGTGCCTTCAATGTTATTTATGTATTGCCCTGTGGAAGTAACCTGGCCATTTATTTTTAGAAAGCTAAGTTAATTCTTTTACTCTTCTCTTTTTTGGGGGGGATTAGGGGAGCATGAGGAGGTAGTCAGGAGAATGTGACCTTAAAAATATTTTAGAACACTGAACTATTTTATTTTACTTCCTGTACAACTGAAATAAAATATAGAATTTTTTCTCTTGAAAATTAATGACGGTTTCCTTTTCCCTATGAAAGGAAAAGGGACAGAGACAGGTGTTAAAGAAAATAAGGAATTGTTAGATGATCTGGAATCATCACCTCAGTTTATTTTGTAGTCTTTACAGCTTTAGGATTGTCTAATCATAACTGCACACTTTATCCAAGAATGATCTGGTATTTTGTAATTGTCTTCTTTAGGTATTGTCAATATAGACTCCCCTTATGCTTCTGTAACACCTTCCTCTACACATTTGAGTAACTTTGCCTCAAACCTTTCTGGAGGGCAAATGTATGCACCTGGGGCACCCCTTGGAGGACCACCTACAGCTGCTAACTTTAACAGACAACATTTTTCCCCACTTAGTTTATTGACTCCATGTTCATCAGCATCAAATGGTGAGTTGTTTGTACCTTAGAAGATAGATGAGAAGTTGAAAACAACAGGATTCCATAAGAAGGGGAATTTTGAATATACTTCCTTTGGATGTCTCTTAAGTCTAATTATATTTTTATTGTAATGGTGCCATAATTTCATCCAATATTAGTTTAACCTAGATTTTTAAAATATTTCTAAAGCCCTATAATGCCAGCAGTATTTTTAAGGATATTACTTTATTTCGTATTGTACTGAAATACTGTGGAATTAGAAGAAATTCCAAAAATGTCCCTTACTTGCTAAAATGCTAAAAAGAACTTGGGGCATTTTATAGCCCAGAATACCACCGTGGCACTTTTCACTTAATATTTTTGTTGATTCTTTTTTACAATGTAGGTATTTTACTTGTATAATTTATTTTAGTTACAGCTGCAATTTGTGATATATTTCCAGGAACAATCAGTTGGGCTTCTAGTTAGCCAATCATAATTTTTCATACTTAAGAACTGACATTCTGATTACTTGTGTAATCTCAATTCCCTTAAAAAAAACCTAAACTGCTTCTAGGATATGTAGTCTGGTATTCTAGTATACTGGAAGAATCAGTCATTCTGTGATACAGAAATTAACTGTGCCAGAAATTGAGCTTGCTAAATTTCTGTATGGTAAGTAAATCATGAAGGGCAGTGGGAGGCATAAGAGGGCTATCCTCAGAACTCCAGAGTAGTAGATTCAGGGGGTCACACCTCTGCCATACACGTAGGCTCTGTAACTCTTGAGGACCTGCTTCCCCCTCCTCTGGGTGAAGGTGCCTTGCCTTCACAGGTACCGGTTGATGTGTTTAGTTTCCTCTTAATACAAAAGTCTTCATTGAGTTTCATCATGTTCTGTACTGTTTGATTGTGTCCTTATTCTATATTTCATACACGTAAAGAGTGACATGGAGATTGGAACTGTATTTTAGATAGTGACATTGAGGTGTAAAAATGTCACATATTTGATGGTATCATAATAAATGGCAACCAAAGAAAACTGTGCTTTGTTGTCATAAGAAAGACTTGAGCTTGCCTCGCCCTTGCCATTTACAGTGGGGTCTTCACTTCGCTCTTTTTGCCTCTTATTACTCAGCTATAAAATAAGGATTAAAAATTTGGAAACTTCATGTAAATATTAGCAATTGATTATATCCATTTTAACGTTATTTGTATTATCGTGCACAATTTATGGCTTTAAAATGAGTACTATTTTAGGAGAAAAGAACACATCACTTTTTCAATAACTTCTCTGCAGATTCTCCTGCTCAGTCTGTATCCTCTGGAGTAAGAGCACCATCTCCTGCCCCATCAGCGGTATCTTTGGGGGCAGAGAAAGCCAGCAGTGTCTGTCAGGACAGAAAAGTTCCCGTTCCAATTGGGACAGAACGCTCTGCCCGTATTAGACAAACTGGAACTTCCACTCCATCTGTTATTGGGAGTAACTTGGCCACCCCCGTAGGCCATAGTGGCATCTGGTCCTTTGAAGGGATAGGTGGCAATCAAGGTATGCAGTTTTGTCTGTCCTGCTTTGTGAAATGAAATGTATTCTGTATGAGGATAGTCATATGGTATTTTACCTTTCCTAAGGTCTGTTTTTTAAAAATTAGATATTTTTTTCTGACTTTACTATTTACTTGATGAGTTGTTCTTAGCTTTGTAATTGACGTGGTATTCTAAATAGCTGTGTCTAAAAAGAATCATGTTCTACCAAGGAATTCCAAGTGTTCATTCCATCAGATCCTGAAGGCATATGAAACTATTCATTTACTATTTATTTATTAACTAATCTATGAGCTCTCTTGATTTTTAAGCAAGCTTTTTCTATCTCTTACTTCTACTGCTGATTATCATGTATTTAATACATAACTGCTGTATCCATGGCTGCCTAGAAGATGCACATATATTAAACCTGGGTCCTGCTCTTTACCGTGATAAGTCAAAACTTAATATAGAAAAAGAGCTGCATAGAAATTTTTCATTACTTAAGTAAGTTCCACCTGCCTCATAATGGTAAGGAGATGGCATGGGGTTTTTTGGGGTATGCTATTGAATTTTTGTCTCTGGAGTGTTCTGCAAAACTGGGAAACTTTTGGCTGTGGTCTCAGCTGTGGACTGAGTCTTCTCCTCATGCAGCTTCTTTATGTAGCGTTGGTCACCAGAAGGGAGTTGTGACTTCTTGGGCTATGGCAAACCATGGAACAAAATGTGTCACATAATTTTGTTTTTTAAAATCAGACATTCAATCTTTTCCTTGAGATTCTTTTTATATTGTTTAAGCATATTTATTTTTTGGATCTCTGTTTTTTTCTTCAGACAAAGTAGACTGGTGTCATAGTGGAATGGGAAACCATATGATTCATAGGCCAATGTCTGATCCAGGAGTGTTTTCACAGCATCAAGCAATGGAGCGAGATAGTACAGGAATTGTAGCTCCTTCTGGTACATTCCATCAGCATGTTCCCGCAGGATACATGGACTTTCCTAAAGTTGGGGTAATTTTCATTTAAGAGGGAATAGCCATTTAATTTTTAAATGTTAAATTTAACCTTTTAACACTTCTGACAGTGATCCTATGGATATTGGACAATTCATTTTTGTATCAGTTTGTAAAAAATTTGATTCTTTTGAGCAACGTGATGTCATGTTATGAAGTCATATATAAGCTTGGAGTTTGTTGTGACTATTTGTGACGGTCACATATTGTCACATCTGGCGCTGAAGTGATAAAGTATGTGACTGTGAAATTCATGTTACCCGGCTTACTTACCGAATTGAACAAACTGATATTACAATTTGAAAATGACTCTTGAGTGTTTGTTTATGGGCATGAATGTTATCTAAATATGCTTTCCCTTTTCTTTCTCCCAAGGGTATGCCCTTTTCTGTCTATGGGAATGCAATGATCCCTCCAGTAGCACCTATCCCAGATAGTGCTGGAGGGCCCATATTTAATGGTCCTCATGCTGCTGACCCCTCTTGGAACTCACTGATAAAGATGGTTTCAAACTCTACAGAAAATAATGGCCCTCAAACGGTAAGATTGAGCAGATAACATAGAAAACAAAATTGATTAACCGTGTGAATATTCTTGATGACATCTTCATGTATGCATGTAGGACTTGACAGAAAGATAGGGAAGGAGGAAAGTGTTAGTATATTCAAAGCAATGTACCCCCGCTGAATAAAAGTAAATATATGTATTAGGTCACAATATCCACAAGAGAAATTGTGTGCTCTTTCTGTAAAAAATGTGTAGATCCCAGTGTAGGTTCCTAGTAGGGGAAGGCCACTAGCAGTTGCAGGGAATGAGGGAGAAAGGCTTCATGTAGATGGTGGTGCATAAGCTGCATTATGAAGCAAGAGAGGGATTTTCTGACATGAATATGAGGAGAGAGAACATTCCAGGTTTAGGGGGGTGGCCCCTGCAAAGGTATGGAGGTAGAAGCTGGAGGGTTATGGATGAGGCATAGAGGGGGCCATTTTGGCAGGATCACCGAGTGAGACAGGATCCAGTGTCCATGGAGCCCAAGAAGATTGATCGATCAGTGGCAGGTTGTAAAGGGCCAGACAGGAGTTTGTTTTCTTAAAGGCAATAGGGAACCAAACCACTGGAGGTTATTGAGTAGAGAAGGGATGTAGCTGAATCTGCCCTTACGGAAAATGACTGACAGTAGAATGGTGGATGGCTGGCAGGGGACGTTAGGCGATACGAAGAGGGCCTGAACTTAGGTGGAAGGAGAATGAGAATCTGGGAGAATGCCAAGATCGTGAACTTGGAAGACATAGCAGGTTGGTGGTGCCTTTGACAGAAATAAGGATGTTTTGAAGACAGGAAGGTTTGGGAAGATGAGTATGTTTGATTTACCCATTCGTTCCCACATGGTGAATTGGGGAGTGGGGGTGAGTCTATTTGTTGTTTCCTAAGATGCTGAGAATACGTAATACTTTAGCATTTTCTAATTCAGTGTCACATACTTTAATTCCTCAGGTGTGGACTGGAACTTGGGCACCTCATCTGAACAGCGTACATATGAACCAGCTTGGCTGATTGGGATCAACTTGTTAGCCTACAGATTCCTTTTCATTCAGAGGAAATCACAAGTGGCCGAAATAATTTTTATGTTCCCAAATCATTCTACTGATGTGCTTGACTGAAGCGTGTAGGCTTTTTGCAGAAGATCTTACTAACTGACCTTTTTTCTGTGAACATTTGTGACCGCCCATTCCCCACCACCCTACATTTCACCTTAGTTAGCATTCTTTCTTCTTTTCTTTTTTTCTTTCCTTCTCTCCCTTCACCCCAGTCCTGTCCCTGCCCTGCCCTTGGACATGACTTTCTGTTGAAGCTGTTCTTTGGCTGGTTGGTTTTAGTACTGTAAACTGCTTCTGAGCAAACACGGAAATTTAGCAAAATTATGTAAACTTGATCCTGAAGTTTTAGAATGGCAAATAAATGTACAATTGTTTACATAACAGAAATGGCTAAGCAGAAAGTAAATTTCAATATGTCAGTATAGAGGCTCTACTTTATGTAGACTTAAATTAATGTGAGATATGTACCTTCATATTCAGAAATCTGGATGTTTCCTTCATACATTAAACTATTAATAAGCATAACATTTCTACTTGTGTAATTTAAGTACAGTATAAAAGAATGGGAGAATGGGCATTACCAGTTTGTGTTTCCCCACATGAGCTTTCAAAAAAGCTAAACTTGTTTTATTTTGGGAATGGGAGAGGTTTGTAGCAAGGCACAGACTAGAGAATAATTCGTTACTTTTACCTTGCAAAAGTTTCCATAAATGTTTCTTAAATCTTTTGGCACTTTCAGAGCCCATAGGCACAACCTCTTCTCCATGCTCCTAGGCCCCTCCAGTCCTAGTCAGATGCCTTGGTGTGATGTTAGTCAGTCATTCCTGCAAGATTTCCATCCTTGTAGCTGCTACCACAGAGTGGCTTACCTCAAAGATCACATTTAGCTCCTTCCAATTTTAAAATGTTTTACATTTTCTGAGTGGAAAAAGACACTACTGGCTACCAAGGCAGTTTGTCTTACTTGGTAGATCTTCATAGAAAGTTTGGTATTAAGAAATAGTTGTATGAGCTGCTGATTCTAGGTAACTTTCAGTCTCGTCTATCCCAAATTTATCCTAAAAATCTCAATTTTGAAACTTAATGGAAAGTGTTAAACACTGTATTAAAGATACTTTGTTCTCATCACCAGTGCACTCTCTCTGACTCTAGGACCTGCCAGCTCATGGTAAATGTAAAGGGCATTGTGAACTTGAGGTTTAGCCAGCTTAGGTTGCACACAAACTCTCCGATTCTGCTTTAAAATGTGTACTGTATACGTTTAGACTCCATCCATTTGACACAGCGAGCTGTAGTCTTGTACCTAACAAGGACACGAGTCTTACATTGTTGGTCTTTCTTGCTGAAAAGCAATGCAGCAAAATGGGTAGGAACAAAGTTAAATAATATCTCTCTCAATTTTTCCATTTTCTGTAACATTAATCACACTCTGAACAAAATGATTAACCAAATCTGACACGTCATCCTAATTTAAATGAATTAATGTAGTTCCTTGCTGTTAATAAAGTGATTTATCTACTGTGGTAGCCAGAGCAAGAAGGGAGTGGGGGGAGGGGGAGATGATTTTATAAATGGGAGCCTTCATTTCTTTAATTATTATAATGTGTCCAGTAGTTTATGAATAATAATAATAATCTTTCTCTTTTTCTGCATTTCAGTTATTGCCTTAAAGCACATATTTTTTCCAGCTGTCTTGTGATTATAACATCAGAAATTTAAGGAACAAATGAATCAAAATGCCCTACAGCTATTAATTAACTTAAATTTTAGCACTTTAATGTGAGTGGGGAACGAATGCCAATTTTGAAGTGTTTTTGTGTCCTTTGCCACTATCTTAACAATTTTATGCTTAATGGCCTTTCCTGTACTATAACTAGGATTATGTTCTATCTTAAATAATCCTAAGATATAGATACAACCCAATATTTATTTATTACAAAAATTGTACTTTGGGGTCCAACAAAACTGAGTTACTGAGAATGTGTGATTTCTTACCAAAAAAAAAAAATCTGTATTTTTTTTTTTTAACTTGGAAGTCAGAACTTCTTACAAGGGGATATAAGTTGGAATGCCCCATGTTTAGTTTGTCAATTAGGCTTGTTAAATATTATACCATGATTTTTAGTCTGTACTAGGAACATTTTTCAGGTACATTTTTTATATTTTAAATGTAATGCCTTTTATTTGACAAATAAAAGAAGGAACATGACCTTTTGAGACCATGTAGGTCTTTTCTTTTTTGTTCCCACTTTTTAAAGAGAGCTTCAAGAATTGGTATGTGTATATGCAGACTATTACGTGATTTATTTCTCCCATAATCATTTAAGGAGTGACTTAACTCACAAGTCGTCCTTGAGTTAGTTCACAACTTAAACTACATAGTCGATATCTCAGTAATACGTAATCTGTTTATACCAACCACTTAGCAGATTCTATTTATTTATCTTTTCAAATAAGTCTAGATTCTCAGTGTTTTTTTTTTTTTAATATCAACTATCCAAGAAACCAGATTTTGGTGCTTAATCTAAAGCATTTTTTCCTTGTTTTGAATTATTAAAGTTTATATGATGAGCTGAATTTTTTTTGGTTCCTAAATCACTATAATCTATTTCATGAACATTTTTTTCTTAGAAAAATTCATTAATTAAATTCAGTTTTGTTCTACACAAAATTTGTTTTCTGTCCTAGTTTTGCCATGAAATTAACTCTTCTGTGGAAACGCAAAATTTCATTGGTTCATTCACGCAGAGCTAAGTAGCATGGCTACTTTTAGGAAAAAGGAAAGGGAAAAATTAAGTTTATTAAGCCAATTCTGACCTTTAAGAAACAAAGCCAGTTGAGTTTATTGTTTTTACAGGATTAAATTTGTCAATGGTCGTTTGATTCAAACACCCAACGGCCTTATATTTATCTTGAGTGAGATAAGGAAACCACATTCTAATATAAAATCCTTTCTTATTACAAATTTAAAACTTTATTACTTCTAGGAGCTTATAATTTTTTTCTCCAAATACAAATTCTCTTAAAACTGGCATAGCTTTTTTTATTAAACTTTATTTTGAAAAGTCTGGACACAATATAGCCATGTTCTGTTGAATATCTCTTCCATAAACAGATATGGATAGATCAGCAATATTTACAGAATTTTAACAGTAAAAAGAAAGAACTTTGGCAAAGATGTAGTCCAAACCCACCCTTCTATATCTGAGAAAACTGAAGCCCACTCACTGTGCATGCTGATGGCCCAAGATTTCATGGGAAAGTTTCCCGACTATGCTAAGTGCTTTCTGTTACATACATTTCATTCCTTGTAGACTCATGAATACTTTTATTTTTTTAAAGAAAGTAGATGTTATTGTGCAAATAAAGCCTTCACTAAGCACTTCTTGTATGCCAGGGACTGCTAAGCAGCTGAGATGAAATAGTCCATGCTGCTTAGAAGCCTATAAATCCTATAACTAGACTAAAGGTAAATGACTATTATTTCCTATTTTAAGTAAGTGTACCTAGAGGCAAATGTGTGTAGGTTTAAAATAATATTCAGTTCAAGAAAATATTCAGGGAATGATTGAATCTAATATCTGACTTAAAATGGAATTTTACTCTATTTCCATTTGTTTCTAACACCTTTTGGCATCAGCAATCTAACTTAGGAGCTTTATCCAGATATAACACTATGGTTTTTGTATAAGGAAATAAATAGAAATCAGTTTGTCAAAGGGATTCAGTTTTAAGAACCAATCAGTTAAATTTGCTCTTACAGAATTAAACTTGGTATTTGGCTATTAGGTGAATTTAGTATTTGAGGATTATTTGGGCACCCAAGAAAGCTGAATCATTTATCAAAGGAGATTCTCTTGAGTTTCAGTATATCCTTAAAGAACTGAGTACAGAATAAAAAGGTCATATAGGTCAACATAGCCGTGTTTTTTTTATTTGAGAGATGAGCACAACATGGCGGACTTTTTATATGACTTACAAATCACCTATAGTTAATTAAATAAATCTCCGCTGACTCCAAGAAATAATTTAGAAAAATTACTCATGAAAATTCGTCTAGGAACTTAACCTACTGAATCATTTTTGGACCATGACATTTCAAAGCAAATGAACTGTGTGCCTTGCACATGGCAAGTGCTTAAGCATTTACTGGATTAAATTGAATAAATAAAATGTACCTGCCAAGCTAGGAGCAGTAAGAAATTGAGCATTGTGATGATTGTTGGATTCAGTAAGCAGAAATTTGACCCATTGGCCCAACCTTGATTGATGACTTTTTGTGCCAGGAAATAAGTGGTGAGTGACCGCCCCGTGCCCACCGCTGTTAGGCACAATGGGTAAGAAAAGTAAAAGACTCCTGCCTTCAAGGGCATATTGCCTAAGGGAGCAGACGGCACACACATTATCATAAACGAACAACAGGTACAGAATTAATTGGAGATAATCCCAAATGGGAAATGCTAACATTAAGGAAGATGAGGAATGATTTCTTGCAGGTGAGATTTTTTTTTTTTTTTTTTTTTGCTGGGACTTGAAGCCAGGAGACAGAAGAGAGGAAAAATATAATTCTAGGGATGAGACAGCCAGTGAAAATTGCATGGAGGAAGAAGACACTACTTTCCCCGGTGGAGATCATAACTTAAATATCTTTCCATCCTATACCCTTCTTGCCCACGTCATAAATCTTCCATGGAGGATCTGGGTTAGAGGGAATTGTCTAGGTATCTAAGTATCCTATGGGCACCAATGCAGCAGTTGGGCTGTTCATCTCTGTCCCTTCTCTTACTCTCATATTTCCTGTTACGGTATCTTTCACCCAATTTATAAATCCAAAGTATATCTGGAAATAAGCTGCAGCCTACTTCAGCCCACTGTATGTTTCACCTTTGAGTTGTCTAGTCCTGATTCTTTGAAAATTGTGGTGTTCCATGATTCCAGCCACCTAGCGTCACCAAGAGAATATTGTTAGGTTTTGTTTCAGGCAGCAGCTCATCATTGTTAGAAAGTACATGCGCTTTCCCAAATGCAGTCCCCCTTGCCTTCTCCCTTCTCTTCAGTTTTGGGTCCAGCTAATTGGCCATTTGCTGTTCTTACCCAAGACAGATATTACTCTAAGGAGCTCAGTGTCCATTTTCCATGTGGTATTCTGGGCAATAGGGTTCTTCATCCATTTTTCCTGAATGTCTTGTTAGGTTGATTGCTTCTTTATGGCTTTTGGCATTCTCACTGTTATAACTGTTAACATCAGTTAAACTTATAGGAGGTGGTGACATACAACATCAATAAAAGACTCTGGTTAATTAATTTTTTTCTGTGATTTCAAAAGGGTAGGGAACTCCACTGAGAAACTCCTTCTACCTGTAAAGATGAGCATGACTTTCCACAACTTAATAGGCTTAGCCTGGGTTACAGAAAAGTTAATTGACTCTGGGAACATGCAGCCAGGGTGAGGCAGAAGCAACACCTGAACCCAGGTCCTCTTGACCTGGAGGCCAGCTCCCCATCCACTATAATCCTTCCTCTAGGTTCAATTACAAACATTAAAATATTTAGCATTTAGGTTAACATTTAAAAGTCACAATGCAAAATGTTTGAATTCAGGTATTTAAATGAATTGTAATACTACTTTGTTTACATATTATGCCCTTGTCCTGTACTCAAAATTTATTACTGATATCATTTCACTGTGTGATCGGGTGGACAGAGACCGATCTGCTCTAAGTAGATGGTCTTTGTGTTGATAGCTATAGCCAAATGCAGATTATCTGTATCCATAAGCCTGCTCCATAATTTGCCCACAACAGAACAACTGTAACAACCTAGTAGATTCTCAGCAATCACGAGCACTTTTTTGCCATATTGACTCATTTGTACAATGATTTTGGATCTTAAATTACAGCCTCATCATGGCAGGTGGAAATAATACTAGATAGTACAGTCCTAAAAAAATCAATGTCTCTTTAGTCTTATTGTATACCAATTGCTACTTATAACTCTCACCTGTGACAAGATAAACGAATATTGAGCATACGTATTTTTGAGTAATGCCATAACTGAAATTAATTTGGAAATATAATATTGCACTCAACATAATGCAATTAATGTTTTCTCTTAGAAAATAATATTGCAATGACTGCCAATGTTTGGGGTTGTGGTTTTAAATCCAAATGACACCGTTATGTCTGGAATCAGTTTTTGTAGCGCCTTTTCAGACCCAAGGTCAACCACAAACCCCTGCCCTTAATATATCACTCCTTCAGCTGGGCTGCTTCAGGCATGCCTAAAACGGACTGAAGTAGCTTATTGTTTGGCATGAAAATTTAAGTGATAACAAGAATCCAACAAAATAAACCTATCAAGCACCTCCTGTGCCTGAGACATTTTCCCCCTGTGCGTTTACAATCTGGTAAACGGAGAAGCGTCTAATTTTTTATTACGATGCAAGTGAGAATGAGGGAGGGAAGCAAGCCTGTATTGACCACAGTCCCCACCCCCACGCACGGTTATCCTCATTCAGGGGAGCATACCCCCTCCTCCAGCGGCAGCGAAACGCCCATGCGCACAGCCGGAAACCAAATTTTAAACACATTGAAAAAGCTGCGGCAGGGTCGAGTTCGCCTCAGTCCTTCTGGGTCTGGGTCAGTTCTGGTCCCGTCCCAAATCTCAGCCTGCACAAACATTAAGCGCCTACTGTGTACGTGACCAGGACGATGCTAAGCGCTGGGGACACAAAAGCAAGAATGAGCCCTTCAGGAACCCGCGGTCTAATGGGGGAGACAACGGCGCAAACAGGGACAAAATGGGGATCGTGCGGGGGGAAGGCAGGCACCAGGACGCGGAGACCTTGGGGGTCGGGGGGCATGAGGGGCACAGTGAAGCCGCCTGGCAGCTGCCTCCCTCCCCGCCCCCCTTAGCAGACACAGTTTCCAGAGACCCCCAAAACGCAGGCGCTACGGGAGACGGAAGCGTTTCAGCTCTAGCCCCGTGATCCTCCCCTCCCCTTCCCGCAGGACGCAAGCTCCGGGGACAGGGAGCTACGATGACGGAAGAAACAGCAGGCGCTCATCAAAACGTGCTCTTTATTTTTCAGACGTGAGCCCCTCGCGAGCAGAGCTGCGCCCAGCTTAACTAATTAAGCCAGCGCTTGGTAAATGCCTTATTCCCCGAAGCGTCCGCCGAACCAGAAGCTCCTCGACCATGCTCAGAGCGTACAAACTTAGAGCCCTTCCCCTTCCGTGCCACAGCAGAACCCCGCGCACGCAGTCGGAACCCAAGCTCCCCAAAACGGAGCTGAGCTCTTCACCCCACGTGCCCGCCCCCAAGCTCAAGCCTTCCGGATCTGGCCCAATCCGGCCCTTCCCCTGTGCTGCGCGTGCGCGACGGCGCTGCCTGACCCCGCGCGTAAGCGGAGGGCGGGACTTCCCTCTTCGCGGCGGCTCAGGATTCGTTGCCCGCTCTCTGCCCCGGAAGAAGTAGGGAGCCTTCGGCCAGGAGAGAGGGACGGCTCTGCTTGTGGGCCAAGATGCTGTGTGGTGCCCGGCAACACCTGCAGAGGCGGCTTTTGCCCGCCCTCCTGGGGAGCAGGGGCTGTCCGCCAGGGCGACGTGAGCCGCTGGGCAACCCCAACCCCCTCCTGCCTGTGGCGGCCTGTGCCTATGGTGCCGCCGCGGGGCCGGCCGGGGCCGGCAGCTGGTACGAGACCCTGGCCACGTCAGCCCCAGCACACTGGGCGGAGGCGGTGCTCTTGGGAGCGCAGGACGCCACGGGGCTGCCATGGTGGGCCAGCATTATCGTCACCACCGCCGTCTTGAGGAGCGCTGTCACACTGCCCCTAGCCGCCTACCAGCACTACATCCTGGCCAAGGTGAGCGCGCGTGCGCGGGGCGGGGAGGAGAGCCAGACAACTCCGCCCCCTACGATCCTCCGGTAGTGCGCAGCCTCTAGCCACGCCCCCACGAGCCCACCCTCGTGCGCAACTTGAGCCCCGCCTCCCGCAGGGGCTGCCCTACGAGTGCGCAGGTTCGAGCGCCGCCCCCTGCGGCATCTGTCCTTGTGTGTAGGCTCGAGCCCCGCCCACGTGCGCAGCGGACTGGAGCCCCGCCCCCAGTGAGAGCTTAGCTCTGCCGCGGGGCAGAGGTAGGGATGTACATGCTTGCGTACGTATTCACGTGTGCAGGTCCATACAGGCACACGCATGGTAGTAACTTTAGGGCACAGCTCCATCCATCAGCGGTGCATCCGTGTGCCAGTTTTCCCCAAGCCCTCCCACATTTCTTCTTTTCCTTTGTTGTCAGCTTTGCCATTCACGTGGGCGTGAGGTGGAATCCCGGAAGATGCTTTAATTGGAAGGTCTCTAGTAGCGATTTGGAGCATTTTTAAAATGTGACTATAAGTAGTTGGATTTCACCCCTTCAGAATTTGCAGTTTATATCCCCTGACCGTTTATCAATTGGAAAATAGCTCAGTTTCGTATTCCTTAGAAATGAGGTCAGCAGAAAAGCTTGCTGCAAAGATTTTTTTTTCCAGTTGTTTCCATTCCAGTATTAGTTGCATTGGATTTCTTTGTTCAAAAGCTTTTTAATTGTACATGACAAAATTGTCCATTTTTTCTCATGATCTTCTCTATCCTTTGTTTGGTCATGAACCCTAAACCTGTCCCTATATCTGAATTGTAATATTTTCCATTTTTCTCTAATTTGTTTCAGGCTGGCCAACAGGTCATGAATAATTTTGGAGTTTATCTTGGCACATGGCCCCCGGGGTTGGCCTAAACCTGATTTCTGCCAGACTGCTGTCTACTTTTCTCACTGTTTTTGCCAAATAGTGAGTCCTCTTTACTCCATTGACAAGGGTCTTTGAGATAATTGCACACAAGGTTGCTGGATTAATTTCTTCCTCTATGTTATGTACCTGATCTGTGCAGCTGGTTCACCTATTTTTTTTAGCCAGTATCAGATTGTTTTGATGGTTACTGCTTTGTAGTGTCATGTGAGGTCTGGTACTCCTAGAGTCCCCTTCCTGGCAGTTTTCAAAGGAGGAAAGTCTGACTGTCAACAGCTATATAAAAAGGTGCCCCAAATCATAGATAATAAGAGAAATATAACTTGAAACAGCTCTGAGATTCCACTTTGTGCGGATTAGATTAGCAAAGATGACAAAAATGGAAAAGAGACATTGGTAGAGCCACAGGAGAACAGGCAGACTTGATGCATTGGTGGCGCTGTGCATTTGTCTAACCAGTCTGGAAAGTAGTTTGGAACTATATCCGAAAAGCAGCTTAACTGTACATGCCCTTTGAGCCAGCAATACCTCTATTAGGCGTAGACCTCCAGAAGATCAAAGAAAGAATGGAAAGGGGCCCTTGCTACAGAAACATAGTGGTGCTTTCTGTTGTTATCAGGGCCTGGAGGCAGAGTGGTTGCACACCAGCTGGGAAAGGGTGGCTGAACACGTTATGGTTTGTGTAGGTGATGAAAGACTCCGGTGCTGTAAGCAGTTCTGAAGGGGCATGGTTTCAGGGAATCCTGAGAAGATGAGTGTGAGCTGAGGCAGTGAAACGCCAGAATCAAGGGAACAATTTATGCAATCCCTACAGCAGCGTAAAAGAAAATAGCTTTGAAAGGATTTACAACTCTATCAATGCATGAACCACTTATGACTCCAGAAGACTGAGGATAAACCTTTTCAAATGGTTCAAATTGCAAACCTTGAAGCCCACTTATTATTAGGAGTTATTTTCATGTTTTCCCACCTCTTGGCAAAGAGATAATGGACTAGAAGTACGTAGAGAGGACATATTTTCAGACACGGTCAATATGTAGATTTGCTTTGTTTGGCAATACTTGTTACATGAGATGGCTTTTATTTGTTTCAGAGTAAGGAGTGATGAATGCTCCACAGCATTCATTTTATTTCGGGAACTCTAGGTGGGTCATGATAGTAATGACATCACGAAGAACGTCCACAAAGCATGAGAAAATAGAAAGATTGCAGGGCAGAGTTAGGGAGAAGCACAGGTAATGAGCAGGACAGTTTGGGTGCTATCATGTTGCAGTTAATACAGATTTTTAAAATATGGTGAAAGTTCATAGTTTCGTATGCAGTTCTCTTCTGTTCATGTTTATTGATGCCATAATAGAAAAAAAGGCATCGTTAAAAATAATGAACAGAATTACGCCATCGATCTTCTAATAGAAATCTCTGTGTTGAAATCCATCCATTAGTCATTATTCTTTGTGTCTGGTCATTCTGTGAGGTGATTATTTTTGGGGTTTTTTTGTTTTTTGGGTTAGGCCATGAGGTTAAGTGACTTGCCCAGGGTCACACGGCTAGTAAGTGTTATGGGTCTGAGGCCAGATTTGAACTCAAGTCCTCCTGAATCCAGGGCTGGTGCTCTATCCACTGCACCACTTAGCTGCCCCAGAGGTGATTATTTTTTATCCTCTCAGTAGATTAACCTTTCTTGTACTCAGGTCTAAGGTTATGCATGTGCATTGTTTACTTTTTTGAAAATAAAACAGGATGGAGGGAGAAAGAAGCCCAAGTGACTATAGATAAAAATTTTAAATGTGTTCATAACACATTCTACTTTCTTTTTAGCTAGGTGGAAAATTTGCAACCCGAAATAAAAATAATTGCCAAAAATCTTAATTATGACATTGCACTTCGAGCAAAACAGTTGGGATGGTCAAAAAGACTAACTAGGTAAGATAATTTGCACATGGGAGACACTTATTAAATATTAATTTAATATAATTTAGTAACTAAATGCAGATTATAAAAGACAAATTTTCAACACAGTGTCTGAATGATGTTAGCAACTATCGTTAGACATTCCAAATTTTTGCCAGGAAAATGTTCAGCCTTTCACCTATTTTAATGTGTTTTTGAAGACTCATAGCTTCATTAGTGTATCTTTTCATCGTAAATAATCTTTATTATAATATAATTTAAACAGATGCAGTGAAGTAAGAATTTTAACAGCAACATTATTCACATCGATTATGACAGGTTACTTATAAACTTTGATGTAAATTAAATGGATTTTTAAAGATTTTAAAGTGAAATTTCTTTGTTGACATTTACTTGGATGGCCCCTTGTGAAGTTTATGGTAATAGAAGACTGGAAAACTATATAGCATCAACTTAGTTTATGCTGTGGATATGAGATGCTAACTTGGGGTGTTGTTTATTATAGAAGTTTTTTTAAAAATGAATTTTAAATGACTTTTTCTTCCTCTCTTCATTCAGGCTCACTTATTTGAACAACATGAGGAGGATTGTTTCAGAGCTGTATGTTCGGGATAATTGTCACCCATTCAAAGCCACTCTGCTGGTATGGGTTCAGATACCAATGTGGATCTTTATGTCTGTTGCCCTGCGGAACTTCAGTCTAGGGATAACGGATTCAGAAGGTGATCGTTTCCCTCACAGCACTTTTCCCTCTTTGATTTTACCAAAAAATTATTTTCTTGTTTTCATATTATGATAAAAAGTAATAACATTGTTTATTGTATGATTTATGAATATTAGTTCTTATATCCCTTTGGTAACATAAGATGCTTTTAAATCTCTAAAGCACGCATGTGCGTAAGGCAGGGCTTTTTTGTTTTTGTTTTTGCAGTGGCTAGAGGGGAGCAATGGTATAAAGATATCTAGATAAAGCCAATAGGCAGTTCTGTTTCATGATTCAAGGAGTGATGATGTGCATCTCAGTGCCGTGGTGGCTGGGGAGGGTTTATTTAATAAAGCACATGATTGGCATAGACAAAGGTCTGCTGTCATCCCAAGGTATGTTATCTATGTCATGACAGCTTCCGAGATTTATCAAGCCCGAGAAACACAAAGTATATACACAGACAAGGTAACAAGTGATTGTGGCAGGTAGGAGATGAGATGACTGAGGGAACAAAGGTTCAAGCTTCTGAGCATTTCGATTTGTCAGAACCAGGCCCCTTCCTCAGCTGAGGTCCTTGAGGGGAGTAGGATGGCTAGTGGCTAATGGTGGGAACGGAGTGAGCCACGCTGACTCCGTTTTGTGACCCACTTCTGGAGCCAGCTCACTTCCCTTCCAGTCCAGTTATGGGTCCAGCCCGACTTCTGTCTTGTAAGAAAACGTTATTAAATTGTGGGAATTGGGAGAAAAGCTTATTGCGTTTTTGAGCCTGTCCCTGCGAGGCCGGAAAGCTGGACCAGCTCTGCCTGCTGCTCAGAGACCCTTAGCTAGGGCCCGGGTTGTATGACCAGGAGCCCAGGCACACGCAGAGCTTGGTGCCAGGAGTTCTCTCACACTCGTACATCTCGAGCAGCCCATGTGTCTTCTCTGAAAACTGGCCCCGTGCTGATCCATCAGGTGTGGTTTTCACGTTCCCTTGATTGTTTACAGACGCTTGGGGGGCTGGGGCACCTCTTTTTTTAGTTTGGGGAACTGCACCTGTTTGCTCTCTTCCTCCCAACTGGGAAAGTCCCTAATCTTTCCTGCAGTTAGAAATCAGATTCCCTAATTTTGTATCCTGCTTAATTGTTTTCTTTTAGTTAATTAGTCTTATTTGGTTACTTGTTTTTAACGTATAAAAATCTGTCTCCCCCGGATTTGGGGTCCAGTTCCAAAGTTGAGGAAGGTTCCTAGTCCTGATTTGTTTTGGCAGCGGCTTTGCATTGCCATGCATTGCTTAGTGAATTGGTGTGCTCAGAAGCTTGATCCTTTGTTTCCAGGCATTTATTTCATCTCACTCGCTGCATGAAATTACCTGAAGGCACCTAGGTAACATGGTGGATAGAGCTCTGGGCCTGGAGTCAGGAGGATCTGAGTTTAAATCTGGCCTCAGGCATTTACTAGCTGTGTGACTCTGAGGAAGTCTCTTCACTTCTGTCTGCCTCAGTTTCCTCCACTCTAAAATGAGAATAATAGTAGTAGCTAACAGGGTTGCTGTTGGGATCAAATAATGGATTATTTGTAAAGCACTTTGCCTGGCACGTAGTTTGGCTAGATTGCAGTTCACCTGATAAACATCTGCAGGTTGTAGGGGACTACAGGCTCATTAAGAGGCAACAGTGATAGGGCAGCCAAAGAATGAGTGATTTGCTAGGCTTCATTGAAAGAAGAACTGTGTCCAGAACAAGGGACATCATAATTCCCTCATTGTCTGATTAGGGCAGAATCTGTTTGGAGTTATGTTTAATTCGGTGCCACATTCCTGATGAAAATGAACAAGCAGGAGGGCACTTGGCGGGAATGTGTGAATTAAAATGGCATATCAGTATGATGAACTTTAAAAATGACTCCAAGTATTTGAAGGGATGTCACGGGGAAGAGAAGCTGGTCTTCCTCTGCGTGGACTCAGGCCAGAACATTTGAGTAGCAGTGGCTGGAAGCTGCAGACAGTAAGGAAGAGGCCCCTAAGAATCAGGACCTTCCCCAAATGGAATGGACTGTTCCAAGGTTTCTTTCGTGCCACATGACTCAGTGAATGGATGGCCACTTATCAGGGATGCAGAGGGCATTCCTGTTTAGATTGTTGTTTGTCCTTTGTTCTTAAAGAGGACCATGACCTCAGGGAGGAGATGCCATGACATGAAAGTGAATTGGATTTAAGTGAGGGAGAGCTGTGCTAAGTCACCAGCCTCACTTTCTCCTCCAGAGCCATCTGGGTCCAGTGGCAAGATAGAGACCAGGGTAACTGGAGATGGCCCTGGCAGTAGGAGACCTTGGCCTTTTAACAAGCTAAGGTCTTGTAACAGGTCTCAGTTTGACGGAGGCAGCGCCCATTCAGTGATTCAGGCTGGGTAAGACTGGAGGCCGAGAATGGCCTCTTTTATTTAGTCAAAAAAAAAAAAAATCCATCTGAGAGGGGAAGGACCTTCAGGGTTTCTGGCCAAAACAGAAACAATTGCTATTTACTTTTACTCTGAGCCAAGGAATGTGCATTTTGATCTCTGAAACCTCCCCAGATATTTTGGGCTTCACATACCTAGATTTTGTTCTTACAGACCATGCCTTAAACCCAAATCACTCTGGCTCTCGTTGATTGGCCAACAGTAGGTCCCTGGCTAAGCCCCACTTGGTCATTGTTTGAATCCCGTGTAGGTAAGTTTTGGACTAAGTAGCTTTTGAGCTCTTTTCCAATCCTGTGATTCTTTTGTAGGTTGAGTCACTGTAGAATTGATATATCACTTCTTTAATTCTGATTACTAACTGGAAAAAAATTTTTATTAAAATTAGACCAGGCGAGAAAAATTTCCACTTTCTACCTTTAACACACAAGGAGGAAAAACAAATAGTGTAAGATAAAACAGCTCTTCAAGTTCACATAGTCCCACAACCTGGGGGAAAAATTAGGCAAAAAATGTAAAAGAAGAAGAAAAAACTTGTGGGCTAATAATAATCTTAGTCTAAAATAAAGACTCTACTAGTACGTGAGTCACCTCAGTTCATGCATTTTCTGTTTCTACTTTTCGTAAGAATTGTAATCTCTCAGTTTGTAAAAAATATAACATGTCTTTTTTCAGGAGACTTTTCTATTCGGGAACAATTTTCAACAGGTGGAGTCCTGTGGTTTCCTGACCTCACCCTGCTTGATTCCACGTGGATCCTACCAATCTCACTTGGAATTCTCAATTTGTTAATAGTGGAGGTAAATTGTTTAAGTTGAGAAATTTTTTTTTTTTTGTTAAGTGTACATTGAGGATGAGTTGAACAATAGAAAAGTAGTCCTTGAAAACTTTGTGTTATATGTGTGTTTGTGTGTTAGACCAGCCAACGGGCTTCTTTAAAGTCTTGATTTGCAGATAACGTAGTCATTTAAAGTTAGGATGGCAGGAATATTATTAATGTAGATGGAGAATGTCAGTAGGTCAGATACTAATCAGGTAAAGGAATGTTTATAACATGCATAATAATACGGATAGCTCACATTTATGGAGTATTTCAGAGTTTATGGGGCGCTTTGAGTGCCTTGTCTGGAGCGGACATAGGCGTTGGGGATACAGAGACAATATGAAATAGGCCTGGCTGTCACAACCCTTCCATTGTACTGGGGAAAGGGGGCATACAGCCTGCCCCCAGATAGATTAATACCGAGTGATGAGAGGAGGCACCGACGGATTGGTTAGGAGGGGAGGCCTGTGCAAAGGAAGGAGAGCGAATACCAAATAGAGGAATGCTGGGTAGGCCAGTTTGGCTTCAAAATAGATTGTGGCAGAGGGAAATAATATCCTGGAGAAAACAGCAGGAGAATAAAAAGGGGGAATGACGTCTTCCTGGGAAGCCGTCGTCTCCAAGACACTGTGATAGCGCAGCAGGGTGTGAGGGACTGGTTTAGGGGCGAGAATGAGAGTAGCATGGGGTCGTGGATTGAAGCTTGGGATGAGGAAGAAGACCAGGTGCAAATCTTCACTACGTGACCCTCCCTCTGCCTGTGCTTCGTAAAATGTCTGTAAAATGGAGGAGGTGGGCGTGGAAAGCCCTCAAGTCTGTGGTGCAGCGATCACAAGCTCACTTTGAAGCAGCGGTCAGGCATCTAGGCAGGTATGAGTGGCATGGTGGGGTACTGGCTCCAGAGTACCAGGGTTTGGGTTCAAATCCTGCCTCTGATGCTGGTTAACCAGTATAGCCTTGGGCAAGCCATTTAATCTTCTTTGGTTTTAGTTTCCTTACCTGTAAAATGAGGGGATTGGATGAGGAGGCCTCTGAGATCCCCCTAGGTCTGGGTCTGTCATCCAGCGTGTCCTGTGTGCTGTTGGAGACCAGAGTTCCGCACTGGACTTGTGCAAGGGGTGTCATTTGTGTAAAGGTGGTAACTGAAGCCATTGGAGTCCATTGAAATTTCAGAGGCAGAGAGTGTGAAGAGAGAAGGCAAAGGGGAGGCCTAGAAAAACACCCACATCGAAGAGTCAGGAAAGGAAAAAGGTGAGAGGCAGAGAGAGGAGCCCCGTTGGATACGGTGAGAAGCCCAGGAAGAGAAATGTCCACACTGGGATGAGTGGGCGGCCAGCAGCTCAGGTCTGCTGAGAAGTGGAAATGGCTGCTGGATGTAGGGATTCTTTCATGGGTGACCTTGGGGAAAGCAGTGTCAGAAGCATAAGGGAGGCAGGAACCATATTGCAGAGATTGAGAGGGTGGGAAGGGGGGTGGGTAGTAAGGAAGTGGAGATGTCCGAAGGGTCAGGGAAGGCTTTTGTTTTAAGATTGGAAAGATCTAAAAAAAAAAAATTGGGAAGATTTGAGCATATTTGTAAACATTCAGACTGTACTGATATAAAGATGTGTGTATGTATGTGTATGTGCATATGCATGTATATATGTGTATGTGTGTGTGTATGTATATACATATATGTATAAGAAAGTACACATTTTAAAATGTCGTCTCTCAGCTATGTGTTAGCACTGTGTTATGGAACAGTTTTGAGGAAAATATTAATATATCTGTATCTATATCTTCATATATAGAAATGTTTCAGGCAGGAGAAAAGAAAATGAAACTACTCCATGCAAATTTTTTTTTTCAATTACACAAACATCTGTGCATAAGAGACTTTCAACTCTTATCTTCAGATAATAAAAATTTGATGCTAACTCGGGTGTTGAGAACCTTTTCAGTCTTTAAAGATCATTCGCCTCATCTTAGGTGGCCAGTTCTACTGCAATCCCAATAACGATGGATTAACTAGATCAATTATCATGCTTCTGCCCACACATAACAACTGTTAGGACATAGGAATGAGACTGTGAAGTGTTTACCCACATACACAGAATGTCTATTTGTACATTTAGGGAACACAGTCAGTTATAGCACTTGAATGAAAAGCAACTCAAGAAGAAAAATAAAGATCTACAAAAATAATGAGTATTATTCACTTAGAGTCTAGGCTTGGGAACAGAATTAAACCTGTATTCGTTATTTCAGCTGAATGAAATTATGGCAAATCCCTGAAATGTTCTTGCAGCTCCACACATGAGATAGAAATGTATAGAGATGACCCTTCCCAAAGGGTTACTTTCAGCCCCGAAGCCTCAAGGATCATCAAAGTCAGCATTCACACAGATCACCTAGTGGCTTCCGGGCCTGATTACCCCCTTGCCCCATAGCCTCTGATCACAGGTAAGCAGCTGTCTGCTTCTCCACCCGGCACAGCCCTGTCACCCGTCCATGTTTTCTACAGAGATGACATAGCTGCAGGCTGGTTGCCTGTATTCCCGTAGTGATGGGCGTTTACTGAGCACCCGTAAGGAGTGAGCAGGAGAAAGGACAGGAGGTCAGGGAAGCAAACACATGCTAATAATTTTATTTTTTGGTTACATAAATGTGTTTGTGACCACCTCCCAGCTCTGTGTCCTCAGTGATGCAGAGGCAGGGGTGGAGGCTCTTCATTCTCTAAAGACCACTAGCTTCTTTTTATTTTTTCATTTATTTTTCTGGTTGCTAGTGCCTTTTATTGTTTTGTTTTGTTTTGTTTTTTTAATTTTTAAATTTTTTTTTCTTTTGGACTGAAACACATAATAGAGAAAAGAAAAAGAAACATATTATGAACTTAAATATTGAAACAAGCCTCTTTTTAGGTGGCATAGTTTCTTATTAGCAGCAAGTCAGACTCCTCCGTTTAGAGATTACAGATGGCTGTTTAATAAGTTTTTTTTTTAAGTAGAGGAATAGCTAATTGAACATGTTCTCTGTAAGACAGAAAGACTTCTCAAAGGGTTGAGTTCAAGTTTTAAAAATTTATTGACCTTTCTTATGAGGTGCAAAATTCAGTTTTTAGTCAAAATTTATCTAATTTGATTTGCATTTTATGTCCGTGTATGTGTTTTCTTCCCCCTTCAGATTTTTGCGTTACAAAAACTTGAAATGTCCCGCTTTCAGAAGTATGTCACACATTTTACTCGTGGAATATCCGTGCTGATGATTCCCATTGCTGCAACTGTACCCTCAGTAAGTAATCTAGAACGGTGAGTGCACTGTATGTTTTGGTGAAATGGTGTTTATTAAATCCCAAGAGGCCCAACTCAAGTCTGACAAGACTGTTGCATGAAGTCTGACCTTCTCGTCACTTCTTCCTCAGCCTGTCTGTGTGGCTTTGTGCCTTGTTTCCTGGGAACCTCGATTTCTCCCTCTTTGTACTCATCCCCAGCAACTGGCATGGTGCATTACGTGTAGTAGTTGCTTAATAAATGTTTATTGGATTGCCCATCGTAATTACTTACACTTAGTTTGATAAGTTCATTAAACTCCCAAATCAGATGGAGTCTAAACCATAGAATTTGGGGATTGGGATGTCCTCTGTATAAGGTGATCCTGGTGAGAAAACTCTGTCTGCTGGCACAGGTCATCATCTCTTCCGAGCCCAGTGTCTCCTGCGAGTGCCCCAAGCAGCGACCTTGTCCAGGGGTGGGACTGCACCCCGCCTTCCTGACACAGAGGCCAGCTCTTTGTAGGCTCCACGCACCACCACCTTTCAATGATGAAGCTGTAATACAATTTAGTATTTCATCATATAATGCAGAAAGTAATGTCCTAATCTTTGGTGTTACTTCCTGAGTTTTGATCTTGTCTCTCTAACTGAATTGTAAGCTCGTTGAGGACAGGAACTGGATACTTCTGTATCCCTCCTAGTACCTAGGAGAATGCTGAATATTCCTAATATTTGGAATTCAGTAAATGCTTTTTGATTAATTGGTTAAACAAACCAATAGTTTGATTAACACATAGTCCCTCCTCCCAGGGAGCTCAAATAATACCTGGAGAAGAGACACATAAAAGGGTAAGAAACGCCCGCGAGGGCTCAAGCCACAGGGCAGCTGATGCCACATGACTGTGTGTGGCTGGTCCGTGGAGCTTCCTGAATGGGCCAGAAAGGGGCCATCCTGTTGGCTTGTCCTGGCTTCCTGCGGAGAATGCCATAGAAGGGCAAGTCTGGTGACGGATGGAGCGCACACACACCGAACTGGGCAGTCATCCAGCCCGACGGACGTAGGCTGAATGCAGCATCGGCTCTGCAGCTGTCAAAGGCCTTATAGCTGGCAGAGCGATACGCCGGAAAGGAGCAGCACCGCCTGTGCTCACTCTCCTGGGCGTGCATGGCGCTGATGCTCGTGTCTGTTTCTCTTTCTAGTCCATTGCGCTGTACTGGTTCTGCTCCAGCTTCTTAGGCCTCTCACAGAACCTGCTGCTGCGCTCCCCGGGATTTCGCCAGCTCTGCCGCATACCACAGACGAGATCACAGTCAGACACTCCTTATAAGGACCTCTTCGCTGCCTTTTATGCCAAGTTCTTTTTAAGAAAATGACCTCTTCCTCAGTGACTCTGGAATAAATCTGACAGCTGCGTCACTTAAAAATGGAAGGTTAAGATTTTGCTGACGGTTCTTCATGTGAAGCTCTCTTATGTGCTGTACAATTCTGTTAGCTAGGGTTTAAAATGCTGTTTGCAATATATGACACTTGTGTTTTAGACGAGTGAAGATCTAGCCAAGTAAGCTTTGGTGGTTGGATTGTGGAAAGAAAATTTGTTTTATATCTGAAGGATGAGTGGGTGGAATTTGTTAGGATTTCAGGAAACGATTAAAATCCTGAATTGCAAAAGGGAAGTATCAATAAATCCCACACGTCTAAAATGGAGAACTGACTTCTCTGAAAGAAAAGCATCTGTTGAAATAGCAACTGGTAGTATTGCAGAGAGACTAACTGTATGTTAGGTTGAATATAATAGATGTAAAAATTGTAAGAAAACCAACCTTATGGAATCATGCCTCTCAAGTCTTCCCTGAAATAATTCAGTTGTTGTTATCTTCTTCACGCTTCAATAAACTTGGACGTCTCTGCTAAAATACAAAGGGAGGAGAGCAAGTTTTATCGGTGGTTCCACACCTTTGAGGAAAGGTTGAACAACTCGGGTGTTTTCAAGAAGAGGAAAGAATAGAGAAAATGCTAGCGAGAGAATTGAGAGAATTATCACCCTCTCGTTCAGACCACCATTTTATAAATGAGCAAGTAGGCCCAGATGTTAAATAGCTTACCTAGTAGTGGTGGGCTTGTGCTTAGTATTCACATCAGACTGCCAAGATCGTATGCTTTGCATCCCATGACATCATAGGTTGGGGCAAGGGAGAAATAGAGTAATAGCTTTTTTGTGTTTGTTCCTAGAAGCAAGATTAAAGGGTACTCGAGTGTAGTGGTGTCAAACTCAAGTAGACATCCCTGAGGGCTGCATATTGACTTAGAAAACCACAAATTTACATTATCTGTGTTGTATTTTATTTTTTATCGACATTTCACAATTGTATTTTACACATATATATAAATGGTTCCCCTGAGCTTGATACCTCTGCCCTGTTGAGTTCTAAGTAAGTTAGAGGTTTAGCAGGGGAAAAAGATCTAAAAAAGTCTGGAATGGCAAAATTTGTCTCAAAAGAAATTCTTAGAGCTAAGTTAACTTGAGACAAGGTGAGAGATCAGTGTTTCATTACTGCGTACACTAATCTTCTGTTTCTAATCCAGTCCTTTCCCAATTTTTTCACATCACTTCCCAGTTTGTCTTTTCAACCTGCCACCTGATAGTACTCCCATTTAAAAAGAAAAAAAAAATGGCTCTCCATTACCTACAAAATAAAATCTAAACCCATAATCCAACATTCTAAGGCCTTCCACAATTGACTTCTGTGCCTCTTTCTATCCTTTTCTCCCGCTGTTCTTCATTGTCTCTGTTGAAAGCAGCTGATGATTCTCTGTCACAGTCTGATATTCTGCCTTGTGTCCCTTTGCCTTTACTCATTACCTTCCATCACTACAGTGGTTTTGATCTGGCTCTTTAATGCCCGACCTGGCTGCCCCTTCTCAGAAAATTTGCTCCCATTTTCTTAACTCCGTGTCCCTGTTACAAAAGTGATTACCTCAAGTATTTCATAGCACTTTGCCTGAACCCTTCTCAGTGGTTTGTAAGTTCCATGGAAGAAAGGTCAGGAAGACCTGAATTCAAATCTGGCCTCAGACACTAGTAGTGTGACCCTGGGCGAGTCCCTTAACCCTGTTTGCCTCAGTTTCCTCATCTGTAAAATGAGCTGGAGAAGGAAATGGCAAACCACTCTACTGTCTTTGCCAAGAGAACCCCAAATGGCATTATGAAAAGTGATATATGACTGAACAACAACAATAAAAATTAAAAAATTATACTAAGGAAATATGTGGAAGAAAACAACTTTAAATGTTAATTTTTACATAACTTTAAGTGTGTATGGACTAAATAATTCGATAAAGTGAGAGTGGTAGAATGGCAAAGAAAGTATAACCCCACAGTCCTTTGTTTACAACAGACTGATCTAAAAAGCAGACACACAGAACCAAAATAAGAGGCAAGAACAAAATTTAGTATGCATCAGATGAATATAAAAACACTAGAATTACGGTCATGTAATCAAAACAAAAATAAAAATTTGCATCAATAGAGATAAGGAAATTAAAAGAACCCTAGACAACCATTATCAATATTAGACCTATGTGCACAAATTGATAGAACATTTAAATTCAGAGAAAAAGTTGATAATTACAAAAAGACATAGTTAATACATCAGTAGAAGGAGAATTTGATGTTCCTCTTTCAGAGCTTGACAGATCTAGAAGAAGCAACAAATAAAGGGAAAATATGGAACTGAACAAACTTGAAAAAGTTTGGGCTAAAAGATATACGATTTCTTCTAAATGGAAACATTTAGGTGTATACGTATTTTCCAGTACCGTATGGCACATTTACAATGACAGATCATATACAAAGAAATTATATTAAAAAATTGGAAATTCTAAACATGTAGATCAAGACAATAAAATATAAATTAATTTAAACACAATCAAAGGACAGAGACCTAAATGGACAACTGACAACAAAATCCTGGATGTTGCCAGACACGGCTCTGCTTTGTGCTGTTAGATACTGTTTTCCCTAATGTGATTCAGAAGGCCGTTGCTAGATATTGCTACACTGTAACTTGTCCACCGTCGCTCTGCTAGATACTTAGAGACCTTGTTCTCTTCTACTGAACTCCTTGACCACCATACTACTATATAGTTTTAACTACTTTTAGTAAAAGCATAACCCTTACGCTAGGACTAATGGAAGGCACCTTCATTTTGTACTCCTTGAGCACCAGTAGGAAATTCCCAGGCCCAGGTTCTAAGCCTTGTAGAACAAATAGCATAGTAATACTAGCAAGCTGTTGGCCTAAGGCTTAGTTTTTTCTCTTTTCCTGCAAATCCTTCCTTGCATGAGGGGGCTAGATGCCTTTTGTTAGAAATCTGATTTTAGTTTATGGTGATTAATCAATATGTTACTTAACTTTGTTTCTCTACAGGCTAAGACATGTTCCAGACAATGGTTGGTCATTTTCCCATTAAACTACAAAACAGCTCTGGAGTTCAGGAGTCTCTTAGTTTTTACTTCTGAATTTTTCCCACTTGTCCATGGAAATGAGTGGGCACAGAAAGAGATCGAGAGGTATTCCAAACCTAGGAAGCAAGATCATTGTTTCTGCTAACTCAGTGAATTCCTGGTCTTTCCATGTGCAAATATTGCCACCTACAGTCTGAAAAAGGCAAAGCCACAAAGTGACTTCACCACGTACCCTTCTCTCTCTCTCTGTCTCTCTCCACACACACCCACACACATACATACACAATATAGAACAAAGGGAACGGACAGAGAAGGGAGTATTTATTAAGCACCTATTATGTTGTACAAAGTGCTTTACAAATATTTGATAGACGACAACATAGGCCATGTGTGGGATTACATATGTGTGTATATATCCGTATCCATACACATAAATATTATTTATCTCTACTATATTCAGATGTTAGTAGAATTCTAATATGTGTATATATGTATATTATATGTATATATCTGCACACACGTCTATTAATATATACATACATGTATGTATGTGTATACACACATTTATAGAAATTCTAATTTCATATACATACGAAATTAGAATTTCTTAAGTGTTAGGCACTGTGCTAAGTGTTGGTGATACAAATATAGGAAAACAAGATGACCCCTGTTCTCAAAGAGCTTACATTCTAAAAGGGGAAGGCGGCACTTTCAGGGAAGCTGGAAATCAGACAGGAGGAAAGGTACCCATGTGAAGGCCAAGCAGCTGGTACAGAGGTGGAGCAATCTGGAGAGTGCTTTGAGCCAGGAGTGCAGTGGGCAGGATGTCTGGGACTCCTCAAGAAATGGTGATGTAAGCAAGGACTCCCCAGTCACCTCAGGGCAGAATCATCTGAAGGGTGCAAGGAAGCTTCTGCATAGTAGACGGCTTCTTACAAAGCCCCATTTTGATCCTGGAGGTAGCCCTGGGCTCTCGGAGGACGTGCCCGCCTTTTTGGTTCGTGTCTTGCTGTGGCTGAAGGATTCATCAGTAAGTGTCCAACTTATTGATAATGACCCTCTACACTCAGGCTGATCTTTAGCAGCAGGCACGGTCTTCTAGACCCATGCTGTTCTTGCCCAAGATGCAGAGTCAGCGGAGAGGTGGGAATGGTGAGTGGGATCTAAGGGCTGTTATCTATTTTGTGAGTTTTCCTGAAATTTTGCAGTACTTCTGTCTTCTTGTCTTATGGATTCTGTTTTAGTAACTGTATTTTAAAAGTTTTTCAGGTTGGAGAAGTTTGCAAAAAACAACCACTCTGCCATCTTGACAGTTATGTGAACTACTATTGGAATTTCCATCTGGAAGTTTGATAAGCATCTGGGCCATGGGACCTAGTCACCTGGGGCCCCATGATATAATATTAATAATTATTGTGCTTTGAATTTTGCAAAGCATGTTGTTCACATTATCTCATTTAGGTCTCATAACACCCCTATGAAGCTGGTATTATTATTCCAAGATTTCACAGATGAGGAAGCAGTCTCAGAGAAGTTGTCCCTTGTCCATGGCCACACATTGAGTATAAGAGGTGAGATTTGTACCCAAGTCT
Organism: Vombatus ursinus; assembly: GCF_900497805.2. Classification (NCBI taxonomy): domain Eukaryota; kingdom Metazoa; phylum Chordata; class Mammalia; order Diprotodontia; family Vombatidae; genus Vombatus; species Vombatus ursinus. The sequence continues at coordinate 6,467,961 of NW_020950239.1, read as the reverse complement.
TCCTGATTGTAGGTCTACCACCTCATCCATTAGCAATACAAAAAGAACATAGTCTTAAAGGAGAATAGAAGATAAATAACAAGAAATATGAATAAAGCAGTCAACAGTCTTACTACTCATTTCCCAAACTATAACCTCCCAAAATCCCAGGGATTGCAGGCTGTGAGTCCTCTTGGCTCTAATTCCTGCACCATTTTACCAGACAAGCCCTTAAAAGCTAGGAGAACAGGGAGAACAGGTTTGCTAATTAATTATCTCTGCATGTCCTGGATTTACTTCAATAACCTAGGGAAACATAAAAGGTGTTAGGAATTTATAAAGTGATCAAACCTACGAGTCCCTTGGGGGAGGGGGTACAAATTCCCTTCTCTCCCCCTCTCCTCGCTAATCTTATAATTATAGAGAAGCCAATTAGCCTCTGAGCTTTACTTTCTAGCCTCTGTAAAATAGGAATTATAATACCTCTACTAACTAATTATTGAATAGAATAGATGTTATGTTGAGGAACAAATATGAAAGACCTCAGAATGGCAATATAAAATCATGATGTTCCCTGAACTGAAGTTTTGTATACAGAGACGTGCCTGGAGAATTTATATAAAGCCAGTAAAAAGAGGAGAGAGGAAAATATAGATTATAATAAGATATTACTAATTCATAAATTGTAGTCTAGTGGAAGAAGCATTGGATTTATAGCTAAGAAATCTGGGTTTGAGACCTGACACTGCCACTTATTGAGTGTATGACCCTAGCCAAGTAATTTCCTTTTCCTAGGCCTCAGTTTCCTTGAATGTAAAACTAGGGGTTTGTAGTAGATGAGCTGTAAGATCCGTGTAACACTAAATATATAACCGTATGATTCACATTATTGTTGCTGTTCAGTTCTTTCAGCTGTGTTCAACGCTGTGACCCCATTTGGGGTTTTCCTGGCAAAGATACTGGAGTGGTTTGCCGTTTCCTTCTCCAGCTCATTTGACAGATGAGGAAGCTGAGGCAAACAGGGTTAAAGTGACTTGCCCAGGGTCGCCCAGCTCGGAAGTGTCTGAAGCTCGGTTTGAACGCAGGAAGACGAATCTTCCTGATCCCAAGTCCAGTACTTTACCCGCTGTGCTGCCTAGCTGCCCCATGATTCACATACATTGGCCTGTTGTGGATCTGCTCAGAGAATGATAAAAGAACCATAGCTCAGTTCAATGCAACATTTGTGTGTTAGCACAGACCGAAGGATCTTTGCAGGTAAGAGGTACAATTGGAAAACCGTAATACTTTTTTGGATGTGTAGGAATTGGTTTTTAAATGTTACCAAGTCTGAGACTCCTCCTCCACCCTTCCTCATCTCACATCACTCCGATGCCTTCTGTCGCTATCTCCTCCTTCACCATCTCCCATGAAGAGGTCACCTTGCTCTTTGCCAAGGCCACCCCTCTGCAAGCACCAGTGATCCCATTCCATCCCACCTGGCCCAGCAGACTGTCCCCTCCATCTTCCCAGCTTTCTTACTCAACTTCAGTTGCTTCCTTCCTGCCCACAAACATGCACCATCTCCTCCATCCTCAGAAAGCCTTCACTTGAATCATCTGTCATTGCTCACTGTCATCCCGTGTTCTTCATCCCTTCTGGGGCTAAATTCCTTGAGAAGGCCACCTGAAGTCAGTGCCTTTACTTCCTTTCCTCTCCCTTCTCTACTCTATAGTCTTCCTTCCATCCTTATAGGAAAATCTAAACTGCTGTCTCTAAAGTTACTCATGATCTCTTTATTGCCGAATCTAATGGCCTCTTCTCAATCCTGAGCCTACTTGATCTCTCTGGAGTCTTGGATGCTGTCGATCACCCTCTTCTTGATATTCTTTTTGTTCTAGATTTCTGTCCTTCTACCTGTATGACCACTCCTCTGTCTCCTTTTTTGAATCTTAGTTCAGGTCACACTCGCTAATGGTGAGTGTCCCACAAGGCTCTGTCCTCGACCCTCTTCTCTTCTTTTCTCCTTCTATATCTTTTCACTCGGTGATCTTATTAGCTCCCATGGATTCCATTATCATCTCTGCTGATGATTTTCAGCTAGGTTGTGGGGGTGAGGTGGGGCAGAGTCAGGAACACCTCAGTTTATATTTTGCCTTAGACCCAGTGTGACCCAGAGAAAATCACCTCCGTTTGTCTCAGTTTCCTTATCTGTAAAATGGGAATAATAATAGCACCTACCTCCTAGGGGTGTGAGAATCAAATGAAATATTTGTAAAGTGCTTTGTGAAGCTTTAAGTGCTATATAAATGCTATTATTGTTATTGTTATTATTACCTATCCAACCCTAACCTCTCTCCTAACTTCCAGACGCCCATTTCCAACCACCTATTGGATGTCTCAGACTGATGTACCATGGGCATCTTAAACTCAGTATATCCAAAACTGAACTCATTTCCCCCCCAAACCCTTTTCTGAACTTCTGTTACTATCAAGGGCATCACCATCCTCTCAGTCATCCAGGATTACAACCTAGGTGTCCTCCTCATTTCCTCACTCTTTCTTATCCTCTATATCCAGTGGGTTGCCAAGTCATACTGGTTTTACCTTCCTCTGATCTCTTCCATATTCTACCTTCTCTACTCTGACATTGGCACCGACCGGGTGCAGGTCCTCATCACCTCATACGTGGACTGTTAGAATAATTTATCTCCCGTCTCTCCTGACTCCAGTCTATCTTCCACTTACCTCTCAAAATGATCTTCCTAAAACACAGGTATGATCATGGCATTCTCTTACTCAACAAACTCCAGGGGCTCCTTATCACCTCCTGGATCAAATATGTAATCCTCAGCTTGGTCTTCAAAGTCCTTCATAACCTGGCCCCCTCCTACCTTTCCAGTTTTCTTATACCTTATTCTCCTCTCCTCCTGCCCCTCACACACACACACACACACACACACACACACACACACACACAGAGTGATTCAGTGATACTGGCCTAATTCCTGGGTATTTTTCCTAGCTACCACCATGCCTAGAATGCTCTCCCTCTTAATTTCTGCCTCTTGGCTTCCCTGGTTACCTTTGAGTTCCAACTAAAATCCTACCTTCAGGAAGTCTTTCCCTATCCCTCTTAATTCTAATGTCTTCCTTCCATTGATTAGCTCCAATTTATCTTGTTTGTACATAATTTTTACATGTTGACTCCTTCTTTAGTCTGTAAGCTCCTTGAAAGTGGGAACTCTTTTACCTTTCTTTGTATCCCCAGTTTTCAGCATGGTACCCAACACATAGTAAGCACAAATAAATGGTGGTTGACTGGTTGTCTGAATCAGATGACGAAAGTCTAGTATCTTTCAGTGTAATTTTTTTTTTAATTTTGCTAGGCAATGGGGTTAAGTGACTTGCCCGAGGTCACATAGCTAGTAAATGTTATGTGTCTGAGGCTGGATTTGAACTCAGGTCCTCCTGACTCCGAGGCCGGAGCTGTATTCACTGCTCCACCTAGCTGCCCCTGTGATTTTTTTTTTTTAATCCTCAACCTCAAACTTTGGGAATTTCAGGCCAATGAATATTTAGGGGTGAGTCAGTGAATTTGACAATACAGAAGTGACTTATTTTAAAAAACATAATCCTAGAAAATACAGACTTATAAAACACAGCCCTGACAGGTCGAGGGCTCTTTTGTTTTAACCTTCCTATCCCTGGAACCTAGCCCGGAAGAGGTAACTAACTGAATTGAATTGATAGAAGTGGTGAGTCTTGCTGGCAGAACCCATCCACCAGTCACCAGCCGGTGCTTGGGGCAAGGCTGTTATTAGGGATTGAGGTCAGAGGTTCCCACTTGCCCAGTTCTTGTAGTTTGCACATCAACTGTGAACAAATTTATCTCAAAAACCATGCCGCAGCACCAAAGTCACTCAAATGGGCATGTTGTATTGTGCTAGGTGTAGCAGGTTTGCAGAAATTTGGCCAGCATGCTTTTAGGAAATACATGAATTTACAAAATAGCCATTTCAGTCAAATATGGTCTTAAATTCTGCATTTGGAACCATGAACCTTTAGACTTGGTTGATGAAGGATTGTGGAGGGAGATGAGGTTAATTATTAAACTAAGTTAATGGCTTAATTGTGAGTGGGTCTCAGTAACCACTATGTTAAAAACATTCACCTACACACAAACAGGTCACCTGTTCCTATCTCTCTTCTCCTAGGAGGTGACCCCTCACTGAAATTGTGGGATCAAATCCATTGATATTAAGCCTATATTGGAGATCTGGTAATGTAACTATGGTAACCAGCGGGCAAGCCGCAGATCAATTCTGAGAAAATATGGCCACTTTGCTTCAGAGCTTCAGAGAGCATGTCTCTTTGTCTGTAAGGGGTACCAGTTTGCAAAAGCTGTTTTAGTCCAATATTGCTCATTTGTATTTTCTCAGAAACAAAGAAACATGAACCAATTGGCTGCTGCTGAAGATATCCATTCTTTTCTAGGTAGAGTCTTGCTTTCTGCAAGACAGGATTTTATTCTATTTTTTTATTTTAAAAAAATCTGAATTTCACAACCACAAAAAAAGAATTTTCCTACATACAAGGTAGAACAAAAGGGAATTATATGTAAATCTGCAAATCTATTCTGTACAGCTTGCTTTTTAAAGAAATAATATAAAAATTCAACATGTTATTTTCAAATCAATCTTGCTTGTCTGTATTTCCTTATGAATTTCCTTCTGCTCTCAACTTGGATTTTTTAAAAAAAATATTTTAATGGTTCTTTCTTCTTTCCTTCTTTTCCTTCTTCCTCTTCTTTCTTTTCCTCCTTCTCTTCTTCCTTCTCTTATTTTATTCCTCTTCGTTATCTTCTTCTTTCTTCCCTTCTTCCTCCTCCTCAGAAGGTGGGCAGCATGCTTCATCATAAGTCCTCTGAAATCATGATTCATCATTCTATTGATCAGAGTTCCTAAGTCTCTCAAAGTTTTTTGTCTTTACAATAATGTTATTGTATAAACTCTTCTCCTGGTTCTACTCACTTCACTATGCATCAGTTCATACAAGTCTTCCCAGGTTTCTCTGAAATTATACTTTTAATCATTTATTAATTCATGTGTCCTAATTTGTTCATCCATTCTCCAGTTTATGGGCACACCCTTGTTGTTTATGTTTAAACAACAAGAGGGGGCTGCTAGAAGGATTTTTGTACATATGGGTCCTTTCTCTCTGTCTTTGATTTCTTTGGAGAATGGGCATAGGTAGTATCACTGGGTCAGAGAGCCCACACAGTTTAGTGACTGGGGGTATAGTTCCAAATGGTTTTCCAGAATGACTGGACCAATTCCTTGTTCCACCAACAGTCCACCAGTGTGCTAAAACAGGACTTTTAGAACCAGCCTGATGAGATATAAAAGATCTAAGTGATATCTAAAACATGAAACTAAGTTAGAGGTTAAATTATAAATTGACCCTAGAAGTTTTTGCCTCCCAATTGTTTTCTCCTGGGTGGCCACAATTGGCTTCAAGGGATAGTAGATTTAAAACCGTAAGAGTCATTAGAGGTTATGGAGTCCAGCCATACCATTTTGCAGATAAGAAAGCTGAAACACAGAGAAGTTAAGTAATTCAGCCAGGGTCACACAGCTCATAAGCATCCAAGGTGAGATTTGAATGAGTTGTGTTGACTGCAAGCCTAGCAATCCATCTGTCCACCTGTGCTTTCTCCTCTTCTCCTGGTACTTCAAAAACCCTGATATTATAAAGATCCTTGGGACCTAGGACACATTTTCTTCATGATGATAATGTGTTGGGTGAGCTTTACTGATTATTGACTGAATATTTCTCCCAGATGTTTCAACTTTGCTTTTGAGCAAACAAGGAGGTTATGTAGAATCTGTACTTTCTGTTTGCTTGGGTCTACTGGAATGAGTCAAAGGATGTATTGGAGGTAAATCCCACAAGTTTATGGCTTGAATTTAATATTTTAAAGCCACATTTTCTCTTTTTTTAAATTGAGGCTAGTTGTCTGGGGAAAAAATTGGAGCCCGGAAGCCCTGTGATTCTAGTTTCATTCCGTATCACACTAGAAATAGAAGATGTGGTGTTAGGTAATAACATGGAGATAGAAAGATATGACTAAGCAAATCTGCCATTTTTAAAGCAATGTTTTTAAATTTTTTATTTTTAAAATTTATTTTTTATACTTTTTTTTTTCAAATTTCGAGTTTCTAATTCTCTCCCTCCCTTTTGGCCCTCCCCTACCTGTTGAGAAGGCAAACAATATGATATAAATTATACATGTAATATCATGTAAAACATATTTCCAAATTAACCATGTTGAAAAAAAAAGCAAGAAAAATAAATGAAAAGAATATACTTCAATTTGCATTCAGTTCATCAGTTCTCTCTCTGGAAGCGGAGTAGGTTTCTTCGTGAGTCCTTCAGAATTGTCTTGGATCATTGTATTGATCAGAGTAGTTAAGTCTGTCACAGTTGATCATTGTTATAATATTGTTGTTACTATGTACAATGATCTCCTGGTTCTGCTCACTTCACTTTGTATCAGTTCATACAGGTCTTCCCAGGTTTCTCTGAAACCGTCCACTCCATTATTTCTTATAGCACGATAGTATTATATCACAGTCATATACTACAACTTGTTCAGCCATTCCTCAATTGATGCTGCCAGCTTTTTATTTGAACTTACAAATATTTCACATTATATTTCAAATATTGCACTTCACCAATGAATGTTACCTGTGGCTGGGGAGAAGAGCGTGCTGCTAAATTGAAAATGTATGTAGTTAAAAAGGAAAATGACAAATGCTTTGGGGATTATGGGAAAACAGGTATATTAATGTACCGTAGGCAGAGCTGTGAACTAACTGGCTATTCTGGAACTAAAAGCCATTTTGGAAAGCAATTTGGAACGATGACCCAAAAGTTATTAAACTATGCAACCTTTGACCCAGAGATACCACTACTAGGTCTATGTCCTCAAAGAGATCAAAGTAAGAAGAAAGGGACTCATCTTTACAAAATTATTTATAACTTCTTTTTGTAGCGACAGAATTCGAAACTGATGGAGTGCCCTCTGATTAGGGAATGGCTACATTAGGGAATACGTTATTGTTTAGTATATTGTATTGTCTTGTAAGAAGTGATGAAGGGGATGATGATGAAGGTGTCAGAGAACCCTGGGAAGACTTGTGTGAACTGATGTGGAGTACAGGGAACAGAACCAGGAGAACAGTTTATATGATGAAAACAGTATTGTGAAGACAAACAGCCTCAAAGGACTTAGGAATCAGATCAACACGATAACAAGCCATTATTCCAGAGCACTCAGGATAAGACATGCTGCCTCCCTCCTGATGTTTAAGTGACAGAGAGTGCAGATTGAGACATTTTTTTGTCCACATAGCTAGTGGGAGATTTTGTTTTGCTTGACTATGCATATTTGTAACAGGAGTTTGTTTTTTCTTGTTCTCTAAATGAGAGAAACGGGGACATGGGAGGGAGAGAAGGCAGATCTTTGTTTGAAAAAATTTTTGTAAAATGCAGTTCATTGAAATGATTGTAACCTCTAGGTGGTGGTGACGAACCATATATGTATAGCTAGTCTTTTTAGCATCTTTATGGGACTCTGTGTGTGTGTGTGTGTGTGTGTGTGTGTGTGTGTGTGTGTGTGTATGTGTTTGTGTGTTCCCACCCCCATTATGAAAAGGCAGTGTTTGGGGATTAAATTTGGGAGCCCTAAGTGATCACTCATTATTTTTCCTTTTTCTTTTTTCCTCCATTCCTAGGACACAGTGAGGTTAGAGAAGGAAAAGAAAAGCTGTGTGTTTGGGATGAACAGGAAGCTAGATTGCTAAAGATAGAAAGAAATGCAGGCACTCTCTTGTGGAGAGTAGTTTTACTTTTTTTTTTTTTTTTAAGACAGGGGACCCAGTCTTCCATTGTTTACCCTAAGTATCCTCTCCAGCCAACCACTTTCCATACCTTAAAAAACAAAACAAAACGAAACAAAATTGCTCAGTTTGCCTCTAGGCCATCTAGTATGGTCATATGGGATATAATATTTAAATACTCCAAAATATCTGTGATTTCATCGGTGTGGCTATCTCCCTTCTTTGTCCAACACCCACCCTGTCTCTTTGCCTACCCCCATATCTGGACCTTAGCCCTTGTGACCCAAGCAAAACCGTATTCTGTTTAGCAGGCAGATTTCTCCCATGAATTTCCCCTATCTGTGCAGCTTTTCAGAACAGTTGATCAGTGAATTATAACAGCACATTCATACAGTCGCAGGAACAAAGGTACTAACTACTTCAGGGACATGTTTTAGTGAGGTCAGGAGTAGAGGAGAGGAGAAGGGGCTTCCAGCACATGTTCAGCACTAATTTAAGTCCTATTTAGGGGTGTTCAGTCCTGGGGAACTAAGCAAGAGGAGGAGAGGAGTTTGGGATTGGATGATATAATGTGGCTACCCAAGTAAGATAATGACACATGAATGACTGCTTGCATGAGGAGGAGATGAGGCAGACCCTGTCTGAGTGAGACAGAATCCTCGTCCTTGGCCGGAGGAAAACCCAAGGTAAAGACAGACAGTCAGTGGCCTTAAGTGTCTTACAAAAATCCATTTCGCACAAAACAGTGGATATATTTTTTTCCTTAGCATAAAACAGGCCATCTGAGCCTGTCTTGTTTCTAATCCAGTGAGAAAGTGGTGGATTGAACACTCCCCATGCCAGGGCTCCTTCCTGGGAACATACTCAGGGCTAAAGGATGTAGGGGTTTAAGGATGAGGAAGCAATCACCTTATTGGCCTCTGAGTTGGAAGAACTGCAGACTCAGGGACCCTATAAAGAAAGTGACTTCCCCCTACATCTCTTCTCTTTCTATCTAGAGAGCCACTTAATATTCTTCAAGCCTCTCTCTGTAAGGGTAGGGGTAGAGAGAGAGTGTGATCTCTCTTAACGATGACAGCCAGATCTCTCTCAGACTCAGGGGAGCCTGAACCTGGGCTTTGGCCACCTGCTGCTTCTTCTGGTTTATTTCTTTTGTAGGGGGGTGTGTGTGTGTGTGTGTGTGTGTGTGTGTGTGTGTGTGTGTGTGTG
>NW_020950239.1:6407748-6458880 GCF_900497805.2 Vombatus ursinus | reverse complement strand
TGTGTGTGTGTGTGTGTGTGTGTGTGTGTGTGTGTGTGTGTGTGTGTAAAAGACAGGGGTTCTTAAGCTTTTTTTTTTTTGTGAAACTTTGATGAAGCTTATTGGCTCCTTCTTAGAATAATGGAAAGAAGTGTCAAATTTCAGCTCGAGGTTAGTGAAAGAACTCCTTGAAATCTGTATGAGAACCCTTTGGGAATCTACGGACTCCAGGCTCTTCCCTGGTATAGACGATGAGACAGAAATCCCAAGGAGATGGACGTGCCCAGTCTTGAAGGTAACCTTGTGAGTTATAGAGAGTGGAGATCCTGGGTCAGAATTGGTTGTAGGAGAAGTAGGGAATAGAGTTTCTGTATCAGAAAGAATGACTGCTGACAGGGTTAAAACTCAAGAAGACGTGGACCTGGAGGGAATTGTTTGGACATTGTAGAGCTGAGGTGAAATGTTGACTTAGCGGTCCTATAAAATGCTTTATTTTCATGGTTTTAACCTATGCGTTTGCAGTTAGCATTTCTTTTGAATGTAGGAAAAATAGCTGTCCCATATCTGTTTCATATTGTATACTGAGTACATTTCTGCTCCTCAGTTTTGGGGAGACCCTGGGATATGAACCAGACCTGAGCTTTAAGTAGTTTCCCTAGGGCTGTCGGGTAGGTGTGTTAAGAACCAAAGGGGTGAGAAAAGGGAGACTCATCCCTTTTATTACCTTTTATTATCCTGTGCAAGTCACTTAACCTCTGTTTGCCTCAGTTTCCTCAACTGTAAAGTTGAGATAATCATAGTACCTACCTGCTAGGAATTGTGAAGATTAAATGGGATAGTATGTGTACATTGCTTTGCCCAGTGCCTAAGCACTGTGTAAATGCCTAGTAGTTGGTGGTGGTGGTGGTGTCCACTTCAGACACACTCACCTTACATCTGCCAAAGAGTTTTTGTCCAAAAAGTACATTTGGGACCGTTTTTACTGTTTATCGTAGTGGCCAGATAGACCCAGTGAGGCTGGGTACTTGCCTTTTGCCTCCCGTGGTGGTTTGCCCTGGGCTCATTACCCTGGAGGTGTTAGGCTGCTCAAGAAGGGAGTTAAGCTCCCCATGCTTCATTCCACCCTGGCTTTGGTTCTTGAAGATTAAGTTGTAGTGTAGGATTCCCCCCTTCACCTCAAGGAGGGCTGGGAAAAAAGGAAAGGAATTACCCAGTTGACAACAGAGATTGGGCCTAGAACGGGTCCTTTAATTCCCAAGCAGAAACAGTGATAGCTGTAAAGATCACAGCAGCATTAGAGAGGATGAGACCCTGATTCAGTAACCTAACATTGACAGTAGTACAGTCAGCTGAGAAGCTAATGCTTAAGCCTCCTTAGAACACAAGTGTTTGCAAGGCCACTAATTAGGCATTTCACATTTCATCTCGACTGAGCGCAGTCTGACCAAATGCCAAGAAAGGAAGAAAATAAGCATTTATTTAGCACCCGCTGTGTTAAGCACTTTTACAAATATTATCTCATTTTTTGTTTGAATAATTTTATTTTTTCCCATTATGTGTAAAAACAATTTTAACATACTTTTAAAAAATTTTTGAGTTCCAAATTCCCTCCCTTCCTCCCTTTCCCCCCTCCCTGAGATGGCAAGCAATTTGACACAGGTTATACTTCAGCAATTATGCACAACATATTTCCATATTGGTCATGTTGTGAAAGAAAGCATAGAAACAACACAAAAAAGAAAAATAAATATTATCTCATTTGATCCTTATAACAACCTTGGGGAGGTGGGTGCTATTATTACCATTCCCGTTTTACAGATGAGGAAACTGAGGTAGACAGCAGTTAAGTCACACAGCTAATAAGTGTCAGAAGCTAGATGTGAACTCAGGTCTTCTTGACTCCAGATCCATCACTCTCGATATCTACTAGCTGCTTCTGTCTCCATCCAGTGCCAACTCTTCCTGTGGCACTAGCCCACTCTTGCTGTTGCTACTGCTGCAACCTCAGTGAACCATCTAATTTGGTGGACCCCCAAACCTCTGGTCTCCTGGGAACTCATGACCTTCTAAAACTCACAAGGCCTCCAAGACATTTCAAGGTCACCAGCCTGCCTGAGACTCATTCATGTCATGGTCACATACCAGTCAATGTAGCACATTTTTGGGATCAGTGGCAATTCTGGAATCATCTTCATACTGCAGAGTTCCAAAGAAGCAGGTCACTCATTGAGCACAGCCATGGAGTTCCAGCTCAGCAGCCAATTAAAAGACTTGTTGTCATTATGATGGACAAAAGCATTCAGGGGAGATGGTCCGTGCACGTGACTGGAATGTCAACTGAGTGTGCCCTAAGAGTGTGCCACCAGGGGGTGCTACAGCTGTGAGGACAACCAGGGTAATAGGTTAACCAAGTGGTGGCATCCTTTCCCTTTCCTTCCTTCCCTAAGTGGTATATCTCTGGTATTTTTAATTGTACTTGTAATGGAGGTAATCTTACTGTCCCCTCCCCCCCATTACGTACCACTGTCCCACACCCTCTTCTGTCCTCTCCAAGGAACAGGTCTGTTGGCACTCATCACAAGCCAAGGTGTGACTGCCTGTCAAACTTGGAATATCACCTTCTCTTGATGCCATTACTTGTAAGCCCTGTAGAAGCACAGTCTTCTTAAGCTCAGGAAGAGGTGGGAGGTGCGTAGGGTAGGATCAGGCTGTGCACCAGGTTGTAGCTTTAGCAGGGGATAATCACCAATGCAGTTTTATTTTTAACCTGGAGGTAAGTGCTGGGTATTCTTTGAGAAATCACTCAACCAGCAAGCACTTGTTAAATGTTAACTTGTACCCCTAAGAAAAGTATCCTAAGCTGAAGTTTCACTTTAAGGATTATTTAGGATGAAAACTTCTCAGGCTGCATACAATGTAGGTGTTAATACATCTCCATAATAAAAGCTTACCAAATATTTATGAGGTCAAACGTATCTGAGAACTTAGAATTGCCTAAATTTTAGGCAATCCTTTTGTTAGGGGGCTTTGTTCTGTGAAGTTGGATTCAGTCAAAGGGCTGCTCCGGAGGATCCAGAGGGCCACACGTGGCCTCGAGGCCCAAGGTTCCCCACCCCTGGATTGGACCAAATTCATCCAGGGCAAGTCCAATCACATAGCAGGTGTTTTGGTTATAAGGACTGAAAGAATTTAGGGAACCCTTCTGTTCCATTTTCTAAGGTACCTGAATGGATGGATGTGGTATTTGTTTGTTAAAGACCATGTGAAAATGATTATATTGGAACCTAAAATCTCCATAGGCTAGAAGCACCAGGAGCCTCATTTATTCTTGACTGTCCTTAGGAGGAATAGAGGAATAGGGTGGTTTTGTTTTTTAATAGCGCTAAAAGAGTAACCCATTGTGTTCTTAGAATGATAGAATTTTGTAGTTGAAAGAGATTTTAGATATTCAATTCAAATCAATCCAATAAAACATTTATTAAGTGCCTATTATGGGCAAGCCAAAGGCAATGGGACAAAGTGGATAAAAGGCTGTATTGAAGCAGGCAAGGCTTGGGTCTGAGGCCTGCTTCTGAAACACACTAGCTGCATGACTAGAGGTCGAGGACTTTAAGATCTAGAGCTGGGAGAGACCTTAGATACCATCTAGGCCAACACTTGTTTTTACAGGAAACTGAGGCGCAGAGGGGGTTGAGTGACTTACTCAAGGTCACATAGCCGTTAAATAGCATGTGGGGTTCTGACTCCTCATTGAGCCCTGGACCGTGCTGCTTCCTTATTAATACCCCAGGCATTCTCCAAGGTTTTCAGTTACAGATTGCTGGTTTGCATCAGTGAATGGAGTTAGTTCCCGTCCCCACCCCGCATCACTTAATTAGACAGAATAGCAGTCAAGCAAGAGAAAATTCTTTCACTCGCCCACTCTGTGCTTCAGTTTCCCCAACTATAAAATAAAGATAACAATAGAACCTGCTCCCCAGGAGTATTGTGAGGATCAGATGAGGTAATATTTGTAAAGCACCCAGCACACAGTAAGGGCTTAATAAATGCTTATTCCCTTTTCTTTTCAGCCCCCGTATAAGAATAAGTTCATTAATCCACAGACTCCCCTGCTGGTAAGAAAAAGGGAACAACTCCCTAGAAAACGAAGCATTGGGACAGAAAAACTTTCAGACCTGAGTTCTGGCTAGCTGCGACTCCTTTCTGTGCCTTGCTGCTGATTGGCTCACCTCTCACCATTCACCTGTCAGGATATTGGAGCTTCCTTGCTACTGCCACACCTCTGTCATTCCTTACCCATGAAATGATTGATCTGGACCAAATCAAATGGGCCAGTTGCTGTGCCAAGGTTGTAAGCTTCTGGAGGGCAGGGACTGTCCTTTTTTTGTATGTGTAGTGTTTAGCACAGTGCCTTGTCACCCATAGGTTATCAATAAATGTTGATTGATTGATTGGAAATACAAAGACAAGGAGCTTACATTCCTTTGGGAAGACACAAGTGCGCATGAATGTGGTATAGTGGTGGAAAGAGCTCTTTCAGAGTCCTTGGGTTTGAATTTGGATTCTGCCGCATATTACTTATACACATACATGCATATACATGTGTGTACATATGCAAGTATATACATACATACATTATATGTATATATATGGTTATTGTTGTAATTCAGTCATGTCCGATTCTTCATGACCCCATGGACCATAGCACGCCAGGCCCTTCTGTTCTCCCTTACCTCTCAAAGTCTGTCCAAGTTCATGTTCATTGTTTCCATGATACTGTCTATCCATCTCATCCTCTGCCATTCCTTTTTCTTTTTTGCCTTCAATCTTTCCCAACATCAAGGTCTTTTCCAATGAGTCTCGTCTACTCAGTATGTGGTCAAAGTATTTAAGCTTCTGCTTCAGTATCTGACCTTCCATATTGTGTGTGTGTGTGTGTGTGTGTGTGTGTGTGTGTGTGTGTGTGTACAGAGAAAGAGAGAAATTCCAGGGTGGAAAGGATGTTTAGAACTGGGGAATTAGTGAAGGCCTTGTGCAGGAGTGGTAACTGAGGACGTTTTGAAGGAAGCTTGGGATCTAGGGATTCTATGAAGATGAAAAGAAGAGAGAGTGCATTTCAGACCCTGTGCAAAGGCGAGATTATCCTCCCAAAATTCTTGTCTCCTTTAAGCCTTTTCTTCTCGTAATTAAATATACCATATTCCATTAGCCTTTTCTTACGGTTACTACAGTCATCTCCATTGTTGTCCTTTGACGCTGATCTGTTTTTCTACCCCTTTCAAGTTGTGGGCAAGTCTCTGGAGAAGTTGAGGGGAAGATTCTTTTTTTTCTTTTCTTTCTTTTTTTTTTGGCTAGGCAATTGGGGTTAAGTGACTTGCCCAGAGTCACACAGCTAGTGAGTGTTATGTGTCTGAGGCCGTTTTTGAACTCAGGTCCTCCTGACTTCAGGGCCCGTGCTCTATCCACTGGGCCACCCAGCTGCCCCGAGGGGAAGATTCTTCAACTGTCCAATGAAGAGGCAGAACTAGATCAGAAGTCTCAGACATGGCCTTGCAGCTTGAACCAGATCAAAATGTGATGGAGAAATACTTAACAAAAACGAAAATACAGTAAAACACTGATAACATTACATTTAAAACAAAGTCAATATGTGCCTCCCCATTTCTGTTTAGTTTAACATCACTGACTAAACCATCTCTAAGGTTCCTCCAACTTGCAAAACTCTATGACCATTACTAGGGTATGAACTCTGTTCCCCAGGGTACTTAGCTCAGGCTCTATGTCAAGACAACTCAATATGTGGATGAAGCACCTCTCTGTAGCACAATTTCAGATTTTACAGGTCTGAAACTATTTTCCAGTATTCAGAAGAACACCTACCAATCACGGGGCTAAGTCTTTGCATTGGGAACATGTCAATTAACTGGTTTTTTTTTTTTTAACCTGGGACAAAGGAAAATAATTAAATTTATTTTTTATTAATTTATTTTGATTTATCAACAATCACTTCCATAAGCTTTTGAGTTTTAAATTTTTCTGCCCTTCCCTCTCAACCTCCCTCCCCAAGATGGCACACAATCTGATATAGGCTATACGTATATATTCCTGTTAAACATATTTTCACATTAGTAATGTTGTAAGAATTAGAACCAATAGGAGGAACTACCAGAAAGAGGAAACAAAATGCAACAGAAGAAAAAAAAATAGCAAATAATGTGCTTCGATCTGCATTCACACTCCATTGTTCTTTCTTTGGATGAGGATAGCATTTTCCATCATAAGGCCTTTGAAGATGTCTTAGATCCTTGTATTGCTGAGAAGGGTTAAGTTGATCAATATTAGTCATCACACAACGTAACTGATATTGTGTACAATGTTCTCCTGGTTCTGCTCGCTTCACTCAGTATCAGTCCATACAAGTCTTTCCAGGTTTTTCTGAAGTCTGCCTGCTCATCATTTCTTATAGTACAATAGTATTCCATAACATTCATATACCACGTGTTCAGCTGTTCCCTAATGGATGGGCATTCTCTCAATTTCCAATTCTTTGCCACCACAAAAAGAGCTGTTACAAATATTTTTGTACATGTGGGTCCTTTTCCCATGATCTCTTTGGGATACAGCCCTAGAAGTACTATTGCTGGATCAAAGGGTATGCACAGAAAATAATTAAATTTATTGACATGATAAAACCTAAAACTTTTTACGTCTTTGAAAGTTAATATACAATATGTCATTCTTTTAATACAAGGGATTCTTTTACATGATTTGGAATTGTGCTCACAAGATTTTGACATATCTTCATTGATTTTTCATCGTGAAACCATATTTTTATTTAATTGGATGTAAACATACCTTTGAAAAACAACCTGTTGTTTTAAGTTTAACCCTGATTATAACCTCAGATAGGTTTTCTTTTTTTAATTAAATTTTATTTTTTTTTAATCAATGAGTTCTGCCTTCTCTCTCTCTCTCTTTCACCTCTTCCTCATCTCCCAATCCCTACCACTGAGAAACAGAATTAAACACCTGTTACAAAAATGTATAGTCAAGCAGAACAAATTTACCCATTGGCAATGTCAAAAAATTTGTCTCAGTCTGCATGCTCAGTCTGTCACCCCTCTATCAAGAGGTGGGCAGCATGTTTCATCATGAGTCCTTGGGAATTGTGTTTGGTCATTACATTAATTATAGTTCTAAGGTCTTTCAAAATTGTTTGCCTTTACCATATTATTATCATTGTATAAATTGTTCTCCTAGTTCTGTTGACTTTTCATTAATTCATGTAAATTTTCTCAGGTTTCTCTGAAACCATCCTCTTTCCCTTCATCATTTCTTAAAGCACAATAGAGTTCCATCATAGTCATATGCTGTACCTTGTTTATCCATTCCACAATTGATATGTACCACACTTTTTTTTTTTTTTTTGGTGAGGCAGTTGGGGTTAAGTGACTTGCCCAGAGTCACACAGCTAGTGAATGTTATGTGTCTGAGTCCGGATTTGAACTCAGGTCCTCTTGATTCCAGGGCCGGTGCTGTATCCACTGCGCCATCTAGCTGCCCCGAGGGGAGGATTCTTCATCTGTCCAGTGAAGGGGCAGAACTAGATCTAGTTGGATTCTACTTCTTTGACACCAAAAAAAGAGGTGCTATAAATATTTTGAACATATGTGCCCCTTTCCTCTGTCTTTGCTCTCTTTGAGATATAGACCTGCTAGTGATATCTCTGAATCAGAGGATTCAGAGATATCACTATTACTTCTTTCCATAATGACTAGACCAGTTCACAGCTCCAAAAAGGGTACATTAATGTACCTGTTTTTTCACAACCCTTCCAGTATTTTTCATTTTCCATTTTTGTCAACTTTGCCAAACTGATAGGCCAACCTCAGAGTTGTTTCAGTTTTTATTTCTCTAATTATTTGTGATTTAGAGTATTTTTTTTCATATGGCCATTTAAACTTGGACTTCTTCCTCTGAAAATTGGTTAGTCATGTCCTTCGACCATTTATCAGTTGGGAGATGGCTCTTTTGTTCTCCTAAATTTGAATCAGTTCCCTATATGTCCTACAGATGAGACCTTTATCAGAGAAGATTGCTACAAATATTTTTTTTAGAGAATAAAGAAAGAGCAACCCAGAAACTCATCTAATTGATGTGTGAGTAGTAAGTAAATAAAAGTAGTTCAACATCTCTGATCAACCACTACCCCACCTCTGCTCCAGGTAATATAATGATATCTTTACCCAGCATCAAACAAATGTGGCAGGGTCACACAGGTAACAAGCATAAGACCCAGAATTTGAACTGAGGTTTTCCTAATTCCAAGATCATCATTGTTTCCAACACACCATTTTGTTTTTCCTGAAGAAAATGTACAGCCCTATCAAGCTCTAAAAATTTAAGATTCAATGATATGTTTATGAAACATAAAATAGGTATAGATACTAAGGTGTGTGAGAAACAGAGACAAAGAAAAAGGGGGGGGAGAGCAGAGAGAGAATTTTTACCTCCCCCTCCCTTCTTAGCCCCTTGAAATTTGATCTGCTTTCTCTGTCAAAAACACTGCCTCCAAGGTTATCAATTATCTTCTTATTGTTGAATCTAGTAGCCTTTTCTCAGTCTTTCTTGATCTTTGCAGCCTTTGATACGATCCCTTCCTTCTAAATACTGTTTCTTTCTTTCTTTCTTTCTTCCTTCCTTCCTTCCTTTCTTTTCTTTTTTCTTTTCTTTATGATACTACCCTCTCTCAGTACTTTTCCTAGCTGCCCATGTGGGAGTGTACTCCAGGGCCCTATCTAGAACCCTCTCTTCTCTTTGTACTCACAGTGATTTTGTCTTAACTATCATCTCTATGCAGATGACTCACAAATCTCTTTAGCTTTCTATCCCTTATCTTTGTCCTGAGTTCCAATCCCATTTCTCTGACTTCTGGCTTGAGGACCTCACCAGGATGTCCCTAAGATATTTCTGTTGTCCACACAGAACTCCGTATCTTTCTACTTGAGCCCATCTCTTCTCCTAACTTTCCTGTTTCTGGAGGGCACCTCCCTTCTTCCATTTCCCCACAAACTCAGGGTCATCATCCCTCCTTTAACTCCTCCTTTTCATTATCCCCAACAGCTAATCAATTGTTTTAACATCTCCAGTATCCATCCTTCTCTCTGTATTCACACCACAACATTAGTTCAGCCCTCCTCATCTTTTGCTGGATGGTTGCCATGGCTCCTGACTGGTCTCCATGCAACCACTATCTCTTCTCTCCAATGCATTCTCCACACAGCTACCAGACTCCTAAAGCACAGCTCTGATGTTACGCCCTTGCTTTCGCAGCTCCTTATAATTTTGAGGAAAAAAATATGAATTTCTCTATTTGTCACTTAAAGACCGTGATAATCTGTTTCCCTCAGTCTGATCACATATTTCTGGGCCTTTCAGACCCTCTACTTTGGCCAAACCGGTTTCCTTCTTGTTTCCCATACGTGACATTCCATTTCCCACCTCCATGCCTTTGTATAGGCCGTCCCCCATCCCTGGAATGTATTTTCTCCTCCTCTCTGACTTCTGGAACCCCTAACTCCCTCCTCCTTAGGAAAAAAAAATGCTTTGCTAATTCTCCCATTTATTAGTGATCCCCATCACTCTTTGTTTATTTTGCAAACATTCTGCGTTCAGTTATCTGTAGATATGTTTCCCCCTTGTAGAAAGTAGGCCCCTTGAGAGCAGAGACTCTCATTTTCAGAACTGTGTCCTTCATTCCTAGTACAATGTCTGGCACACAGTAGGCACCTCAGTACATGTGGATTGAGATACCTCAGATGAGCAAACAATAATGTCCTCTGGCCTTTAACTTCTTTGGACTTTGGTGAATAAAAGCTCTGAGCCTCTATTCATTGCCCATCATTTTTAGTATTCATTGCTGACAGCTAAAGAGCCATTATTTAGGCAGGCGTTTGTATTTGCAGCTAGGAGTGGGAAGACTTTATTATTATTCCAGCACCCTTTGGCATGCTTGGGGGCATTTCAGAAAGAAATTTGGGAATTCTGAGCACTTAAGCCAGGTTACTTATTTTCTCTGAATTATGCTAATTCTCTTAATGATTATGTTATTAGCTAATGTGCCCCTAAGCCCCAGAAAATTGGGCTTTTGGTGGCCTGAAGCCCAGCATCTCTAACTTTGATGAAACCAACTGGAAAAGCAAATTTTAAAACTGGAATTTCTTGGTGGAAAAATGCAGTTGCCTCTAACCTTTGGTATTCACACCTGGAGACCGTTGGCAGAAGTGGCTTGGCTAGGGGAAACTAGCAAGGTGGCGGGGGCGAAGTCATTTCTGTGGCAATGAAAATGTAAACCATTCCAGAGGTAGTTAGGTCAAAAGCCAGTGGCTCGCATGGGGTGGCTAGTGAAGACTTCCCAGCTCCGGGGTTCTCTGCAGGCCCTGCCGTAAAATCCGGCCCATGACAGCATCATGTGCGGTGCATGTCTACTTGAGCGCTCACCCTTTCTGCCCTCCGTCTCTGCCCTTGACGCCATCTTTACGCCATCCATCTGCAAGGGACTCATCTTCCGGCTTGTTTTGGAAACAAGTGGAACAGTGAGGTGCACAGATGACGTTGAGTCTCTGTAGTTCCAGGTGGATTCTGGCTGAGACAAAGATTCTCGAGCCTTGGAGTTCTCTGAGAGGCCCATTATCACAGGGTGTAGTGTAAGGAATCTTGGCTCCACGTCAGAAGGCCTCGGTTCAAATCCTGCCTCCGAGGCGTATTAGCTATGTGCTCTTGGGTAAGTCACCATCGCCCTTGGGCCTCAGTTTCTTCATCTGTGAAATGGGGATGGGGGTGGGGTAGATGGGACTTGATGCGTTCTGGAATGACACCTGCCAGGTGGAAGTTGCTGCCCGTTCTGTCCTGCAGCCTCTGAGCTGGATGCCTGAAAAGCTCTTCCTGCTTGACTTGATCAGCACACCAGGAATGCAGGTCTGAGGTTCGATCCAGCCTCATTTGTCAGTAGGGATTGGCATCTTTGTTTCTAAAAGGTCATCAGAGATGACATTGTAGTGTGGTCCGTCCCAGGCTTTAAAGGGCCTCTCAATCTCTAGGAAGTCATGTTGGAACATGTGTAGAATTGTATCATTCTGCCTGGGTGGGAAAAATTCCCCAGTGGAAGATAAGGAGGGAGAAGAAACAAAAAATGGAATATGCAGGGAAACCATGGATGGTCAAAAAATCAATGTAAATTCAGAGACTTGCTGGAGCCAGCACTTACTGGCTCCTGAAAGCTGTTGGTTAAATTTTCAGCAGGAGCATTTATACTGTAGAATTGAGCAAATGCACGTCTGAATTTATTGTTGTGTTGATTTTCTAGGCTTAAGAAGTGATGAAGAAAATGTTGATACTGCCTAGTAAACCTAAAAATGTATCATAACTAAAAGTTTGGCATAATTTTTTTTTTGGAGAGCCAATTGTTAAACGTTTATCAGCATGCCCCTGATAGTATGTACTGTCTATGTTCCCTACATTGTGCTAAGTACCAGAAATAGGAAGACAGTGAAGGAAACAATCCTTGCCCTTAAAGGGAGCTCACATTTTATTAGAAGAAACAATATATACACATATACCCACACACATATAGCCCTTTACAGATTAAACAATGCTTTCCCTCAACAACCCAAAACCGGAAAATTTGAATTTTTTCATATGAATTTTTCAGTATGAAAAATATTATCATCATTTTACACATGAAGAGACTAAGGCTCAGAAAAATGAAATAATACGCCCCATCTTGCATTGCTGACAAATAGTGAAATCATGACTTCAGCTCGTATTTCCTAATTCCAAATATAACTGGCACACTTTTCATTGAACTGTGCTGCTCATTTGAGAGCCCATTGTAGAAGGGGGCATAAGAACAATGCCCCAGGGAAGAGCCGCGTCAGAGATTTCAGAGGAGAAACCTTTGAATGGTGACCATCGAATGTGACCAGTATTAAGCCTCTCCTATCCAGGGATGTCCTCAACCATGTGGCATTTCTTTTTAAAAATCACTATGGTGGTTGTGATTTCTTAGTCTGGCTAAAAGAGAATAGGAAATCAGGTCTGGCCCTCGATCAGTCAATCAATAAGCAAAGTCCTAACTGTGCCTGGGGATATAAAGACAAAAGTGAAAGTCACTTCCCTCTAGGAGCTCGAGGCATTTCTTTTCTGCTAGTAGGTCAAGTTAACTACTTTTTATTTAGCACCTACTATTGATTCTGATTTTATGGGATTATTTATGTTTACGTTACTTTTTCAATAAGAAGAGGAATATACAGATCCAAAGTAAAATTATTCTGAGTTTTCCTTGTGTTTTTATTGGAAATATTAAAAGTTCCTTTGACCTATTTTTAAGAATGATTTCCTTGGCCCATTTAGAAACTTTCCATATGTTCTATGTATATTAGCAAATTTTTGTTATGGGAGTTCTCAAGAAAAATAACCATGGCCGTTGGAAAGAAGGACGACCTCAGAATTTGCCCTGAGGGGTCTCAGGTTCAAGATCTAGCTCAAATGAACACAGCCTATAGTGATGCTAAGTATACCCTTAATAAGGCCATCCCAATGTATAAGAACAGCAGTAGTAAAGGATACGTGATGGAAATTGGTTGTGATGTCAGCTGGACATGATTAACTATGCTTCCCTCAATCTCTCGCAGATTCTCATTCTAATTTCTGATAACGATGGCTTTTTTGATTTTTAGGATCTTCAATTTAGTGTTTAATTGGGGATTTTTAATTTGTTCTTTTTCTAGTTTTTTAATTGCATGCCCAATTTATTGATATGCTCTTTCTCTCTTTTACTGATGTAAGCATTTAGAGGTACAAAATTTCCCCAAAGTACTGCTTTTGGCTATATCCCCCAAATTTTGGTATGTTATTTCATTGTTGACATTCTCTTTAATGAAATTATTGATTGTTTCTCTGCTTTGTTCTTTGACCTTACTTGTTCTTTAGAATTAGATTATTTAGGTTCAATTAATATTTAATGTGCTTTCATGGCCCTTTATTGAATGTAATTTTTATTGCAGTATAGTCTGAAGAGAATGCATTTAATATTTCTGCTTTTCTACATTTGTTTGTGAGGTTCCCCCCCAAGTGAAGTTGTCATATGTGTGTGTGTGTGTGTGTGTGTGTGTGTGTGTGTATATTTTAGGCAATTGGGGTTAAGTGACTTGTCTAAGGTCACACAGCTAGTAAATGTGAAGTGTTTGTTCTGAGGCTGGATTTGAACTCAGGTCCTCTGACTCCAAGGCTGGTGCTTTGTCCACAAAGTTGTTATATGTAGCTGAGAAAAAAAGGTACACTCTTTTCTATTCCTCTTCAATTTTCTCCAGAGGTCTATCATATCTAACTTTTCTAGAATTCTATTCATCTCTTTAATTTATTTCTTATTTATTTTATGGTTAGATTTATCTTGTTCTAAGAGGGGAAAGTTGAGGTCCCCAGCTAGTACAGTTTTACTATACTATACTATACTAGTCTGTTTTCTCCTGTAACTAACTTAATTTTTTCTTTAGGAATTTGGATGCTATGCCATTTGGTGCATATGTTTAATATTGATATTTCTTCATTGTCTATGGTACCTTTTTAGCAAAATGCAGTTTCCCAACTTATGTTTTAAAATGGTCTATTTTTGCTTTTGCTTTGTCTAAGATCATGATTGCTACCCCTGCCTTTTTTTTTTTAATCTTAGCTAAAGCATACTAGTTTCTTCTCTAGCTCATTATTTTTGCTTTCTGTATATCTTGTTTCAAATTGTTTCTTATACACAACGTATTGGTGGATTCTGGTTTCTAATCCATTCTTCTGTTTGCTTCTGTTTTATGAATGAGTTTATGCCATTCATATTTACAATTATGCTTACTAACTGTATATTTTCCTCCATCCTATTTTTCGTGCTTCTCTCTCTCCCCCCCTTCTCCCTCCCTCCTCTAAAATCTGTTTGGTTTCTGACCACTTAATCTTCCTTCTCTTCCGTTCTACCTTTCCCCCCACCCCCTTTTTTTCTCATCTTCTCCTTCTACTTCCCTGTTGGGTAAGAGAGATTTCTATACCCAACTAAGTTGGTACATTATTCCCTCTTTGAACCAATTCTGATGAAAGTGAGGTTCAAACATTGCCCCCCATTTTACCCTCCATTGTAAGAGATATTCCTTGCATGTCTCTTTTATGTGAGATGATTTTCCCTATTCCTCATCTCCCTTCCTCTTTCTCCTAGAGTATCCCTCTTTCTTTTATAAGACAAAGTAATTCCAAGAAGGAGACTGTGGATAACTGGGGGTATCAAAAAGGTTTCATGGAAGAGGGGACACCTGAACTATGATATGAAAGAAGATTAGAATTTTAGGAGGTACAGATGACGAATCTATTGCAGAATAGGGGGGACGCTTGCACAAAGGTCAGAGAGAATATTGTATATTCCAGGGCAGGTAGGCCAGTTTGATTGGAATGGAGAGTTCAAGTAGGGGAATAACAGGATTGTCGGTGTAAATGGTATCCAAGTCGTGGAGGATGTCAGGATCCAGGTTCAAGATTTTCTGTTTTGTGTTGGAGGCGATAGGGAGCATGTTTGTAGGTGATGGGGAAGGAGACAATGGGTAAGGAAAGAGAGAGAATGATCAAGGGTAACCCTGCCCCCTCCAGATGAGAAAGGATGAGATCAAGAAAATGGAAGGGGGTTAACCCTTGGCAGAGGAAGAGTCCATTTCTTCACCGGAGACTGGAGTAGAGACTTTTGTATTGGCATTTTGCTTGTGCGTGGAGGAAATAGCCATTCTATAGCTGATTTTTTTTTTAACAATATGCTACCACGTTCTAATGCTTCTAGATCTTTTTTAACTTGTGTGATAGGTACTATCTATATCTATATCTATAGCTATATATATTGGGTTCTACACCTACTCTCACATATAGGTTAGGTGCATTTGTTTTCCTTAAAAGGCAAGAAATCTGTCCCCAAGATTTCATTGAGCCAGGAGACTCACGGCCCTTCACCGATGACATAGTTTCCTGGTGGCCTCAGATTAGATGATGTGGCTTCCTGGTCTCTTAAGGGTATAAAAGACCTGCCCATATGGATTTGAGTTTTACTTTGGATTTACTACTAGTCACCCAATCACCACATCCTGTCCTACTGACTAATACAGATGAAGATTAACCAGTCACCCAGTATACCTGACCTAGGTATTGTTGAGTATCCTTTCTATGTTACAACTAAGCAAAATGACTTTTGTTAACTGTTGAATGATTTAAGAAATGTCACATTTTCCCCCCTAATACTGGAACTAACCTACCAGGGAACTAGCTAGAGTCAGGCCCTGCCTGGGTTTTTTTTTTTTTTTTTTAACTGTTATCACATAGTTTTGATGATAATAATGTAATTTTAGATCTGGTACTGCTAAGCCCCTCTTTTGTGTTCATTTGTTTTTGTAATATCCTTTGAGATATTTGACCTTTAGTTCTTCCAGATAAATTTTGTTCTGCATTTGTCTAGTTCAATAAAGAAATCCTTTGGTAGTTTGATAGACATGGAATTCAATTTTCAAATTAATTTAGGTAGTATTGTCATTTTCACTATATTGTTACAGCCCAACAATTAGTATCTCTTCAATTATTTCCTCTTCTTTTATTTATACAAAAATGTTGACAGTTTACCTTTCTTCTTCTGAGAACTGCCTATTCATATCACTTCAGCACTAGCTATTGAAGGATGGTAATTACTCATATACTTGTTTCACTTACCTATATATCTTGGATATTAGACTTTTACCAGAGAAATTTATTATGTAATTTCCCCCAGTTAATTGTTTTCCTTCTAATTCTAATGAATTTTGTGCAAAAAAGTTTTAATTTTATGTAGTTTTAATTATCTGTTTTTTCTTTTATGATCACCTCTATCTCTTGTTTGGTCAAGAACTCTCCTTCCATCCATAGTTGTGAAACGTATTTCCTTTTCTTCTCCTCTATTAAAAAATATGACCTTTTATATCTAGTTCATATAGCAGTCTGGATACAAGGTTGTAGTCTAAACCCAATTTCTTCTAGACTACTTTCTAATTTTCTAATATGAGTCTTCCTGACTTCAGGCCCAGCACTTTATCTACTGTACCACTGAGCTGCCAAAGATTGTACTGTAGGTACATTCATATATTCTCTGTATGTGTAGGTGATATTTTATATATTTTTTATATATAATACATATATGATATATATTATCCTGATGTGGTTACCACTGTTTATAAAGGTCAATAAATCATTTAAAATTAAAAAAAAAAACAATCTCTCTTCCCCACATAGAGAAAGTGGTGTCAGTCTCCCAAGAAGGAATTCAAGGTAGAGGAAAGGTAGCAGTGTGTGGGAGCTGGTGAGAAACAGATTGATAAATTTCCAGTGTGAGCACTGCCACCTTGGAAATCAGCAAATGCTATAAATCAGGGCTTGCTTTACTGTTTTGCTGATCATCTAGACTTCAGAAAGTGATGAAGAAAATTTTAATAATGCAGATTAAACTTAAAAGTGTGTCTCACATACATTTTTCCCCCCAGAGCCATATTTACCAGCTGGAAGCTAGGTGGTATAGTGGATAGAGTGCCTCATCTATAGTCAGGAAAACTCATCTTCTTGAGCTCAAATCTGGCCTCAGACACTTACTAGATGTGTGACTCTGGGCAAGTCACTTAACCCTGTTTACCTCAGTTTCCTCATCTGTAAAATGAGCTGGAGAAAGAAATGGCAAACCACTCCAGTATCTTTGCCAAGAAAATCCCAAATGGGGTCACAAAGAGTCGGACACAGCTGAAAAATGAATGAACAACAACAAGATATGTACCAGCACACCCCTAAGAGATATGGGATTACCACCTTGGGGTCTGTAGTAGGGGACGAAAGAGATGGGGTGAGGTAGGGTTTCAGCGATACAACTCCTGGACCCTTTCTTTGTGGTATTCACCTCTGCAGGAACCTCCATCCTCAGCTCCATGTTGGTTTTTACAGTTTTCCTTTCTCTCCAGCCCCATGTTTCTGCTGTTCTCCCTTTAGCAGTTGGGTTCCCATTTTAGTATGTCTCCTGGTCTCAGTTTTTTAAACTTGCAAAGGTTGCCTTGAGGTAACCTTCATCTTATGTAGCTGGGAATCAGAAAGCATTCGGGGTATAACCGAATCTCGTTCACACATTAAATCCTCATCGTCTATAACTGTTTGTGAACGCATCAGCTGAGGTGGGGAGGGCCCTCTTCCTTACAATTGTTTACATTTTGAGGAATTGTCCACTTATATCTGTTCTTTTCAGTGTGTGTTTTTTTTAACCGTAAAGTGGTGTTATATTTTGTCAAAAGTTTTAAAAAATTATCAGTATAACCATGTGATTTTTTTTTACTGCTTTTTTGGTAATGATACATTATTACTAATATGATATATTGTGCTTATAGATTTTGTAACAGATTTTAATGCATTTGGAAAGTGTTTCAGCCACCCTGGAGAGATGTTTTCTGGATATAGCACGAAAGAAGTATGGCATTTTGTCAAGTCTTAATTCTTAAATGGAGTATCTTATTATCATGGAAGAGCTGGGAAGCATCTCGGAGGTTATCTGGTCCAGTCTTTGAGCTTCCAGCTCCTTGCTAAGGCAAAAAGGGCTGCTGTCAATTTTTTTTTGTACATATGGGTCCTTTCCCTCTTTCTTCTAATTTCCTAGGGCATAAGTAGTATTGTTGGGTCAAATAGTACATACAGATTAATGACTTTTACAGCATGATTCCAAATTGCTTTTCATCTATTTTATAGATAAAGAAAATGAGGCTCAGGGAAATCCAGCGTCTTCTCTATGCTCACCCAGCAAGTGACAGAGTAAGGATTTGAACTCAGATCCAGTGATCTTTCCATCATATCATAGCACTTTTAAGTTACCAGCATCCTATGATAAGCATTTCAGTCCTCTGCCTCCCTACCCCACTCCTGTCTTTCACTACTGACCCAATGTTCGGTGCGCACCAGAAACTTTGAAAGGTTTGATGGAAACAACCTGGAAATGTTACCTTACTGTTCCCCAAGGTGGCAATTTCTCTTCAGGCTGCAGAAGGGAAAAAGCTGATGCATTCAGCTAAAAATTTTATTTGCTATGGGAATTTGCCTTGGCTAATGCAACTTTTAAGACCTGTTGGTTCACTCAGAGGTCAAGGAACATTTATGTAAGGCGTCCTCAATAACATTCCCTCAGCTTGGCAAGGGGAGAGTGACCTGGTGCCAGTTTTTTCCTCTTTGAGTATTAAAGTTTTGTAAGGTTCTAGTTGACTTCCAACCAGCCAGTGAAATTGTTTTCAAAATAGGAAGATAACATCATGTAAAGGTAAAGAGCCATGCATTTTAATTTTATTCCTTTTTACATCATACTTTTCACCCTGGGCTGTTAAAAGCATCATTTTTAGAGTGCTTGACATAAAGAAAGGGGATTTGGCAGCAAGCTGTGACACACCAAGCTTTGGGAGACTGGGCTGGAGTCAGCTTGTGGAAGGCTTTCCATGCTGGATCAAACTATTGAATGAAAGTTCCTTGAGAATAGAGATTGTTTCATTCTTTGTATCTGGATTCCCAGCACAGTGCCCAGCACAGCTGGTGCTTAATCCATGCTTGTTGGTTAATTGATGGGCACTTTGTGGGAAACAGGGAGATTCTGAGAGCTCTTGGACAATGTTTAGGCATTAGTAGGCAAGGGTATCTATTGGAAAAGTTATTCTAACAACAGTGTATGAAGTGGACAAGAGGCAGAAAAGTCTGGTGTGGGTGTGTATATTTATCTATATCATCTATAGCCACCTGTCTATATAATTTATAGCCACATATCTATATAGTTATATGTATGTATACATACACACATATGAAATTTACATGTTTATGTATACATTTGTATGTATATATGTACATATGTATAAATACACATATTTGTATGTATGTATATATGTATGTATATGTGTGTATACACACACATTCATAGTACTTAATCCAGAACTTTACCCATAGTAGGTACTTAATAAATGTTTACTGTGTTTAATTAATAGCTTGACTTGCTGAATGTGTATGGAGGATGCCACCTAGTGGTATATCCTACCTAGACAGTTTTGCACCTTAAATTGAAGAATGCCTCTTGCAACTTTTTGCAGTAAATGAATAACTCACTTGGCAAATGACTTCTTTGCAAGCTGTTGTGAGGCATTGCACAGAAAGCTGCGGTTGGGAGTCCCAGTGGCTTGGTACCTTAAAGGTGGGAGAGTAGTTTCTAGTTGGAAGAGCTGAGCTCTACATGTCTCTGAAGTGTGGGTGATGAGATTCTGGAGCAAGGAAACAATAGAGAAGTGATCTTGAGTTGATGAACAGATTCATTTGTGTGACTTATAATGTTGATGATAGACAGTTCTTATGTAGCAGAGAGCAAATAGAATGTTAGAACTGGAAGGGACTTTATCCTTTAGAAGACGAAACTAAAACTTTTAACTGACTATGTAAGATGTGTGTGTGTGTAAATATATGGTGTTGTCTAAATATATGCATATACCTTTTTTTTAGTTGATTATTTTTTATTATCACATATATATTTACTTGTCTTCTGCCTTGTTGAGCAGTAGGTTAGACAACACTTGCCACAATAATGTCTGTCAAAATGGCTAGCCATAAAGACCCCAGCGCCACATTCATCAGAAGGGCACTCTCTTCGAAGGCGGCTAATCTTGCCATTCTCATCAGCCTTATAGTACTTCAGAACTGCAAGCTTAACCTTTCTCTTATGCTTGTTCTTTTTGGGAGTAGTGTAAGACTTCTTTCTCTTCTTGGCACCACCACAAAGCCTCAGAACAAGATGAAGGGTAGACTCCTTCTGAATGTTGTAGTCAGACAAAGTTTGTCCATCTTCCAGTTGCTTGCCTGCAAAAATCAATCTTTGTTGATCAGGGGGAATACCTTCCTTATCTTGTATCTTGGCCTTGACATTTTCAATAGTATTGGACGGTTCAACCTCAAGGGTGATGGTCTTCCCTGTCAGTCTTCACGAAAATCCGCATCATGGCACTGGGTCCACCTGTTGATGGTGGATCCGAAAGAGAGCTGCATACACCTTATTGACAGCATGTATAGACATGGTGTGAGTTCAGACCCACCTTTGCAGAGGATGCCTTCACTTCCAGTACACTAGCAGGAAGGAAGAGTAGGTAACGTCCAGGACCAACAAGGCTGGAGTATCTCTCCTTCAGTCTCCAAGGAGATAACTGGGCTAGAATTATACCAATATGTCACCCCTCAAATATTTCTGGTCTAGGGGTACAGTAGATTCAGAACAAAAATCTCTTCCCTAATGACTCTTAAGGAAGAGGGTAGGCTCTTAACTTACAACCACCAGCTCAGCCCCTCCCTACCAAGTGTTAGTTACACAAATGAATCACAAATAATGAATATGTAATGAGTAAACCTAGTTATCCTAGGAAAGTTGCAAAGAGAAAATAGAGACGTTCTCCAGATCAAAATATGCCAGAGAATGTAGAGGAGTAAATGACCTCTTCAGCTGAGAGAGGGACAGAGCTCCCTCCAAATCAAGAGTGAGAGGACGATCTCTCCTGGGCAAGATCTTTCTCAGCGGTCTCTACAATTGCAAGTCTTGAGAACTTAGAACACGCTGGGGCTGTTTTCATATGTGTGTGTGTGGTGGAGAGAGCTCCAAACCAACACTGGCGATCTTTCCCTCTCTGCCGCCTCCCAGGACGTCCTGCGTCCCTGTGTGTTTCTGAAGAGTGTCCGCCACTAACTAGTTAAAGTAAGTCCCTTATGCAGGTCAGTGTGTCAAGCTCAGCTTTCTGAGATCAGCCAGGAGGCACATTCTGCAGACAGGAAGGAAATAATCACTTATTAAGCACCTATCATGCGCTAAGTGCTTGAGGAATATTATCTCATTTGCTCTCGTGACCACTCTGAGAAATAGGTGCTATTATCCCTCTTTTACAGATGAGAAAACTGAGGCAGAGGTCAAATAATTTGCCCTATGTCACAACAGCTAGTAAGCATCTGGAGCCAGATTTGCATTCAGGTCTTCCTGATTCCAGGGCTAGTGCTTTATCCACTGCGTCTCCTAGCTCCAGTTCTTTCCTTATCCCATTTGGGTGGGAGTGTGTATTACAATGGATATATTTAAAAACATAAACATTTTCCATACAAGCGTTGGAGGTGAAATGTAATTAGCTCTTAATTCCACTTTTATGAAAAGTTGTGAGGAAGTGTGGCATGAGCGATACCCTCCCTTCCCCCAAGTGTTCACGTCGTCCTTGGGATTTTTGATTGGCTTGAGGATTAACGCTTGATTGTGAGCTGCTCCAGCCGTTCTGGAGAGCAGCTCGGCACCGTGCACACCCTCTGACCCAGCAATACCACGACTTGGTCTGCAGCCTAAAAGACATTGAAAAGAAACCCAGAAAGGTAAAGGACCTATAGGTACAAAAATGTTGATGGCAGCTCTTTTCTGGGGGCAAAGAATTGGAAATTGAGGGGATGCTCATCCATTGGGGAACGGCTGAACAAGTTGTGGCATATGATTGTGATGGAGTATTATTATGCTATAAGAAATAATGAGCAGGATGCTCTCAGAAAAGCTGGAAAGACTTAGCAAGAGCTGATGTAAAGTGACATGTACTGTGTACAGAGTAACGGTGATATTGGAAGATAATCAGCTGTGAATGACTTAGCTCTTCTCGGAAATGCAATGATCCAGGATGACTCTAAAGGGCCTAGGATGAAAAAGGCTATCCATCCCCAGAGAAAGAACTGATGGAGGTTGCCTACAGATTGAAGCATTCTTTTTTTTACTTTCTTTATTTTTCTTGAGGTTTTTTTTGCCTCTTTTCTTTCACACCATTACTAATACAAAAGTAGGTTTTGCATGACTATACATGTATGACATATGGAATTGCTTGCCTTCTCAATGGGGGAGGGGTAAGGAAGGAGAAAGGGAGAGAATTTGGAACTCAAAAGTTTTGAAAACAAATGTTTAAAATTGTTTTTTACATGTAACTGGGGAGAAATGAAATACTAAATAAAAGAAAATATGAAGAGGATTAACGCTGAAGCCATTGCCATAGCTTCCCAGGCACCTGGGTACAAAACTGCCAGGGCACAAGGTACTGGAGCCCCTCTCACAAGCCTCTGACCTCAGACTCCGGGATGACCCTGGAGAACTGTGCTTAGCTGAATCGATGTTCAATCCCGAATGAATATTGCTTCTCTGCTTTAAGTGTGCTCCCCCTGTTACGTCTAAGCAAACCTCTGTTAACTGTTATATGAGTTAGTGTTCCATTTCATTCCAGTTTGGGACCCAGCCTACCAGGGGAATTACCTGACTCTGGCTCAGCCCGTGATAGGAGGCAAAGAAAGAAAAGAAAGAAATTAATTACAGTTGGAGCTGGAAGATAAGAGATGAAAAAGTTTAAACAGCCTGGATCTTGAAAAAAAAAAAGATTAATTGGGGAAGATTTCTGGGTATATTTTTTTTTTTTTTGGTGAGGCAGTTGGGGTTAAGTGACTGGCCCAAGGTCACACGGCTAGTAAGTGTCAAGTGTCTGAGGCCGAATTTGAACTCAGGTCCTTTTGACTCCAAGGCTAGAGCTTTAGCCACTGCGCCATTTAGCTGCCCCTGGGCATAATTTTAATAAAATGTTATGATAGAGATCAGAGACAACTGCTTACATAAGGCCCCGATGCTGGTGACCTGTACGTACCAACCCTTGGGTTTTTACTGAACGATTATATATTGTTTGGGTTCAGCTCTGGGGGTGTCTGACTTCTCAGCAGGGGGAGTAAGCTCACATTCATTGGCTCATGACCCCCACCCCATTTACTCCAGTAAGAGTTGCTAACTTTGGCTCTAGTCTCAGGTTTCTCCCAAAAGGAGAAATTAAAAGAGGCACCCACAACTCGGAAAAGGTATAGGGCAGGTCATTTATTTCCACAGAGAAAGTAATGATAAGTATAAGAGAACCACAGTGTGTATTCAAAGAGCCACTTAAACTGGATTCAGTATTGGAATTCAGTATTGCTACATTACAATCCACTGGGAGGCTAAGATTTTAAGCCTTATCAGAACATACAATTGTTGTATAACACAGCTAGGTACTTGGCCCTGCCTGATCAAACAGCCAAGCCGGATCTCTCTCTCTCTCTCTCTCTCTCTCTCTCTCTCTCTCTCTCTCTCTTTCTCTCTCTCTCTCTCTCTCTCTTTCTCTGTCTCTCTCTCTCTGTCTTTGTCTGTCTCTGTCTCTTTGTGTCTCTCTGTCTGTCTCTCTGTCTCTGTCTCTTTCTCCTAGGCCCTAGGTTTTTTGAGTTTGGTTTTAACATGCATAGTTGATAATAATCAAAAGTCACATATTTATCTGGCCCAATTTGTTTCCCACAATTATAAACCTTGGTTACCATGTTCTGTCCATGCTGGATATTCCCTGTCGAAGTGACGGTATTTTTCCTTTTCCCGTCCTTTTAACAACTTGCCTAATGGAGAATCAGCAGGAGGTTTACTCTGTGCCAGCTCCGTTTTGGTATTAGCACTCCCTTATCCTTTCTGTTCACAGGCAGCTTAATATATGGTAAAGACTCATCCTTACCAACTGCCCTTTTCCACATGCACCATCCTTTTTTCATGCACAAATGGGAAAGAATCAGTCTGGGTTTGGAACTTGTTTCTCTTTATTCTTCCTGGGCCTGGGGAAGTTAAATTCTCCAACCCTTTTAGGGTTACCTAACAGCCATACGGGTTCACTCCAACCCTTGATCAGGCAAAGACTTAAGTGCTCGCTTGTAGGGTCGGGGCAGGCTTGTTCTCAGTAATAGTTAGGGGTGAAGGGCTCTCAAAAAAGTCTCCTGGCTTGGCTCACCAGATAGTTAAAAAAAAGATTCTATGTTTGGGCCTTTGCCCTAATTAAAAAGGAAAAACTCAAGAAGAGAAAGTTTAAAAGGAGTTTATTAATACATCAAGGCAACATGCATTGGTGGGCTAGCTGCTAGGCTGATCTGTTCTTTTTTCTAGTGATCTCTCTCCTGTCTATCATTCCACAGGCTGCTTCTTGGACAAACAAAACTATAGTCAACTATTCCAGTAAACACGGTAGACGTTTATCTGGCTGGCCTCCCAGGCCCTCATGACTTTCTGAAACTCACAAGGTCACTCAGACTTATATATCTTGAGGTTGCTGTTCAGTCACTCAGTTGGAGGAGACATCCCCCCCCCCAAAAAAAAGAGGTCATTCCTTCCTAGGCACAGGTTTGTCTAGGTGGAACATGTACTCATGGCTGTCTAGGGCCAGGAAAGGGATAGAGCAGCCACTATCCCTCCCACCTGACTCTCCAGATGCAGTTCAGAATAGTTTTGTAAACTTCACAGCATTATAGAAATGCTTGTCGTTGTTGTTTTTATCATTAGTGTTGTCATAAAAGTGTTCACTGAGCCTGGGCTCTTGAAAAACAAGAAATTGTGAAATGTCAACCTATTTTGACTTCTTGATCGCTGACTGATGTAATCAAAAGTCTGGTCTTAAACCAGCATTAATGTGAGAACACCTATGGTCTTTGGGCTTGAAGTACATGATCAACCCTGACTTCAAAAGTAAAACCAGAATTCTTTAATTGTTCTCTCTGCCACCAGTCTCCATCTGATTGCTGGCCTTCCACCTAGCTTTAAAAATAACCTCCCTAAATGAGCTGTGTCTGACCAAGCACACTCTTGATGAGGGGTCTGGACTGGCTGAACTCCAAGGACTCATCCACTTCTAAATCTGAGATCCTGCAATCCCTGCTCATCACACCTTTCTTATCTTCCTTTCAGCTCTGGTGGCATTGCTTCTGTGAAGCCTTTGCTAATCCCTCATGATTACTGCTTTCTCTTCCCTCAATGCCCCACCGCATTTCAGCTGAGAGCCTCGCCTCATATTTCACTGAAAAAATGGAAGCCATTCACCAAGAGCTCCCTCTTGTTTCCTCATTTCATGTCACCCAGACGCCTTGCCCCCACTTTTCCTTCCTTTACCCCGTCTCACATGAAGAGGTTGTCCTTGCCAAAGCCAAATCCTGTATGTGCACAAATAATCCTCATTCTGTCCTGTCTTTCCCAACGGATCTCATCCCCACTCTCTCACTTACCTTCCATGTCTCTTGTGAGAGAGAATATTTACTAAGTAAAGAGGGAGAAGAGGAGATGGCCCCTGATAGGACCCCGAGGGTGTGATCTGGGTGAGGATCTGGCAAAGGAGATTGGGAAGAAGCGGTCAGATGGGTAGGAGGAGAAGCAGGAGAGAGTGGTTTCCTGAAAACCTTGAGAGAAGACAGTATCAAGGAGAGATCAAGAGTGTCAAAGCTGCCGAGAGGTCAAGGAGAGTGAGGACTGAGAAAGGGCCGTTGGATTTGGCAACTAAGAGATCACTGATAACTGGCCATCTCTGCGTTCCTCACCCATGACCCTCCATTGCCCGTCTCCATGCACTGCCTGTGCCACACGCTTGAAGTGCGTTCCTTCCTTAGCTCTGCCTCAGTTTCTCACTTCCTTTAAGGCTCAGCTCAAGTTCCATCTTCTTTTCAAAGCCTTTCCTGATACCTCCAGTTGCTAGTGCCCTCCCTCCTAAACTGCCCTGAGGCAGTTTATGCTTTGTATACATTTGTATTTATTTACTTTATATTCCTTCTGTGTATGTTTTCTATGTTATTGTCTCCTTTAAATGTAAACTCATTGCGAGTAGCGATTGTTGCGTTCTTTGTACTTGTATTCCCAGACGCTTAGATGGTCGGTTCTTAATAAATACTTTTGGCTTGACCGATGAGTCTGCTCCGTTATTCTGGATTCTATTAGCTCCCTCTTCTATCTCCTAAATATCACCACTCAAACCAAGGTTAGTGCGCTTAAGTTCGTTCGTTCGTTTTGTTTTTAATCTGGCTATGGGATGGACAGATTGACACAGAAGAGGGGGTAGGAAGTGCCTTCGGAAAAGGCAACAGGAAGGAGTGGTCGGTACAGTCCCCCGGAAAAACAGCAGCTAGCACTGAGCTTCCAACCTGGGGAGCAGGAACGGGCCAGCTAGTTCAGCTGGGGCTCGCTGTCCTGGGGCAGAGCTCGTCTGCACCGGGGCAGTCTCACCTGCCAAGTCTGGTCAGCGCTGGAGCTCCTCATCCTCCTTGCTTTGAGCAGCAGCCACACCGTGCTGTCACCTGCGCGGGGGGCCCGGGGACCAGATATTCCCAAGACGGATGATACATCCCAAACACTTGCACCCTTCTTCCTCCTTCCTTCTGCTTTTGGCATCTCTCTTCCAGAACTCTTTGTAAGCAGTTCTACAAACCTTCACCCGTTTTGTGATGTCACTGTGCAGTGGCAGGCTGGGAGAGTGTCTATCTACCATGTCCGTGGCCATCCCGACTCAGGGCGAGTGGTTACATTGGCTTATCTGTGCGCATGTTGTGATCCCCTTCCCCACTACGATGTAAGCTCTAAAAGGACAAGGGGATGTGTTTATATTTTTGTATTTCTGTTGCCTTGTTTGCTTTTAAATATTAATTTTATTCTTATTTTCCCTTCCTCATTCTCTTCTTCCCTCCACCCTTTCTTCCACCCACTGAGAAAGCAAGAAATGTGATGCCCATTTTGCATATGCAGCCAGTGATTTGTTTGTTAGACCGTCCACGGATGGTCTTAAAGTCCACAAGGGATAAGACAGACAAGCCACAGGAGCAATGGCTTTTTAGTGAGGAAGTCAAAAAGTTGATAAGTCAGAGCATAAATAAAGTCTGAAGGGCAGATCCTTAATGAGGTGACTTGAAGCAGATGTGCTCGCTCAGCGAGCATCACTACACAGTGAATATCATGGAAGTCAGCTTGAGGGGCAATGAGTGTCAGAATAGCAAGGTTTCAGGTCTTACAGAATCGCCACCCCCACCCCTCCTCCATATACATTTGCTGAATGAAATTAGGAAACATTTATTCAGATTGTCGCTCACCCTTCATTCTGGAAGAGGACCAGTGACATCAGGAGGGTGAGTCTTGACCTGCAAATGAATTGGATTAAAGTGAGGCAGGGCTGTGCAGAGTTATCAGCCTCACTCTCTCCTCCAGAGTCATTGGAGTCCAGTGGCAAAACATAGGTCAAGAAGACTGGGGATGGCCCTAGATGCAGTGGGAGACCATGGCCTTTCTCTTTTTTTCCATGGAAAAAAAATTATTCAGTGCTTCCAGTGTGAAAGGCATGGTACTCAAGGAACTTACAGTCAAATAGATGAAGAAAGACATGAACACAGATAAAGGCAATGCCATTTAGAATAAAACCGCATAGAAAGGATATAAAACAATTGGTTTGAGAGAGGCAAACTAAATATTTATTCTATCACTACTTCAACATCATTTTTCCTACCTCCATCGTCTCCTTTTTTGCTCTATTTCTTTTCCACCCACTTAATAGTATTTTATTTTTTTCCAATTACATGTGAAGATAGTTTTCAACGTTCACTTTTATAAGATTTTGCGTTCCAAATTTTTTTCTCCCTCCCTCCCCTCCCCCTCCCAAGACAGCATGCAATCTGATATAGGTTATACATGTACAATCATATTAAACATATTTCTACGTTATAAAAGGGAAAAGCCACAAGAAAGAAAAAACAAAAACAAAAAGAGAAAATAGTATGCTTTGATCTGCATTCAGACTCCATAGGTTTTTCTCTGGATGTGGATAGTGTTTTCCATCATGTTTGCTCCATTTCTTTAACAATAAGATGACTTCCTTCCTTACCAATTTACCCTCTCTATTTGTGTCCTTGAGCTTCTGGAAGTTGACTTTTTGATCATTCTATTTTTCTCTAATCTTCAACCTCTTCTAATCTATTGTCTTCCCCCCTCATCCTTAAAAAATCTTTATTTGATCCTAACACAAACTAAAATGTTCATCTTCTATATCTCCTATTTTTCACGAACTCTGAGAAAAAATTCTCCCTCGTCATTATCTTCATTCTGTTATCTCTCACTCTCTTCTCAACCCTTTATGATCTGGCTTCCATTACTACTGTTGAATGATCTCTTTATTATTAAATCAAATGGCCTTGTTTCAGCCCTTGTCCTTCTTGACCTCTCTCTTTGACACTGACAACCATTCCCTTCTCCTGGGTACTCTCTCTTCCCTGAATTTTCCGGATGCTACTCTGATATGATTCTCTTTCTGCTTGTCAGACTGATCTTTCTTAGTTTCATTTGCAGGCTAATAATCCTTGTCTTGACCCCTGTGTGTGGATGTGCTCCAGGACTCTTTCTTAGACTCTCTCCTCTTATCACCTTGTTGAACTCAGTTCCCATGGATTCAAGATGACTTAAAAATCTCCTTATTTCTCCTTCCTCTCTCCTCTGACCTCAGATATTCTCATCTCTGAATGTTGGCTTGATACCTCTACCTGGATATCTCATAAGCAAGTCAAACTCAATATGCTTTCCCTTAGACGCCCCCTCTTCCTAACTTCCCTCTTTCTCTTGAGAGCACCGCCATTCTTCCATTCTCCCAGGTTAGTAACTTCAGAATCATCCTCCACTTCCTAAAACAAAACCTATTTTTTACAAACTCCCAGAAAGATTCTCCACATCCATTGCCTTCACTTCCTCATCTCCTACTCCTTCCCCAACTCCTTCTAACCTGGCTTCCATCCGTTTACTCGTTCCAGTCTACTAAGGTACCAGATCTATTCGACCTCCTCAACAGCTCTCATGTCCTCCTCTGTACCACTGCCGTGGCCACTCAGGTGGTCTCCCTGAATCCGGTCTCTCCCTTTCAAAGTCATTCTTCACACAGTTAAAAAGCAATATTCTTGAAAGTGCAGATCTAACAGTGTTGCTCCTCTGGACAAGAAACCTCAGGGGCTCCCCAACACTTTCAGGATAATATACAAAGTTCTCTGTTTGTTCCCTTCTCCCCACCCCCTTCATAATATACTTCTAGCTTATTTTTCTAGATGGATAACACATCACCTTTACCCTCATGCACTGTATCAGCAAACCAGACTTGCTTACTTGCTGTCCCCATGTGAATGGCATTTCATCTCCCACCTTAGCACCTTTGCACAAGCTAGCCACAGCCCTAGACGCACCTCTGGGGGGACACCGAATATAACCAATGAGGAGGGAGATGTGACTCCTGATTGGCTGAGTGACTTCTGAGCTCATGATGCTGGGTAAGGGGGGTGGATTTCAAGAGAGATGCATTAAGAGGGGCGAGCAGATGATGTCTTTTGACATCCAGTGCCGATAACCCGATAGACTGCTGAGGACACTGATAAGAGATGATTCTCTTCTCAGTTGGGCTGAAAGTTTTTGTTTTTCACTCATTCCCATATTAAAGAATTTATTTACTTCTTTGTGTTCTGTTGTCTATCTTAATACATATACTCCCCTCCCCAATTTATGTTTACTGCTTACTTTGATAAACAAGTTTGCTAGCTATCGATGATTTTTTTTTTTTTTTCCCAAGCATGATGAGAGTGAGCTAAGCTAGCAACGTTAAAGTGACTTTTGGTAGTGATCAGAGAAAGTGGCTTTTATTCTGAATCTTAAAAAAAAAAAAAAGAATTGTAGGGGCAGCTAGGTGGCTCAGTGAATAAAGCATCAGCCCCGGAGTCAGGAAGACCTGAGTTCAAATCTGGCCTCAGACACTTGGTAGCTGTGTGACCCTGGGCAAACCACTTAACCCCAATTGCCTTAAAAAAAAAAAATAAAATAGTTCCCAAGCCAAGGGCAGCTAGGTGGCGCAGTGCCAGACCTGGAGTGAGGAAGACTCATCTTCCTGAGTTCAAGTGTGACCTCAGACGCTTACTAACTGTGTGACCCTGGGCAAGCCACTTAACCCTGTTTGCCTCAGTTTGCTCATCTGTAAAATGAGATAGAGAAGGAAATGGCTAACTGCTCCATTACCTTTGCCAGTAAAAACTCAAACGGGGTCACAAAATGTCAGATATAACTGAAAACAACAACAGTAGCAACAACAAGCCAAGCCATGTACCCTCTCTAGCTCCCCATGAAGGCAGGAGTCACAGTTTCCCCGGGTAGATGGAGTGGTTCATATCCCAGCTCAGATATCTATCTACCCATGGCATCCAGTTGATCTATATTGAATGGTCCATTTATACACTTGTTTTTAACCTAGAGTGCTCTTCCTTCTCAACTTTCAACCTCTTGGAACTCCCAGCTCTCTTCAAGGCTCAGCTCAGGTATCCCCTTCTTCAAGAGACCGTTCCTGATGATTTGTTTTTACTGTGCCTTCCCCCATGTAGCATTTATTTAATTTATAGACATCCTGGATATAGTTTTACAAGAACAAGATGTATCCACCTTATTAGAAGGCAAGCTCCTTGAAAACAGGGATTTTCTCAGATTTGTGTTTCTATCTCTGGAGTCTGGAGCAGTATCTATCTAGCTCGTGGGTGCTTGAGAAATGCTTTTTGATTCATTAATTACCAATAACTTGAATCTAGTTCAGCATCTACGTCTTCCCCCTTCCCCAAAGCTCATGTGCGGAATGTTTCAGATAATATACCTGTCTGTGAAGCTCAGTCTGGCTTCTCTGGTGTTACCACTTTCCTCTCTGCTGGCTTACTTCTGACTATCTTTTTGTACAATTCTAAACTAGATGTAGGAGCCTGATCCTTCAGTTTTCTTTATCATCAATGCTCTATCCGAGACCCTTTTCAAATATTTGCTGAGATGTGTGTGGAGAACTAGAAAATCATACAAGATTCCTCCTTCACCATTCCCACTACCATCTTACCCAGAAGATGGTAGGGACCGTTCCAAGGTCACGGCACTTGTTAATGGTATACTTGGGACTAGAACCCAGGTCTATTGCCTCAGTCCTCTCGTCTTTCCCTTGGGCAATCAATACAAAATATGTTATTTCTTAAGTCTTTTAGTAGCCACTTGTGTGTGTATTTTATTCCATGGTGTTTTAAAGAAGAAATGGAACTGGTTCCTTTATTCTCTTTTTAAGAGTGAGAGC
The DNA here is from genome assembly GCF_900497805.2 of Vombatus ursinus. Lineage (NCBI taxonomy): Eukaryota > Metazoa > Chordata > Mammalia > Diprotodontia > Vombatidae > Vombatus > Vombatus ursinus. Next base: position 6,427,840 of record NW_020950239.1, on the reverse strand, counting down.
ATGATCCTATTGAAAGCGTTTTTGAATATATGGGAGAAAAATTTCCCTACTTGCCTTCTGCTTGGGTGAAAGATGACTTTTTAACTCTGCAATTACCCATATTGACCACTAGATGACTCTACTGCATTAATTAGACAAATGATTTCTGAGTTCACCGTATTCCCTGAATTTGATGAATCATTGGATCAAGTATAAGAAATGCGTACTTCATGTACTCCAATTTAAGATAATCCTTGATTTTACTTTAAATTAATTACTTAGAAAAACTCAGGTTAATGCAGTATATCATAAAGACATTCTTTCTCCCTTATCAACTGATCCTTAACTCTCTGCCCTCTACTCTTTATTTAGCTTACCATTCCCAATGGGTCTTTGATACTTAGAGGCACCCTCTTCCTTATTCTTGCGTACTGAAAATACATGGAACTCTGAACAGTGGCATGGCATGGGCAGGGAAGGAATATGCATTTATGAAACACCCACTCTGAAACCAGTGCCAGGCATTATGCTAAGCACTTTACTGATATTATCTCATTTGATTCTGACAACAGTCCTGAGAGATAGGTGCTATCATTATCTCCATCTTACATATGAGGAGACTGAGGCAGACAGAGGTTACGTGATCTGCCAAGGGCACACAGCTAGTGTCTAAAGCTGAATTTGAACGCAGGCTTTCCTGATTCCAGGGCCCAGTGCTCTATCCATCGTGCCACCTAGCTGCCTCTAATTATTGAGGCACACCAGATAAATTACTGTACTTGGAGTTAAGAAGATCTGGGTTCAAATTCTACCTGCAATACTAGCGAGCTGTGTGACCATGGACAAGTCACGTAACCTTAGTTCCCTAATGTGTAAAATGGAAATCATGATATTTCTTCCACCTACCTCATTAGGTTGCTGTCTGTCATGGGGATCAGTTGAAATAAAATGTGTTAAACAATTTGCAAACCTTAAAATGCATTATAAATGTCAGTTTCTAACTCTGCTGTTAATTTAGCAAGTCACTTTACTTTTCTGAGACTATTTTCTCATCTGTAAAATTCAAAGGGGTAGTGGATAGAGCACCAGGCCTGGAGTCAGGAAGACCTGAGTTCAAATCCAGCCTCAGACACTTAGTAGCTGTGTGACCCTGGGCAAGTCACTTAACCTTGTTTGCCTCTGTTTTCTCATCTGTAAAATGAGCCAGAGAAGGAAATGGCAAACCGCTCCATTATTTTTGCCAAGAAACCCCAAATGGGTTCATGAAGAGTCAGACATGATTGAAAAATGACTGAACAACAACAATAAAATTAAAAGATTGGCCCCACTCTGCACTCACTCACCCTTCTAATTCTAACATTCCATGAGTTTCCGTCTCAGCCTCTTCCATATGGCCGCCATTGCCTTTGTCATTGAGCCCTCCTACATTTGTTCATACACTTTCTCAACTCTTACCTCGTTTTATTGGGTGTCTCAGCATTTACCAGAATTTAAATTCACACTCACCTTTAACTGGCTGGTTTATACTTTTGAAGAGAACATGGACTTCAGTCCAAGAAATGCAGTGATCAGAGGCAACCTCAGAAGTCGCATTATCATACTGAGACCTCAGTAAGAATCCCCATTACAACACACTCAACAAGAGGTCCCTTTGCCCCATTTCCATTTCTTTGGTTACTACTGCCTTTGATAAAAAAACAAGTGATTTGGGTGTGTTTTAGGGCAGCTAGTTATGTGTGTGTGTGTGTGTGTGTGTGTGTGTGTGTGTGTGTGTGTATGTATATATATATATATATAATTTTTTTTTTTGGAGCCAGTGGAGGTTAAGTGACTTGCCCAGGGTCACACAGCTAGTGTCAAGTGTCTGAGGCCAGATTTGAACTCAGGTCCTCCTGACTCCAAGGCCCGGAGCTGTATCTACTGTGCCACCTAGCTGCCCCCAGTTATATATATATAAATTTTTTTAAAAAATAAAATATTAAACCAATTGCTGCAGGTCATAGTTGGCAGTGTATGCCCCATTCTATGTCCATCATTTCAGCTATGTAGCACCCGGAGCACTGAGAAGTGCTTGTCCAATGTCACACTGCCAGCATGTGTCAGAGGAAGGACTTGTCTCTAGGCATTCCTGACTGCAAGGCTGGATTTCTACCCACTGTGCCCTGCTGCGTAATATGTATATTGTAATTGTGTATTTCCAGTGTGTGCATGTGCATGTCATGCCTGTAAGTTATCTCTTTCATATACATTTACACGTACCAGCCATAAATGAATGGTGATAGATACTCTCTAGTCCCCTTCACAATTTGCCTCCTCACAAAGTCCTACTTTCATCAAAAGATCGATGTAATTGGCAGTGTATATTAAGACTGAAGGTATAACTGGCAAGAGAAAAAGCAAAGAGAATAAGTGAAACAGCGCTGAATGAAAGGATAGGAGGAGTTGACAAGGAAACACAGAAGGCTGTTAAGATTCTGAGTTCTCTTTCCCCTGCTGGTTGAAAGAATGTCATAAAATGTGTTTACCATGAAGAGAGCCAAGTGCTCTCTGGACGCCCCTCCCCTCGTTCATGCGTTATCTTTAAGAAAGATCTGAAGTTGATGCTTGTGCTGTTCCTTATGTCTCCAAAGGGGGAAAAGAAGTACTATTTTAAAATCAAATGGAGTGGAAATTTGGTTGGTGAGGCATATTGCATCCACATGACGTCATGGAAAGTCAGGAGAGACCTGCGTTTGAATTCTGCCTCTGACACTCGTTGTGTGATCCTGGGCAAGTCTGTCAATCTCGATGAGTCTTAATTTCCTTATCTGTAAAGTAGGGATAGTAATGCTCCTAACCCTTCCTACTAGTGCCTTTCCTCTGTTGGGTTATTTCCTAATTATCCTGTCCATAGTTTGTTTGTATATAGTTATTTACATATTGTTTCTTCCATTGGGTTGTGAACTCCTTGAGAAGCAGGGACTGAGGTTTTCGTTTTTGGTTTTTGGTTTTGTTTTGTTTTGTTTTTGTTTTTGCCTTTCACTGCACCCCAAGTTTAGGACGGCTCCTGGCACATAGTAGGAACTTAATAATGCTTGCTGACTACCCGGTGATCTCACAGGGAAGTTGTGAGGATCATGTGAAATCATATACACAAAGCCCTTTGCAAACCTTAAAGCAATATAATTTTGTTCTTATGATTAGTTTTTGGATTTCCATTCATTAAAGAATGTGAGAAAAAAATTGAGACCTTTAAATTGCTCAAAGGGAGAAAATTGCAGGGACTCTAAAATGTAAGCTTAATTTTTTCTTGAAAAAAAAAGATAAGAGTTTGCAACTCTTAGAAATGTGAATCCACAATCACTCAATAACTTTCTATGTAGCAGGTGCTCTGATAGAAATTGGGGTTACAAAGACAAATATAAGCCCAATCTATACATATATTATGTGATTATTATTATCTTAAAGAAGGCTATTAGTCAATGAGGTGAATATATAACATCTGTAATCATAACTTTAATAAAACTGATCTTATAGACACACTTGCTACTCAGACAGTTGGCATAGACATCAGCCTTCTGACCTCCCCTTTGGCCATTCTCCCCCAAATCAGAGGGTTCCTTGTGTTCCTGCTGTCCCTGCTTGTCCAGCCTCCCTTTCGTTCCACTGAAATATACTATAGACCAATATCTTTAGTGAGCATCAAATTAAAAATTCTAAAATAAGATTGACAAGAAGTTATAGCAATACATAAAAAAGATTCTATATTATGGCCAGGTAGGATTTATACCAAGAGTAAGATTGGTTCAATGTCAGGATTAGCTATAAACAAAATAGGCCATCTTAATAACAAAATAATCAAATCACATGATTATATCAATAGATGCAAAAAAAAGTTTTTCAAAAAAACATACTACCACTGGGACTAGTGACAGCCCTGTAATCCCTGCAACTTCAAGAGGCTAGTATTGGTGGATCCCTTAAGCTTGGGAGTTCTGAGCTGCAGTGGTCTAAGCCCAGCACCAATATGGCAAGCTCCCAGGAATGGGGAGCATTAGGCTGCCTAAAAGTGGTAAACCAACACAAGTCAGAAATGGAGTGGGTCAAAGTTCATGCTGATCAGCAATAGGGTGGGTGCCTAGAATAGAATGGTTATCCACTTCCAACTGGTGCAAGACAGGGAGACCCAGTATTCAAACAAGACAAAACAAAACAAAAACCCGTATTTAGTTCTGGGAAAAAAAAACAACTAAGAAGCGTAAGAATAGACTGTTCCTTAATATGGCAAATGATATCTAAAACCAGGAGCCAGCATTATAGGTAATGGAGATATTCTAGAGGACTTTCCAACAAGATCATCTATTACCACCACTATTATTTAACATATAGAGGAGCTAAGTTGCTATCTATAGCAATAAGACAAGAAAGAGAAACTGAGGAAATATACATATGGAAAGAGGAAAAATTTCTTTTTATAGATGGTGTGATGGTCAACGTAGAAAATCCTACTGAGTCAACTAAAATTATTTGAAACAATAATTATAGCAAAATAGGATGTAAAATAAAGCTGCACAAATCATCATCCTTTCTCTATATTACCAATAAAACCCACCATTAAAGAAATTCCATTCAAAATTATTATAGATTGTACAAAGTATTTGGGAACCTACCTCCAAGATATGTACAGGCATTATATGAACATGCTCTTTATAGATATAATATTTATATATTATATATTATGTATATTTAATATTAGTACACTATATGTAATAATATTTATACTTAATAGAATGTGCTCTTTGTAAAAATAAAGACATACTTAAATAAGAAGAGAGGTATTAATTGCTTAACATTGGGCTGTTGTAATAGAATGGCAATACTACCTAAATTAGTTTATTTATCCGGTGTCATGCCGTTCAGACCTCCAAAGGATTACTTTAGAAAAGTAGGGAAAAAAAAACAAACAAAATGAAATTCTTCTAGAGGAGCAAAAGGCAAGATTCTTAAGGAAAGTAGTTGGAAAAAAGTGGGAAACAAGAGGCCTGTAGGCCTCCTAAAGCCTAAATTCCCTTAGGCCTAAATTTGTACCAGACCTCAAACGATGCTGCAAAGTTGTAATCATCAAGATGATCTGGTACTGACTAATAAATAGAAAAGTCAATCAGTGGAACAGATTAGGTACACAACCTGCAGAGGAAAACAAACGTAATAACAGTATTAGATGAACCCAAAGTCTATTACTACTGGGATAAGAATCCACTATTCAACAAAAAAATGCATGAAAACTTGAAAGTGGTTTCTCAGAGAATGGTTTTAAGACAAGATTTTACACCATGTACTGTAACATGCTCCATGGAGAGATGACCTAGATATGAAAGGGCTGCGTCATAAACAAGAACAAGGCAAAACTGCCTTTTGCAAATAAGGATAAAGAAAGAGTTCATGACCAGATCAGAGATAGAAAGGCTCATAGAAGACAAAACAGACAATGTTAATTACATAAAATTAAAACTTTTTTTCATAAACAAAACCAATGCAGTTAAAATTAGAAGAAAAGCAGTTCAGTGGAAAAAAATCTTTGTGACAAGTTTCTCTGATATCCAAGATACATAAGGAATTTATTGAAATATATAAGAATTACAGTCATTCTCCAATAGATAAATGGTCAAAGGAATCATTTGAAAAAGAACAAGCAGTTCTCAAAGGAGGAAATCTAAGTTAGCAATAATTATTATATAAAGAAATGCTTCAAAACACTAATGGTTACAGAAATTCAAATTTAAAATACTCTGAGTTCTACTTCACACTCACAATATTTGTAAAGGAAGGATAAAGGAAAATGATAGTTAATTGAAAGGTTGTAGAAAAGTACCTATTTGTACAAAAATATTTATAGTGGCTCTTTTCTGGTGGCAAAGAATTGGAAATTGAGGAGATGCCCATCAATTGGGGAATGGCTGAACAAGTTGTGGTATATGATTTCAGAAAAATCTGGGAAGATTTATATGAACTGATGCAACGTGAAGTATGCAGAACCAGGAGAACATTGCATACAGTAACAGCAATATTGTATGATGATCAAACGTGAATGACTTAGCTATTCTCAGCAATCCAAAATAATTCCGAAGGGCTTATGATGAAAAATGCTATCCACTTCCACAGAAAGAACTGATGTATTCTGAGTATATTGAAGCATTTCTCTCTCTCTCTCTCTCTCTCTCTCTCTCTCTCTCTATTTTCTTTTACAATGTAACTAATATGGAAATATGTTTTGCATGATTGCAGATGTAAAAAAAAAAAGGAAAGATTGTGGAAAAACAGGCAAACTGGTTCACTGTTGGTAGATCCAATTCATCTAGTAAATCTGGAAAGTAAGGTGGAACTATGACCCAAAAATCATTAAACTGTCCACACGTTTTGACCCAGTAATACCACAAGAAGATCAAAGACAGTGGGAAATGACCCATAGACACAAAAATACTCATAGCAGCTCTTCTTGTAAGAAAGAAATGAAAACTAAGTGGGTACCCATCACTTTAGACTTGGCTGTATAAATTATGGTATATGAATATAATGGAATATAATTATACAACAAGAAATAATGAAAGGAACCAATTGAGAGAAAATCTGGGAAGACTTTTATGGACTGGAACAGAGTAGAGTATGTATGTAGAAACAGGAGAATCACTTACACAGTGACTACAACATGGTCTTAAGGTGTAGAATTAGACATACATATTTGGGCATGGGAAATGTATGGATTTGTTTTACTCAAATATATTTATTTGTCCCATCCCCCCACCAAAAAAAAGAGAAAAAGAAGATTATCAAGATATGCAATGAAGCAAACCTTTAACTAATAGGATATGAGGATAAAAATGGGAGGATAACAAATTGAAGAAAAATGGAAGAGATTTATAAAGAGAATTATAACACATTTTCTCTGTGAAAGAAAAACAATCACATTTGGGCCCTAAAATCACCTGTCATAGTTGTGCTGCTGGGGAAATAGAAATAGCACTAATGAAAATAGACAGGAAAAGCAGATGAATGGACCAAGAGGAGATCCATGCTGGCAGTGACACTCTTGTGAGGCTATAGAGAGAAAAATGTACAAGTTACTTGAAGGAGGGGAAGATATAAAAAATGTGGGAGGAAATCAGAGATCTTGCTAATCTCAGAAAAGGGGAGGACCCTTATAGAACCTTAATGACTGCCTATTCTCTCATCTTTAGAAATATGTTTCTAGAGTCATACATAAGCTAATTGAGATAATCTTTTCTGAGGAAAGAAGCAGCTTTCCCAACTTCCAAAACTATGAGATCACAGTTGTGAGAGAGAGAGAGAGAGAGAGAGAGAGAATGACAGACAGAGACAGAGATAGAGAAACCCACACAGAGATAGAGTCAGAGAGAGAGAGAGACAGAGAAAGAAACACACACTGAGAGACACACATAGAGAGACAGAGACACAGAGGGACAGAGACAGACACACAGAGAGACACAAAGATAGATAGAGACAGAGAGACAGAAATAGAGTCATTTCTGTGGGTTCAGACATCCTTTCCTTAAAGTGCTATCAAAGCACAAATTTGTTACCTGGGAAAGAGAACACATTAAAATATTAACCTCTATTATTATATCAATTCATTTGTCAGATTTTCATGGGCCTTCAGAACATGGGCAAGATAGACTCCCAAATATTTTATACTGTCTGAAGTTGTTTTAAATGGAATTTCTCTTTCTATCTTTTCCTGCTGGTTTTGTTGGTAATCTGGTTCTAAGATATCTGGCTTTTGGATAATCCAATAATTTTTTTATAATTAATTAATTTATTTTTAGTTTTCAACATTCACTTCCATAAGATTTTGAGTTTTAAATTTTCTCCCTCTCCTACTCTCTCCCCAAGATGGCATGCAATCTGATATAGGCTCTACTTATACATTCATATTAAGTACCTTTTTCACATTAGTCATGATGTAAAGAAGAATTAGAATTAATAGGAGGAACCATGAGAAAGAAGAAACAAAACAAAACAACAAAAAAAAGGAGGGCAAATAGTATGCTTATATTTGGATTCAGACTCCATAGTTCTTTCTCTGGATGTGGATAGCATGTTTTGTCATGAGTCTTTTGGAGTTGTCTTAGATCCTTGCATTGCTGAGAAGATCTAAGTTTATCAAAGTCAGTCTTCACAGAACATGACTGTTACTGTGTACAATGTTCTTCTGGTTCTGCTCACTTCACTTAGCATCAGTCCATACAAGTCTTTCCAGGTTTTTTTCTGAAGTCAGCCTGCTCGTCATTTCTTATAGCACAATAGTATTCTATTACATTCATATACCACAACTTGTTCAGCCATTCCCCAATTGATGGGCATCCCCTCAATTTCCAATTCTTTGGTGTAATCCAATAATTTTTAAATAATTTCTCCTTGATCTATTTTCAGGTCAATGGTAGGGGTTTTTTTTTGTTCACATTTTCTTCTATTTTTCATTCTTTTAACTTTGTTTATTGCTTCTTGATGTCTCATGGACTCATTAATTTTCACTTAGCCAATTCTGCTTTGTAAGAGATTGTTTTCTTCATTGAAGGTTTTGTGCCTTTTTTTTTTTTACCATTTAGCCAATTCTACTTTTTAAGGAGTTATTTACTTCAATATTTTTTAACCAAACTGTTAATTCTTTTTTTTCATAATTTTCTTGCATTGTTCTTATTTATTTTTCTACTTTTTCTTTTACAACTCTTATATGATTAAATTTTTTTTGTCTCTTTTTTTATCTCTTTAACTCTTCTAAGAATTCTTTTTTTGGGGGGGGAACAATGGGGTTAAGTGACTTGCCCAGGGTCATACAGCTAGTAAGTGTTATGTGTCTGAGGCTGGATTTGAACTCAGGTCCTCCTGAATCCAGGGTCAGTGCTCTATGCACTGTACCACCTAGCTGCCCCATCTTCTAAGAATTCTTGTTAGTCTTATGTCCAATCTGCATTTTTCTTTGAATTTTTTTCTTGTAAATGTTTTGAAGTCATTGTCTTCTGAGTTTGTGTCTTGGGTTTCCCTGTTACCATAGTAGCTTTATCGTCAAGTGCTTTTGTTGTTGTTTGCTTAATCCCCTCTCCCAGACCATTTCTTGACTTAGAACTTTATGTTAGAGTTGGGTTCTGCTCACCTTGGGGGGGGTCATTGTCTCACACTTCAGGCTTTTTTTGTTCTGCTATTTTTACTGTTAGTTTGAGGGGTCTATAAATTTTCAGTGCTTCCAAAGTCTGGAAGGAGAGGTCTGAGGAGAGGTGTGGTCATTGTTCTCCTAGTTTGCAAATTGTCCTTACCCAGGTAGAGTAAGGGTAGTTACTCTCTTGCAACTATAGGCACTAGCATTCCTCCCTCCACCCTGGAACTGCAACTGGGAATTGGGTAATGGCAATGGTATTGCCAGTCTGGCATGCAGTCCTGCACCCAGGGCCAGCACAGGGGTCCCCTGTAATCTCTTTCTGACCAGGTACCCAATCGTTTTATAATTTTTGGCAGTGAAATCTTCTGGTACTGCCACTGCTGTTGCTGCCACTACCTTCCAGGCGCACAGCTGGTGTTGTCTCCAAGCTGCACTACCAGTCAGCTCCCACCCCAGTGCACCCCAGACTTTTCCTTCCTACCTCCTAAGTTGTCCTTGGCTGGAAAAAATGTCTCACCCCGTCCTTTTGCTGGTTATGCTGCTCCAGAATTCAATTCGACACGTTATTTTAAAGTTGTTTAGAGGGGAATGTTGGGAGAGGTCAGCTTGAATGCTCTCTCTACTCTGCCATCTTGGCATGCAGTTCACATTAAGTCTAAGGAAATTGGTCTCAGGTTTCCTTTTGACATGGACCATGGTCCATTCTTTTTAGCATACACTTGCTCAGAAAACAACAAAAGCCAAGGTCTTATCTACAAACGTGCAGACAGCAAAGAAGCATGGTTTAAATAAAGCAGGAAACTCACAAGGGCTATAATTCCATTTTGGAGAAAGTAGAGCAAAGATAATTTCATCATGACCTCAAGCACAGCAAACAAGTATATTCTGGCAGAGAACAAAACCTGTGCAAGCAAATGATTCATGAGGAGATTTGCAAGCAAATGACTCATGAGGGTAGCAGCTCTCTTGTTTGCCATTGGATTGTCACTGGTGCTCATCTTCCCCCTATCTCTCTCTCTCTCTTCAGAGAGTGGGAGAAATTTGCTGGGTTTTTCTATCCACAGTGACTTTCTATCTCCCATGATCCTTCACTCCCTCCTTCCAACTGGGCAAACTACTCTTCCTATTCGGTCCCCTTGCCAATAAAGGGCCAGTCACTTCATGTCTCTGAAACTTGTTTTTTTTCATCTTCAAAATGGGAATAATAATGTTTGTAGTTATCCATGGGGAACACAGTTACTATAAATACAGGCAGCTAGATGGTGCAGTGTACTCAGATTCAGGAAGACTTGAGTTCAGATCTTGCCTCAGGTACTCACTGGCTATGTGAGCCTGGACAAGTCCCCTCTCAGCCTCAGTCTCCTTATCTCTCAAAAAGGGTAATAAAATCACCTGCCTCCCAAGGTTGTTGGAAGGATCAAATGAGCTAATTTTTTAAATTAATTAATTCATTTCCAGTTTTTAACAATCACTTCCATAAGCTCTCAAGTTTTAAATTTTTCTCCCCCTCCCTATTTGCCTCCCTCCCCAAGATGGAGTGCAATCTGATATAGGCTCCACATATGCATTCCCATTAAGCATATTTTCACATTAGTCATGTTGTAAGGAAGAACCAAAACCAATAGGAGGAACCACAAGAAAGAGGAAACAAAACAAAACAGAAGAAAAAAAATAACAAATAATATGCTTAGATCTGCATTCAAATTCCATAGTTCTTTCTCTGGATGTGGATAGCATTTTCCTTCATGAGACTTTTGGAGATGTCTTAGATCCTTGTATTGGTGAGAAGGGCTAAGTTTATCAAAGTTAGTCATCGCACAACATGGCTGTTACTGTGTACAACGTTCTCCTGGTTCTGCTCACTTCATTCAGCATCAGTCCATACAAGTCTTTCCAGGTTTTTCTGAAGTCCATCTGCTCATCATTTCCTTTCCATTACATTCATATACCACAACTTGTTCAGCCATTCCCCAATTGATGGGCATCCCCTTAATTTCCAATTCTTTGCCACTACAGAAAGAGCTGCTGTAAATACCCCTGTACATATGGGTCCCCTTCCCACCCCCATGATCTCTCTGGGTTACAGCCCGAGAAGTGCTATTTGCTGGGTCAAAGAGCATGCATCAAATGAACTAATATTTGTAAAGTGCTTTGTAAACCTTCCGGTTCTATGAAGATACTATTATTACATATTGAAGTACTTTGGGAACCATAATGCCTTATTTCTGTGCTAATTTTTAACATAAATTTCCCCTAATTTTGCCAGTGTTTCATAGTGAAGAGTATGCTGGGTGTGAAGACAGAGAACCTGGGTTTAAGCCCCAAATTTGTCACTCACTATTTATATAACCTTGGGCAGGCCACTTAGTTTTAATGGTAAGGTGAGGGGGCTTGACCCAATGACTTCTAAGGTCCTTTATACCTGTAAATCTTATTATATGATCTACAAAATAGGGAAGATAATAATGCTTGTATTGTCCACTTTATAGAAGGAAACTTCTTTGAGAGGTTGAAAGACAGAGGTATGTTGGAGCCAGTTTGTACTTGCTTATGTGAGCTTATTGTTAAATTTTCGATGTGGGCATATATATGTTGGAAATTAGCAAATACTACAGATTGGGGTTTTTATTTATTGTTGATTGTCTATATTTATGAAAGTGATGGAAAAAATGGGTTCTTTCCTGGGTCACCTTCTCTTCTCCCTCCATACTATTTCACTTGATTATCTTACCAGTGCCATGGATTTAATGACCATCTCTATGCCAGCAATTCTCACATTTACCTGTACTGCCCCAATCTCTCTCTTGACCTCCAATCTTGCATCTCCAGCTGTCTTTTAGACATCTCAAACTGGATGTCCAGGAGACATCTTAAATTCAATACGTCCAAGACAGAACTCATTATCTTTCCCCCTAAAACCTTCCCACCAACCTTCCTTATTGATGTAGAGGTCCATATAATCCTCTCAGTCCCTGAGGCTCACGAGCTAGTAGTCATCCTGGATTTCTCACTGTCTCTCATCCCCCAGATCCAAGCCATTGCCAAGGCCTGTGATTTCATTTTTGCACCATCTCTCAAAAATGCTTCCTTCCTTCCTCTGGCACTGCCTCACCTTTGGTGCGCGCCCTCATCACCTCATACCTTGATTATTGCAACAGCCTGCTGGTGGGTCTGCCTGCCTCAACTCTGTCTCCACTGCAATTCATCCTCTAGTCAGCCACTAAAATAATTTTCCTAAAGTGCAGGTCTGATCATATCATACACACACACACACAGACACACACAGACACACACACACACACACACACACACACACACACACACACACACCACTTAGTTAAACTCCAATTACTTCCTATTACCTCCAGCATCAAATACCAAATGCTATTTGGCATTCAAAGTTTTTCATAACTTAGCCCCATTCCAGTCTTCTTACGCTTGACTCCCCATCATGTACTCTTCCATCCAGTGATGCTGGCCTTCTGGTGGTTCCATCTCCCAGACCTGAGCATTTTCTCTGGCTGCCCCTCATGCCCAGAACATTTTCCCTCTTCCCTTCTGTCTCTTGACCTCCCTGGCTTTCTTTAAGTCCAAACGAAAAATCCCATCTCTTACAGGAAGCCTTCTCCAACCCCTCTTAATTCCAGTGACTTCCCTCTGTTAATTATTTCCTATTTATCCTCCATATAGCTTTCTTTGTATATATTTATTTTCATGTTGTCTCCCTGTTTGATTGTAAGCTCTTAGAGGGCAGGGACTGTCTTTTGCCTCTTTTTGTATCCTCAGTGCTTAGCAGAATGCCTGGTACATAGTAGGCACTTAACAAATGTTTACTGAATGAGTGAAAGTAATGCAGATTAAATTTAAAAGCATATTTTATATACATCCCCTCCCCCAGAGAGCTGGTTGTTAAACATTTACCAGCACACTACTGCTAAAAGCATTTCATGCATGTGAAGTTTTAGTTTTCTGATTTCCTTTGGGGTAATTTTTTTTTAAATCATGTTATGCTTTGGCTTTAGCATAGATAACATCTTGTGAGAGGAAAAAGCCTTATAGAAAGAAACTCTGGGTCCAGATATTAGCAAATGCCCGGACCTGCACCGAAACCAAGCATGAACCACAGATGCTGTTTGCTTTTGTCAGAGTGAGGAAGAAGAAACTGATTCCAGATTTTTCAAGTACTTGGAGCCTACCTGATGAAAGGAAAGGCCAAAGCATGTTCAAGCTAGTGGTGGTGATCACTGACACTGATCTTTCCAATTAATATCAGAATGAATATCTACCCAAGTATTTATTTCCAAGACACTCACCAAAGGCCTTCCCTTGGTCACCTAGACAAGCCTTCACCCTAAAGCCCAAATTCTCCATTTCTGAGAAATTTCTATACCTACTTTCTAGCTCCCTTAATCCTTAAGATGATTTCTCCGTGCCTCCCCACCTCCCTTTCTTCACTTCTATCTTTCTTGAAATCAATGCATGCCAGCTGAGCATTTTCTAGAGCTTGAGGGAGAAAGTTTCTATCTCAACACAGCCCTCTTTCTCAAGAGAAGAAGCAGAGGGGAAGCTGAAAACACGACGCCTCATCTTTTGTTTTAACTGGCTTCCTGGCTGCCCAGAGAATAGTAAATGCCATTCTATCCACATTTTCCCCCCCAGCTCAGCCAAAACCCAGGCCACTGTTGTTGGGCAAACAGTAAAATCCAGCGTTTACTGCTTTTCATTACTATTCAGGCATTTCCAGCTAGCTTTTAGGAAAAACAAACAACAAAAGAGCCCGTCTTAAGTCTTTTATTGATTTTACAACTCAATTAAATAAACATATGTCAAAATGCACAGGGTTGGTGAATTAACGTAATCCTCAAGGATGACATGGTTGAACTTGACCTTCCTTGCAGCCATGAAGAATTCTTTAACCTTTCCTTCCATTTCATTCAGCCCAGTTTGGTGAATTGGAGTTATTTTTCTCATTAAATCCTTGACACAGCCCTCCATCAACTGCTGCCTTTGATCCAAGAGAAGGCTTCTCATTCCTGAGGTTAGTTATTTCTGAAGTTCTCCAGAGTCATGTCCACTGTATTATCTCCCAGATCCTCACACTTATTTCCATTTTCAAATGTGGTCCTAAAGCCAGCCGGTGAGCCCAATCTTCCGGGCTTGACATTTGGGCGTTTCCATCATTTGGGTTAGGCTTTCCTCTTTGTGGGCCAAATTCTTCCTTCTCATGTGCGCAGAGGCATAGCAGAAAAGGAAGATGAGAAGAAACCAGTCACGCGGGGATGAGAGCATAGGAAGACCACCCCTCTTCCTGAACTTCAGAAACCCAACAGAAAAAAATAACACAAACAAAAGACAAAACTTTCAACTACTTTCCAATGTCCTCAACCCCACAAGCACCCGATGTTTGTCTTTCCTAGGGAGAGCCAAAATGTCAGCGTCACAGGTGCCCTGCAGAGTTTGGCATGCTGAGGTTTCCCCTAAGTAATTATTTCCTTGATCACATCCATGTCATGAACGGCTGAGTCCTCCTAACATCCACAGCTTTTCCCTGTCTTAAGGGAATGTTTCTTCAATAGCTCATAGAGACAGAAGAGGCAGGTCAGCTCATAGAAATGGAGCCATTAAACCCTGCCTCAGGATCCGAGAAGGCAGCAGATTGACTTGGTTTTCAAATGTGCTGTTCTCTATTTTTATTAGCTATATACATATCTATCTATCTATCTATTGATGTATCATATTTTTATTTATTTTGTTAAGCTTTTCCCAATTGCATTTTATCTGTTTCAGGCTGCACATGTGAGTGTTGAGGGCCCGAGACTACCCCCATAGGACAGGTGTTTGGCACCTTTGATGTCGTGGCTAGAGAGCTGATTGCATTTTTTTTTATGGGTTGGGGAAGCAATTGGGGTTAAGTGACTTGTCCAGGGTCACACAACTAGTAAATGTCTGAGGCCAGATTTGAACTCAGGTCCTCCTGACTCCAGGACTGGTGCTCTATCCAATGAGCCACTTAGCTGCCCCATCATTACTATTGTTTAAAACTCAATATATGTTCTTTTCATTTTCTTCAATTAGTCACCACAATGGCTTTTTTTTTTAAGGCAACTGGGGTTAAGTGACTTGCCCAGGATCACACAGCTAGTAAGTGTCAAGTGTTTGGTCTGAGGCCGGATTTGAACTCAGGTCCTCTTGACTTCAGGGCCGGTGCTCTATCCACTGCGCCACCTAGCTGCCCCCACAATGGCTCTTTCAAACCTTTTCATCTCTCCTCAAACTTCCCATGACTCCCCCTAACTCCTTGTCCAGCTGTACAGTCTGTTCCAGATTTCATAGTAATGGACAGGCTCTGGGGTATCCATTTAGATGCATGTTGAAATCTGAGCAAAGGACATTGTTTATCCGTTTGGTTCTCCCAGTGTGATGGTTAGACCAAACTCCTTTGAATACATAGAACTCTATTTCAGGACACTTTGCAGTGTTCTGGGCTTCAATACAATTAACACATTGGCATCCACAGACAGGAAGACAGAATCCCTCTTCCACCTGGATCCTGTTCTGGATCTTCTCCATCATAGTGGTGAAAACTATTGGTAATGAGGCTGTGCCTGATTCAGGTCAATCCCCTGGTAGTTTAAGGTTCAATTCTGGAATGAAATGAGACACTTATGTTATTCAACAGTTATCATTCAGTATTCAACAGTTTTAAGAGTCATACAAGGACATGACAAATTGTTATTTGTTTCATAACATCGATCCCTTCTGACTCAGAGTTGTTTTGTTTTTGTTTTTGCAGGG
Organism: Vombatus ursinus; assembly: GCF_900497805.2. Classification (NCBI taxonomy): domain Eukaryota; kingdom Metazoa; phylum Chordata; class Mammalia; order Diprotodontia; family Vombatidae; genus Vombatus; species Vombatus ursinus. Next base: position 6,411,915 of record NW_020950239.1, on the reverse strand, counting down.
GGTATGGATAGTGTATTAGCACCTTGTTCATTCATTAACAATTCATCATCTGTGACTATATCCACTGGAAGACAGAAATAATGCTGTCCTTTATAGGGGCAAAATCATGCCAAGATCATTTTGGGGTGAAAATGGAAGGAAAATAAACAGGAAAAAGTGGGAAAAATTAGAAAAAAAATTTAATGTGTCTTTTACAGTCAGAAATGGTGGGGCCACTACACTTGGATTCTAACATCACAGTCTCAGATGTGCTTATCATGAATATGCTTAGGTGGAAGCATCACTAAAGGAAACAAAGATAGGTAAAGCAGACAAATTGATCAAATGTATATAGAAGTGATCTGCACTGAAGGCAACAGCGTTCTGAGGGCATTGAGGGATCAATTCATCAGATACCTGAAGGAAGGGGAAATAAGTTATGAGAAAAAAGATCTCAAACCTTATTAATACTGAAAAAAAGGTTACTAAGAGAATATGAATAACTATTATAGGCCTATAGATCTTGCTTTCCATCTTCACAAAAACTTTCTGAGATTCACCTGTACGTTAATTGAGGGCATCTTCAATGAGAATATGAATAGGGAACAAATAGGTTTTCACCAGCAATATTCTACAATGGACCACATCCTTAACTTGGTGTTTCATAATTGATTGAAGGATGCAGGGAATTAAAAATTCCATTGCTAATTTTTGTTGTTGTTGTTGATTACGAAAAAGCATTTGATTTGGTAGAGCAAAAACACCACCTTAGGGGCTGTCTTTCAGAAAAGTATCTCCCCTCTGTACATCAAAATCATTCAATATTATGTGTAAATATGAAAATAAATATGGCGCTGCCATCTAATCGACAGATCCTGGTTAGCAGGGGGTCTATAATATGTGTGGCAATTTTGACTAACAAAGAAACTGATGGGGGCAGCTAGGTGGCACAGTGGATAGAGCACTGGCCCTGAAGTCAGGAGGACCTGAGTTCAAATCCGGCCTCAGACCAAACACTTGACACTTACCAGCTGTGTGACCCTGGGCAAGTCACTTAACCCCAATTGCCTAAAAAAAAAAAAAGTTAAAATAAAAAAGAGAAACTGATCCAGAATCTTTCAAAAAAAGCAAAGATTCTCAAGGATTGGGGAGGGGCAATTTTAAATTTGATTACTCATCACTTCCTTTTGCACTTCATTATAGGGTGAGGGAATGGGGAGGAAGAGGAAAATTTTTTCCAAATTTTGGCCTCATAAAGTCATACATAGTAATTCAAGTTTACTGGCTAATGGCTATTTAAACAGAGCCAGATGTGTGCAGTACAGGGCAGATGTCTGGGTCAGTGGGTGCTGCTGATTCCCCTCTCTATTCCTTGCTCTGATATATCTATTATCTCATCAGTATAGGTACTTATTCCAATGATGCAACTCAACCCATCTATACTTGATCATCCTGTGACACTTGTCTTATGTTCTCCCATAATTCCATGAGGATGCACCCAATGTGCTTCAGGCCTTTTTTGCATTCTGTTGACAGAATCATCTTGTATGGAAAACAAATCTTTGGATATCATTCTATGGCCATAGAAATCTTGGCTTCTCACTACTACTTAAAATAATTTTAAAGGGTTTGTTCAAATGTCAGTCAAAGGAGTATTTAGAGTCTAAAAGATCATAAAATGAATCACCAAATCACATGGAGCACCTTTAGGAATCCCAAACTTGGATGTCCCAAGATGTTACCCAATTTCAAGGTCTTCCATGCATGTGTTTCCACTCAAAAGCATAGCTCACCCATCCTCATTAATATATTTACATTTTCTTATCAGCCAAAGGACACTGTTAATCCAAAGCAAAAGCTTGAAATAACATGATACGGTCGTAATAAAACATTTCTTCCCGATATACCTGAGGAATATTCTCTCACAAATATATCTAGCATCAGTGGGAAGAGTTGATAAGCCTAGGGAACACATATGGCAGACCACAAATGCAGAGAATGGATATGTCCAGAGCACCTACCACAGGGATACAGACGCATGGACAGGGCATAGTGGTGGAGGGGCAACTAATGTTGCTGCTGTTTTCTGTTGATGTCATTTTTGCTCCTGGGCCTGGTTCTTGCTGGTCTGGTGGGACATCATCTATTTCGGTCATGTATGCATGGAATATAACCTGTATCATACATAACTCCCTTCTGGTCTCAGGTGGCTCCTGTTTTGTGGTGTTCTTTTGACCCTGTGGTCACTGCCAGTTGACGTTAGGCACAGCAACTACCTTGTATTTAGCTATTTTTTGTTACTTCTCTTTATAATTATCATCATCTATCTATCCATCTATCCATCTATCTATCTATCTATCTATCTATCTATCTATCTATCTATCTATCTGTCTGTCTGTCTGTCTGTCTATCTAATCTATCTATCCTTGTTGTCTCCTTGCATTAGGATGTATATTCCTTGCAAATAGATTGTTTCACATATTTTATTTGTATCCCTAGCACCTAGAACACTGCCTGGCATGTAGATGTGCTTAATAAATGTTTGGTGGTTGATTTATGAACGGCTCCTCTGGGCAGGAGGTTATGGCTCTTCCAGCTTGTAGTTTCAGCCAGAGTACTGAAGTGAGGTGCTGTGTCTTTTTTGGAAGATGAATAATGGACACTACCATGTCTCTTTTAGCTTGAAGCTCAGAGGCTTAAGCTAAAGCATTTGTAGAAAGGCATGGCCCTCAAGTATATCAGTCTTGCAACCTTGATCATGACAGGCTTTTCCTCTCCAAAGGGAGAGTCATCACCTGAAAGTCTAGGTTCTTTAAAGTATAGAATATCCAACCAGCTATGTGGCACCCACAGTGATTAAGTTTAGCTTCAATTTCCTGTTCACCAAGGATAATGTCATCCAGAGTCACCAGGGTCATTTAAATCTCATCATCACCATATTTCTTTCTTTGTATCAATTTTATCACCTTCAAATGCATGTGTGAATAGTGTTCGTTTATCCTATGTGTGATAGAAATGCTAACAAAGAAAGAACTACCAAAATCTTTTGAAAGAACACACCAACTGTGAGGGTATGAAATGCAATGGAGTAATGGGGGAAAAACCAGGGAATTCTAGATAAAAGTGAATGTGATTTCATATTACTTGATTGGTGGAAATCAACTTTGGCTTTTGGACTCCAGGTTTGAATTCTCCCAATTCCTTTGGCATCCCTTGGAGGAATATTGAGAAATACTGGTAGTGGTTCCCAAATATTTTTCTCCTTCAGCTAACTGTGCAATGATGGCATCAGTCTGAAGAAGATTAATTGCCTACACTTAACGGTGTCATGATTGGATGGTCAAAGATGCTTTATTGAGATCAAGAGCAGACATGTCTTATAATTCTTAATTTTTTTTTTTAGGAAATTGGGGTCAAATGACTTGCCCAGGGTCACACAGCTAGTAAGTGTCAAGTGTTTGGTCTGAGGCTGGATTTGAATTCAGGTCCTCCTGACTTCAGGGCCGGTGCTCTATCCACTGCGCCACCTAGCTGCCCCATGTCTTATAATTCTTAAGATGTTCATAGTCCATAGATGAAGAATGAAGCTGTTTGTAATACTGAAAAATAAATGAGGAAAGAATAAAAACTCTCCAAAGTTTCAACAAAATGAATTTCCTGCCAATAACTTTCTAGCCAGTAACTGTATATGTCTGTAAATATATGTACATTTACATCTATGTGTAATATTTAAAACTTTTTAAAAGGATTGGCACTGAATTCTGGCACAGAACCAATTGTTTTTGGACACATATTGTTAAAATTCTTTCAAAGAAGGATTTGGAAACATTTTTTGACAGGCTTGCATTCGGTTTTTTTCTCCAGCTTCTTTGCCAAAACAAATTAGCACAGGTCAACAGTCATTTGTCAGCCTCAGTCTTCTTTTTGTCATATGTGTGTATTAGTCAGAGGAAGCTGCCCAGAAGACTGAAGATGATTTTTTTTTGCATTTCCGGAACAGAGACTACCATTTTGTCCTATTTATAAAATAAATTATATTTTAAAATATTTGTGACCTGGATTCTTTATGCTGTCTCTTTTTCTTCCTTTCTTCCTCCCTCCCTCCTTCCTTCTTTCCTTCCTTCCTGCCTTCCTTCCTTCCTTCCTTCTTTTCCTTCCTTCTTTCCTTCTTTTCCTTCCTTCTTTCCT
>NW_020950239.1:6396241-6407738 GCF_900497805.2 Vombatus ursinus | reverse complement strand
TTCCTTCTTTTCCTTCCTTCTTTCCTTCTTTTCCTTCCTTCTTTCCTTCTTTTCCTTACTTCTTTCTTTCCTTCCTTCCTTCCTTCCTTCCTTCCTTCCTTCCTTTCTTTTCCTTTCTTTCCTCCCTTTCTTTTTCTTTCTTTTGTTTCTCCACTTAGAGATGAAATATTTTACATTGCTGTGATTTAATATTTGTTATGTTCCCAGTGTGCCAAACTCATATAAAATACATACACACATTCTGTAGGGAAAGGAGAGAGGAAGAGGGGGAGGAAGAATGAAAAGGCAGAGAGACAGACAGACATATTAGGAGTCAGGAAGATCTGTGTTTGAAACCTTCATTAGATGCTTACTGGCTAGGTGATCCTGGGCAAGTCACTTAAGATCTCTCAACCTTAGTCTTCTCATCTATGAAATGGAGATGATAATAGCACCTACCTCACAGGGTTGTTGTAAAGATCAAGTGAAATAATGTGTGTAAAGGATTTTACAAACCTTAATGTGCCACATAAATGTTAATTAACTATTGTGATTGCATACACACCCACCCATACCCACACATAAACACACACACCAATACACAAAATAGTTTCTATCTTTTGAAAATTATATTCAAATGGATGGTGTAGATATTATGTGTGCCTATACTTTCTGCAAAATACATGAAAAAATGCTAAAGTTTTTGATGTCCATGTGGAAAATTGTTCTCTATTTCAAAATGCCGCTAACCACAACAATATCAAGATTTAGTTATATAAAATATGAGATTTTTCAAGGAAATACACTTTGGCTAACTGTAAATCTATTATTGTTTTTCCTGAATAGAACTAAGCATGGCCTATAAGTTAAATGAGTTTAAATAAAACATTTTATTAGCTCCTTGAGGTATATGGATGATATGAAGCTATATTGATGTACTTAAAATACAAATTAAGCAGCTCTTTCCCCCCATGAATCCTTTCCAATGGTATGAGAATGTCATTTGAATGTTGCAGATTTGCAACAATTGCGTAAAATTTTGAGTGTGTATGCTTTTTGGTGAGGCAATCAGAGTTAAGTGACTTGCCCAGGGTCACACGGCTAGTAAGTGTCAAGTGTCTAAGGCCAGATTTGAACGCAAGTCCTCCTGACCCCAAAGCTGGAGCTCTTATCCACTGCGCCACTTAGCTGCCCCATTTTGAGTGTGTATGAAGGAAATATGAAGATAGAAAGCTGTGAGCTTGAAATTGGAGGTCATATTGAATCAAAAAAGGATAAATGCAGTACTTCCCCAAACCTTGGTCTTCAGGCAAGATATATGGAGCACAAGGGAAGGCTGTTACTGAATATGTTAAGAGATTTATTGGCATTCTGAAATAAAATCTAAATGGGAAGTACATGTTTTAATCAACACAACACAAATCTTAACGTATGCTTTTGGAAGTGTAAAATGGACTGTAAGAAATTTGGGGGGCAGCTAGGTGGCACAGTGGATAGAGTACTGGCCCTGGAATCAGGAGGACCTGAGTTCAAATCCGGCCTCAGACACATGACACTTACTAGCTGTGTGACTCTGGGCAAGTCATTTAACCCCAATTGCCTCACCAAAAAAAAAAAATTTGGAAAATATCCCGGCAAAAATCTGTACACTATCAACAAAATCACATGTAGGCATCATAGCAAGATGAATAATTCTCCCACCAAACAAGATAGATATTGAAAGATATTCTTAGAGTACATAATTAATAAGCCTAAATCTATAGCAATATTTTGGGAATAAGGAGACATCACTTTATCCAGCAGTAGTAAAGACTGAATGACAGGTACCCAAAGTAGCTTTTCCCCAAATGGAGCCAATGAGACTACTAAGATCCAGGAGTGAAATCAGAAGACCCTCCGTTGTTGACATCTGTATGAATTCAGCCCACGATATGTAGACAATGACATGTCAAACATGACTGAGTCTTATAGATTTCTTTGTGGGAATGAAGTGGTTTATGTTGGCCATTCAGATATAGGTCGTTGTCATGAAAAACTACAGAAAGGTTGTATTTGTGTAGCTCAGACAGTCATCAATGTAAATTATGCAAGGAGGTGATGGAGACTATGTAATAAAATGACTGCATAACTAGAATTATGCATCAGAAGTTTGCTTTCTTAAATAACTTAGAAGAACTTAGAATCTCGGATCAAACACATTTCCAAGAGACTTGCAACATGCTACCCATCTTCCAGGGCAGCCAGGTGGTACAGTGGATAGAGTGCCGGGCATGAAGTCAGGAAGACTCGTCTTCCTGAGTTCAAATGTGGCCTCAGATACTTATTAGCTGTGTGACCCTGGGCAAGTCACTTACCCTTGTTTTCCTTAGTTTCCTCATCTATATAAGCTGGAGAAGGAAATGGCAAACTACGCCAGTGTCTCTGCCAAGAAAACCCCAAATGGGGTCACGAAGAGGCAGACGTGACTGAAAACAACTGAACAACAAACCCATCTTCCAGTAGAGGAATGATGGACTCAATGCAGATTGAGACATATTTTTGGAGGACATGGACAGTATAGTTGTGTGTTTTTCTTAAATATGCATTTTGTAACAATGGTTTTGTTTTTCTTTCTCAATGGAGGTGGGGTGGGGAAGTTGGAAGGGAAGAAGGCAGATGTCCATTTTGGAGCTATTCCCTATAGTAATAAGTTGAAGATGAGTCAAGAAAACTTGAGTTCAGATCTTGTCTCAGACACATATTATCTGTCTGATCGTGGGCACATTACTTGACCTTAAATTTGTACTCTAATTATGGCTTTCTAAGCTAGAAAGGGTTGAGAAGTGAAGGAGAAGACAGCTTCTTCTAGAACTTGGCTCCGAAAGGGAGGAGAGCGTCTTTTCAACTTTAAATCCTGTGATAATCGGCCGGTTCTTAGCACGAAGGCTAAAGAACTCCGTCTGGATGTGCCAGACATTTGTGGTGTGACAGAAGCAATGAGGAACTTTCTCCAGAGGTTCTTTTGTACCATAGTAGATCGTAGAGAAGGGTGTCATTCTGATGGGGTTCCTGTTCCATCATATAGTAACCTTTGCCATTGCCCCGAAGCCCCAACAACATTATTGTGTAAGTCACAGTGTCCTAGATTTAGATCTAGAAGTTACCTTGGAGGCCATTTGGTTTTGTCCTTTCATTTTAAAGATGAGGAGAATGTGGCCCAGAGGTATGAGGTGATTTGCACAAGGTCACACAGATAGTAAGTAGAAGACCCAGGACACAGATGTAAGCTCCGTGTGAGGTGTAGAGAAATGCAGTGGTGCATTCATACTGCGTTGGCTTGTGCACCGCCTTCCTTTCCCCACACTTTAAGGAAGGGTGTATTAATTATCCTCTGAGGGAGTGCAATATCTGAATTGTCTATTAGGTGGCACCATAACCAAGCCAGCAGCCGAATTGTCTCATCAGAGTGATTCTGCTCCGCGCTGGCCGCCAGGCACCCAGCATGCCCAGGCGCCTCCTCTCACCACCACCTTCCCTGCTATTATTGCCCTAAGCGGCTCAGTTGGTGCAGGATGAAGACGAATGGCTGTCCTTTTCTTCCAATGAGGCTCCGGGGAGTTGAGTGCTTATGTTTCTGTAATTGTCCATGGATTCCTCTGAGCCCTTTGTGTCTTTGTGAATTCTTCCTGGTGGGTTAAATAAAGGAGGTGCCATACTTGGTCCCCACAATGTATTCTACAACAACTGGGGAAACCTAGACCAGCTATGGTTGAATTTATCGAAGATATTTTACTAGAGAGCTACGAGTGGGTTCAAGGAACCTTTTGGTTCCAGCTCATTTGACAGATGAGGAAACTGAGGTGAACAGAGTTGAGTGACTTGCCCAGGGTCACAAGGCTATTAAGTGTCTGAGGCCAGATTTGAACTCAAGAAGATGAATCCTCCTGACTCCAGGCCTGGCATTCTGTGTGCTACGGTGCCACCAAGCTGCCCCAAGCCTACTCTATTTTCCTACCCTAACATAAAGACCACTGAGTCTTTCCATCTGACTTATAGCTGAACCATTTTACATTTGTAGTTTTCTCCAACAGAATGAGATCTCCTTGAGAAAAGAGGCTATCTTACTTTTCTATTTTCTCTGGCTCTTAGTATATTACCCATAGTAAGTACTTCATAAAAGCTTTTTTCATCTATTCCTTCATTCATTCTCAGGCATTAAAACACTTTGACCTAGTTGGGAATAAATATTTATAACTTATTCATATCTTTCCTGAAGCATCTCAGCTCCCTTGAAAAATTATCTTTTGTATGTTTCAATGTTTTAGGTTTCCTCAATCTTTCCCACTAGTGCTGGTGACAGATTAGCAAACTATGGGAACACACAACTTATGTTGTCTCTTAAACCTAGTCATTAAAAGTAAATTACAAGAAATTCTATCCCAAAAGATTACAACATTCCATCTCATTTGCCCTGATAATCAGATGACTCTGAAATGTTAGTTAATTTTAAATCCTGCATATTTTATTTGCAATTCATTAACCTTTGCAAATAGTTACTCAAAAATAGAAATAACAAAAGAGGTTTCAGATGTCATCAGTTGTATTCCAGGAAAGTGATACAAGGCCCCAGAAAACTCAGCCTCCTAACAGAGAGCATGAAAAATAATAAACTTTTATAGAATTCTTCCTTTATTATATTCAAATTCCACAGTATTTTAAGGAATGTATGCCACATGTGATATAATACTTGCCTCGGGGGCTCCATCAGTCAGGTCACTGAGTTGGCTTAAGCAATAGTAAGTCAGTCACCTGAACACCCCAGAGTACAAAATCCCCAAAGTCATGCATGAGCTAGATGTGGACTGATGATATATATATATCCATATATCTAAATTATACATATTTATATATGTATATACAGTCCATATATGTGTAGACATATGAACATATATGTATCTCTACATATATACACACATACATATGCACATATACACGTACACCTATACACATACATATATACATATACATATATATATGTATATTAGGGGGTCAACAGGATTCCAACTCGTTCTATTCTGAGACTGAGACATAAGTTGGAGATAGGAAGCCATGCTAATTTCCTAAAGGACATTACTTAATCAATCAATCAACAAGCTATTTATTTATTTATTTGTTTATTTATCATTATTGTGGCAACTGAGACTGTGCAATTCAGTTAAATTCAATAAGCAGTTATTGAGGGGGCAGCTAGGTGGTACAGTGGATAGACCACTGACCCTGGAGTCAGGAGGACTTGAATTCAAATGCAGCCTCAGAACTTACTAGCTGTGTGACCCCGGCCAAATCCCCTAACCCCGGTTGCCTCAAAAAGAAAAAAAATAAGCAATTATTGAGACAACGTATCCAGCAGCGGAGCCAGTCAACAAACATTTATCAAGCCCCTATGTTTCAGGAATTTACTATGTACTGGAATCAAGTGTTAATAATAAAAACAGAACAAAACAACCAAAATGGCCCTCGTCCTCATGGAATCAGCATCCTACTATGCACAACATACAGACTTGGATTCTACTGTGTGCACAGATAAGTAAGTGTAAACTATCCAGGCTGTCCCCAAAGTCTTAGTGCAGCTTTAAGTTTTAATAACTATATTTAATAACTGTTAAATAATAACTATTATTTTAATAGTTATTAAAACTTAAAGCTGCACTGAGACTTTGGGGACAACCTGTGTGTAAAACAAGCACCAAGTGATTGAGGAAAAGAACCCTAACAATTTGGGGGGAAATCAGGAAAAGCTTCCTGTAGGAAGTGGCATGTGAGCTGAACCTTGAGAGGAGCTGGGATGCCCAAGAGGCAGAAGTGAAGAAGGGGAGTATTTCAGGAATGGGAGGGTGCCATGTTGTAAGTGGGGAAGAGCAAGCAGGTCGCGTGGGCTGAACATGAGGACACGAGGGGTGTAATGTGGAATCAGCCTGGACAGATACCCAGCCCTGGTTTCTTGCCTCGGGCTCTGCGAAGGCATCTTTTCGATATTATGTTATTTGTTTCAGTTTGAACTGCTGTCTTCTCTTTGGTATGGAAGTCATCCCAGGCTTGAATGGGGGAGGCGAGGCAAGGCAGAGCCCTGGCCCTGGATTCCTGGCCTCAGTTCCTCCTCATCAAACTCCATGAAAGCAGGGATGAGGGCCAGCTTTTGTGAAATGGAAGTAGTGAATCAGGAAGCCGCATTCCTTCCTCTCTAGTTCTGTGGGGAATTATAAAGTCTCGCTGCTTGAGCGTGTTTTCTAGTAGATGGAGCAGAGAAACCCCAATACCAGTTCCTCCAGGCTACGCTATCTAATGGAGTGTGTAAACTTAGGCAAAACCACTTGATGGCAGTGGCTCTGTTCAGCAGTTTGGGGACTCAAAGGAAACTTCTAGAAAGAATAAAAGGGGCTGGTAAAGGCTTCAGGCAACAGGCCGTTCCATTAGGTCTTAACTCACCCAATGAGAGGCTGAAGGAGACAGTCAGGGACAAGGGCAGGGGCAGCCACCTCCAAACCAAGGAGGGCATCAGGGGGAGCGGAGTGGGGTAGAATCAGGGCAGCTCCATGACACAGGCTATGGGAGCAGCAGATTCTTGCTCAGATAAGTCTGATTGCTTTGCCATCTCTGACGTCACAGGCAGGGAGATGCCAGGTGTTGGCTTGGCCGGGGCTGGCTGTGTAAGTATGGGGCAGGGAAATTTCCGTAAAAGAGTAAGTGGGGTGGGGGCAGGGGCAGTAGGAGGAGGGGGTGTGAATAGTACAAAGGCAGACTCGTGTGAGCAAGATTTATTCATCTCAGAGACTTACAGAAGTAAAAGGAGAGGGTTCCCCTCTGGACTATCACACTCTATTTCTCAGCAGACTGACTGTGTCTTGAAGCAATTAGAGATGGCGCACAGGCCCTGATTGCTGAAGGTAGAGTTAAACCTAATCACACAGCAAGAATGTAGGACAGAAAGTGAATGCCCACTGAGGCCTCTCTTTGTGGGAAGAGAGGAGGAGGGAGGGAAGAGGGAAGAGATAGAGACAGAGTGAGAGATAGAGAGAGAGCGACTGACAGAGAGAGAGAGAGAATGAAAGAATGAGAGCAGAGAGACAGAGAGAAATAGAGAAAGAGGGAGGAAGAGAGAGACAGAGAGATACACAGAGAAAGAGACAGAAACAGAGACAGATACAGAGTGAGAGACAGAGACAGACAAAGAGACAGGAGATAGAGGGAAAAAGAGGGAGAGAAAGAAAAGGAGGGAGAGAGAGAAAGAAAGATAGAGAGGAGAGAGAGAGAGAGAGAGAGAAAGACCCAGAGACAGAGAGAGACAGAGACAAAGAGACAGAGAGAGAGACAGAGACAGACAGAGAGAGAATGAAAGAATGAGAGCAGAGAGACAGAAATAGAGAAAGAGGGAGGAAGAGAGAGACAGAGAGATACACAGAGAAAGAGACAGAAGCAGAGACAGATACAGAGTGAGAGACAGAGACAGACAAAGAGACAGGAGATAGAGGGGAAAAGAGGGAGAGAGAGAAAAGGAGGGAGAGAGAGAAAGAAAGACAGAGACATACATAGGAGAGAGAGATAGAGAGAGAAAGACCCAGAGACAGAGAGAGACAGAGACAAAGAGACAGAGAGAGACAGAGACAGACAGAGAGAGAATGAAAGAATGAGAGCAGAGAGACAGAAATAGAGAAAGAGGGAGGAAGAGAGAGACAGAGAGATACACAGAGAAAGAGACAGAAACAGAGACAGATACAGAGTGAGAGACAGAGACAGACAAAGAGACAGGAGATAGAGGGGAAAAGAGGGAGAGAGAGAAAAGGAGGGAGAGAGAGAAAGAAAGACAGAGACATACACAGAGAGGAGAGAGAGATAGAGAGAGAAAGACCCAGAGACAGAGACAGAGAGAGAGAGAGAGGGAGAGAGAGAGACAGAGAGAGAAAGAGAGAGAGTGAGAGAGAGAGAGAGAGAGAGAGAGAGAGAGAGAGAGAGAGACTTCAAGACAGGCCTGTAGTTAAGTTTTGAGTGCAGAAGTTTCTCTTTGTCTTACAGCACGCCAGCTTCTACTGTTAGGGTGGCTAGGTGGCACAGGGAATAGCGCACTGGACTTGGAATCAGGAAGACTCCTCTTCATGAGTTCAAGTCCTGCCTCAGACACTTACTAGCTATGTGACCTTGGGCAAGTCACTTCACCCTGTTTGCCTCAGTTTCCTCATCTGTAAAAAGTATCTTTGCCAAGAAAACCCCATATGGAGTGAGACATGACTGAAAGACTAAACAACAGAATCCCTATTGCATTAAAATTTGTTTATCTTTATTTGGAGACAAATACCATTATAAGAGTATAGAGAGCAAAGAACCACCCAGATGTAAGGGTAAAGAGTGCTAGTTTGCCTGGCAGGATGAAGCAGGGCAGCTGAAGGAAGTGAAGAGGAGATCCATTTACCAGGTCCCAGTAGTGGCAAAATTGGAAAATTCTGTTGTGGCAGATGGCTTTTTAGGTTGGTGAGTGAGCCAGACAAGGCTGGAGCTGCTCACGATGACATTCGGTTTGGGGCAGCAGCCACTGGCACTGGCTCCTCACCTCTTTGGAACTTCCAAATTCCTGGGCCCCCTTCTTCCCTAGACCCTTGCCTCTCCTGCGTCTCATCCTCCTTCAGTCCTTACTCCATCTGGGAAAAACACCCCCGCCCCTTAGTCCCTACCATTCCAACGTTGGTAATTACAATAGTGTGGTCCTTTTGAGGGGCTGCCCTACATCTTTCACCCAGGGAATTGCCCAGGGAATATGTATCTGTTCAGTTTCAAAGTACACTGTGGGTCTCTATTCCTAAAACTGTATAGCTCTTGGGTCCCCATTGGTGTGCTTATCCTTAATAGTCAGCCAGTAAACACAATTAGATAAAAGCAATGACATTTTCTGAGATGGCACCAGAAGAACAACAATAATAACAGTACCCTTCTGAAAGCTGAGGTGACTCTTACAATCACACAGCATCAGTGAGAAGAGTGGGCACGAACTCAGAGCGCACTAATAGAGGTTTGTGCTTACGGAACACATGTGACTCAGACAACTCATACCTCTGGCCCTGGAGGGTTTGTTGTCTCTCCTCATCTCGTGACATCCCTAGCCGTCCCCTGCCTCTGGCTTCCTGCTAGATGTGATATTTCTCCTTGGCTAAGTAGCTTGGCTACCAAGTGCCATCCTCAGTAAAAGGCGGGAGGGAGAAAATGATCAAGGGCTGATTTTTTTTCTTTTGGAACTGTCTCTCCAGTACCAGGAGAACATTGTACCCAGTAACAGCAATATCGTAATGATGATCAACTGTGAAAGACTTAGCTACTCAGATCAATATAATGATCCAAGACCATTCCAAAGGACTCATGATGAAAAATGCTGTCCACCTCCAGAGACAGAACTGATAAACTCTGAATGCTCATTGGAGCGTTTTTACTTCCTTTATTGTTCTTGTGTGTGTTTTTTTTTTGGTCTGTGTTTCCTTTTGCAACATAGCTGATACAGAAATACGTTTTGCATGACTTCACATGTATAATTGATATAAAATTACTTACTTGCCTTTTCAAGGAGGGAGAGGGGCAGGAGGGAGATAATAACTCAAAATTTAAAAAAAGTTAAAAATTACATGTAATTGGGAAATATTTAATGAAATAAATAAAAAAATATTGATAAAAAATTACTGGCTCTCTCTCTGCTGCCAGAGCCCACTCTCCTTTATGACTACTCTAACGGCCTTCTTAGAATGTATCAGTTTTCAGTAGGCTACATAGGAGTGGCCAAGCTTTGGCCAGCCAGTGGCTGGCTGCCATCTAATTATCTCAAACTCAGCTGTAGAATTTCCCATCTTGCAAAGGAGTAACAGTTTAAATTAAACTTTTCATTTAATTTAAGACCTTAACATTTCATTGCCTCTGCTACCTGGCCCCCTACATTCTGTAATTTTATTAACTATCCAAAAGAAACCCACTGCAGTAGGTTTAAAATTATTACTTTCTTTTCTTTGCTTGTGGGGATGTTGGCATTGGATAGAAAAAATATGAAGAATTAGCCAACACATCTTCTAGAAGGGAAGAACATTTTCTGGTAGCCCTCTCCTCGAAGCCTGCCCGTCCTGCAGCATGAATCCTCACTGTCATAAAGGACATGTCTCTGATTTAATTTATCATTGACCTCCTGGAGGTTTTCCATTCTCCACACACATTGGGATCTCAGCCTTGTACTATAGCACCCTTTGATTTAGTTCCAGGTAGTTAGATGGTAGCAATTAAAAAAAAAGAATTGGAGAAGTACCCTCATAAAGGTGACTAACAGATCTCTGCTCACCCCCAGGGTTTTCCTTCCTGCTAGGGAGGACCACCTGGTTACATTTACCCTTAGAGGTTTCGCTGGATACATTATTTATTAAGTTTCATTACTATAATTTTGTCTTGATCTTGGGTAAAATTTGGGTCCTGAGATAACCTATAGCATCTACTATGTACCGGTCAATGTGCCAAGTGTAAATGGGTAATTGATGACGGTTAACTGATTTGTTTACATTGGCTTGCCCAGAACAGGGGTTCCTAATTTGGAAAGTTCCTGTCCTCCCACCATCGAAGGTCAACTTTACCCTATTGCCTTCATTGTATGGGGACAACTAAGAATAGGTTTTAAGTTAGTCAGACTCAGCCCGTCCTCTTAAAGGTAGTGGAGCCAGGCCACCGGAATTTCTTAGCAGTTCTGAGCAAATAGTGTTCCTTGTGATATATTACAATTCTTGGAAGGTAGTGTCAGTAATAGGTTCCCTAGTTGCACTTCAGGTTGGGTTATTCACTGGTAGATAAATCTAGCCAAGATGGGGATTGTCATAGTACTCCTGAGGAAGACCAAAGGAGTCTGCATTAGAGGGAGGGAAATAGGTTTTTCTCTCAAAAGGGAGCTGAAAGGGCAAGGACTTAAACCATTTTGGTAAGACAGGTCTTCCCCACAACTGAAGCAACCCAGCCATGTTGACCACCATTCTTTGGAGAGAATTTTCTAGATTTCTGAAAGGAATCAAGGTTGAAAATCAAGGTCTCAGTTCAGTCACGCTAGTCCATGACGTAAGTCTGGAGGCTTTTCCATTCACCTTCAGATTTTGTAAGGAACTCGTATAAGTCCCTCATCATCCAGGCTACCAGAATGGACACACAGGGTGAGAGCAGGAGAAATGATGTTGCAGCAATACATTGCCACTGAAGCATTTGGCTTTGGGCTACCATAGCTGATCAATGAACTAGAAGGATTTCTAGCACCCAACCCAGTGCCCTGTTGCACAGCACAAGGGAGGCTATCCATATAATATTGCATTACTCCTGGGACCACCATTATTAAACATAAACATTCCCTTTTTATATGTGTGGGCATATTATGGGTGGAATCTTGCCTGAGCTTCTTTTATCCCATCTTCTATATTCAGAGGCTATCTTTACAGGTAGATGCACCTTCTCTCTCTCTCTCTCTCTCTCTCTCTCTCTCTCTCTC
>NW_020950239.1:6310192-6396231 GCF_900497805.2 Vombatus ursinus | reverse complement strand
TCTCTCTCTCTCTCTCTCTCTCTCTCTCTCTCTCTCTCGGCACATTGCCCTCCAACTCAGGCCATGATTGACTGACTGAATTTCAGGGCTCTCCAGCTTGAATCAATGATTGCACTCTGCCCAGTACTTTTTATCAGCACCCAGGAACTAACCAGCAATAACAGTAATGTTAGATTTCTGTCTCTCTCTTTCTCTCTCGTTTCTCTCCTCTCTTCTTTATTCTCTCTTTTGCTCTCTCCTCCTTGTCTCTTTTTTCCATCTCTCTCCTAGCTTCTCTTCTTTCTGTTTTCTATCTTTATCTTTCTGTCTCTCTCCTCTCCTCCCTTTTCTCTCTCTCTTCTTCCTGCCTCTATTTCTCTGTATCTCTTCTCTCTATCTCTCTGTGTCCCTGTCTCTTTCTCATTTCTTCCTATACCACCAACTACCTCTTGGACATCTCTAGCTGGATGTCCCATAGGTATCCCAAGTTGAGCATGTCCAAAGCAGAGCTCTTCCTTTCCCCCTAAACTCTTCCTTCTTCCTTGCTTCTGTGCTTTAGTCGGGAGGTCCCCCAACCATCATACACGTAACCTAGGTTTGAAACGTGGGTGTCACCCTCACCCTCGTATCCAATCAGCTGCCAAGTTTTGTCAGTTCCACAGTGTATCTCTATAGTAAACCCATCCTCATTTCCACTAACACCCATCTCCCTAGTTCAGTTCCTCCTCATCTGGCCTAGACTATTGCAATAGTCTTCTAATTACTCTTGCTGCCTTCTGCCTCTCTGGGCTCCAATCTGGGCTCCATGTGATAATTGATTTTTTTTTTCAATCAAAGCTTCCTATCTCGTCCGGGCTGGGAGTGTAGTAACCACTCAAGGGCCTGATACCATTGCTGATCAGCTCAGAAGCTTTGACTGACTCCATTTTTCCATCCTAGGCTGGTTTGATCCTAGGGACACTGGTGGCCCTCATCCTCCAGGGACTCACCTGGACTTAGTGAGGACACCCAGTTAGCTTTAGCCCGCTGCAGCTGAGAACGCCTGAACTCAAGGGATCCCTTAGCCTCAGCTTTCCTCAGTAGAGGGGACTATAAGTATACTCTATCATATCCAGATGAGTAAGAATAATAAGGGCAGCTAGGTAGCACAGGGGTTAAAGCAACAGGCCCAGAGTCAGGAAGACCCAAATTCCAATCCAGCCTCAGACACTAGCTCTGTGACCTTGAGCAAATCATTTAGCCACTGTTTGCCTTAGTTTTTTTCATCTGTAAAATGGGGATAATATCAGAATTTAACTCCTAATGTTGTTGTGAGATTCAGTTGTAATATTTGTATAGTGCCTGGCACAGAGTAGACACTTTAAAAATGTTAGCTATTAGTAATAATAGCAATAATAACTTGCTTTTATATAGCTTCCACTATGTTCCAGGTACTGTGCTAAGTCCTTTACTAAATATTACCTCATTTGATCTTCACAACAACCTTGGGAGGCAGCAGCTACTATTATCCCCATTTTACAGATGAGGAAACTGAGGCAGACAGTTTAAATGACTTGCCCAGTTTGAACACTGGTAAGGGTCTGAGGCTAGATTTGACTTCAGGTCTTCCTGACTCTAGGTCCCCCTGGCTTAGTATTATTATTTCTTTAGTATTATTTCTAAAGCACAGACCTGGCAATGGTGTTCTGCTCAAGAATTTCTAGTGGTTTCCTACTGCCTCTGGGATAAAAATGCAACCTTCTAGGTCTTTCAAAGCTCTACACAATCTTGATCCAGCCTACCTCCCCAAACTTAGCGCATATCACTAGCCTTCATGTACTTTATGTTATGGCCACATTGGCTGACTTGCAGTTACCTGAAAAACATACTTTCCATCTCCTATTTCTGTGTCTTTGCACAAGTTGATACCCATGTCTTGTTTGCCTTCCTTCCTCACCTCTGCCTCATCAAATCTGTTCTCTTTCTTCAAAGCTTTGCTCAAGCATCACCGAGCCTTATTCTTGTCCCCACCCTAGGAAACGCTTTGTATGTGTTTATATATCTATATCTATCTCTACTTCTATCTTGGGGGCCATCTCCAGTCGTCCTGATCTATATCTGGCCACTGGACCCAGATGGCTCCAGAGGGGAAAGTGAGGCTGGTGACCTTGCACAGACAGCTCTGCCTCACTTAAATCCAATTCATTTGCCTGTCACGCATCATTTTCCTATTATTGTGGTCCTCTTTGAGAACAAAGGACAAACAACATATATCACATATGTGTATATGTATATATGTACACTTAGATATAAACATAGTTTATTATGTATATATTTTGTATTAATTTTTTAGATATATATGGTTCCCTCCCATTAGTGTGTAAAAGCTACTGGAGGGCAAGGATGGCTTTATTTTTGTCTCCCCAGCACCTGGAAGAGCACCTGGGACACAGTAGGTGCTTAAAAGAATTTGAATTCAAGAATACCTTGAATGACCAAGTTTCATCAATTGTCAAAGTGCATTTTAAAAAAAATCCAAATGGCAAAGAAAATGGAGCTAGTAGGACATAAATAGATTTCAAAGTAAAATTGTAATATTTATATGTAATTATTTGTATTTCAAGTGCATTCACAGATAGGAGAAATTATGGCAAATTATAATAAAATTATAAAAATTATTTTTAAAATTCTTATGTCAATTTGTGTTCTCGATCCTCCTAGGATTTAACAAATGTTTATTGAATCCAATTAAATTGTTGGATGGTGTATTTTAACTCACACAAAGGAAGGGTTAAGAAGACATTTTGCCGTGAGAACACTATCTATAGCGTCACATTGCTGTGAAGAAATATGAGTTGTTAAAAATAATTTAGTGTTAGATATATGTCTAAGTGCTGAGAGAAACTGGGGATTGGAATTAGGTCAGGATAATGAGAAGAATTTTCCTGGGAGAGATGATTTTTAAAGAAAAGTTATAACAATGTCTCAGAGGGTGGTTATAATAATAAATTTGTAATAGTTACATAAGTGCATGGCTGAAAATGTGACCTCCCAGCCAGGGAAGGCTTCAAGGATTTCTCTTATGTAATTGAATAAGTAAGATGATAGGAATTGACATACTTAATCAGATCCACGGCCTCGTCAGTTTAGAATTGTCCCTGACAGTACCACCAAAGTATGCACGTTGTGGGAAAGCCTGGTTGTCTTTCTTAAAGTCAGGCTCAAAGATTATGGGCACCGAGCATATCAGTTTCACTCAGTAGCTCATCGTGGTAATTCACTCTGTCCTGAAGGTCATCACTTCTTTGTCTTTGTTTTCTTCTTTTTGTCTCCACTATCATTATACTGTTCCAGGTAGACACATGCAAGCAGTACCCGGGGCACCCCCCTCACATAGGAGCCCCCAAAAGATCTACCCAGGCTTACAGTTCTCTGTTGGTCCAGATCCACTCAAAATAAAACCTCATGAACCCTCACTGATATATCTGCTTTTTTCTTCTCTGCTCAGCCAGAAGATACAATTCATTCAAAGCGAAAAGGTATTTAACGAAATAACATACTAAGAAGATTTGCAATAGATCATTCTTCTCATAAACATAGAGCCCACTCTCCCAAAGACACAACAGTAATGTGGAGAGATCACATTTGGGCAGAAGGAGCCTAAGCCTCTGATGATGCGGGGTGATATCTTCTGGTAACGGTTATCATTGTGCTCTCAATAGGCTCCTTGCTGAGGGTAGTGTCCTCACTGTCCCAGGAGTGGTAGTGTCTCTATTATGCCTGTTCCTCTTTGGATAGGGTCACACGTCCAATGGGGCAGCTTCTCACAGTCATGGGGTTTCTGCCTCGCTGGGACCTTTCTTTCCTAAACCACAATTCCCTGATAGGGACAAATTGACAGCTCTTGAGTTATAACCCACAGGATTCACTAAGAAAGGCCTGGTACCTTGCCCCCAGGTTAAGATTAGATCTATACTTTCTGTCCCAGAGTCTGGGCTAGAAAAAGGCTCCCAGCATTTTGTTACGGATAACTACCTGCGAAATAGTTGGCCACTCTGAAACAACCTCAAGATCCTCTTTAATTTAGTTACAAATTAATCTGAGACCAGACAAGGTAACCTAAGGAGACAACGTAGGTGTTCCCCATCCACCTCTAGCCCATATTCCTGACTCTATTATGCGTATCTGTCAACTCTCAACACAAATGTATCTGTGATCTCATCACTTAGTGAGTCTTCTTCAACAACTAAGACTTCCGTCTGTTTTGCCTGCCCATCCTCTGAGACTTTTCTCCATATTTAGGCGCTAAATACATTTCTTGAATTATATTGGATTTAGGACATATTGAATGACCAGACTCCAATCCAGTGACACTGGCCTCCTGGCTATTCCACAAACAGTATGTTATTGTTCAGTCATTCCAGTCATGTCTGAGTCTTTGTGACCCCATTTGGGGTTTTCTTGGCAAAGATACTGGAGTGGTGTGCCATTTCCTTCTCCAGATCATTTTACAGGTGAGGAAACTGAGGTAAACAAGGTGAAGTGGCTTGACCAGGGTCACACAGCTAGTAAGAGTCTGAGGATGGCTTTGAACTTCCTGACTCCAGGCCTGGTGCTCTATCCACTGCATCACCGAGCTGCCCTTTTGAATCATTAGAGCTATCCTAAAACACAATGTGTAGCCTCAGGAGGTCAGGAGTTCCCCATCACTGAAAATCTTCTAGGAGAGTCTGGGAGAATACTTTTGAGATATGTGGTAGAGGAGATTTCTGTTCCCGTACAACTGTGGCCCCGTTCAACCCTGATGTTCTTTGATTCTGGGTCTTTTATGTTTGGGATTATATCATATGACTCAAGGATGTAGAGAGCAAATGAATTCTCCTGAAAGTTCACAGCATTTGAGGTAATAGATACGAAACTCTGCCCTCCGACGTGCCAGACGGAATTCCCTCCTGCAACACAAGTCCTCTCTTCGTGACAGCTTATCCCTGAATTTGGGGGTTTGAACTGAGAACTGTGTTGCTTGGGCATCAGGCTCTGGGTAGCTGATCATTTCCAAGAGTGTAATCATCACCAGTCTGTGGAATCTGCAGGCTCAGCCCTTTGGTTTGTGCTTTGGATTAAGGGCATTCCAGAGAAGGTGACTTGTTACTCCATAAAGATTTAGAAAATGTGAAACTTTTCCCCTTTGGAATTAAGCTATGTGGATGGATTCCTGCATTTTACAGTGGAAACGCATGAACTCAGAGCCAGCTTGGCAACCACTTTTATTCATTTAGCAGGTTTTTATTCTTTTAACAGTTAAACTTCTATTAGGTTTTACTATTTGTTACATGTCATTTTTATGTGGTTCACAGTGCTATGCATTTTGCAGTTAACTGTTTAAAAGGATTTTATTTTTGCTTCTTGAGTGGAAGAAGTGATATATCAGTCCGGAGCCTTTATACTCCTTAATCCTGTGATTATTTTGTTGCTAAGGTATTAGAATCATGGATGAAAATAGGCATAAAACAATTCATTTTTACTTAAATTCTAGCCTCTTTTTTCTTGCTCGTCATAGTACATTAAAACACTATGACTAACTGTGCACATTTTTATAAATGGTACATATGATCAATATAATCAAAAGATCCATAATCTCATTTGTAGAGGCAGCTGGGTGGTACAGTGGATAAAACACTGGAGCTGGAGCCATGGTAAGGATGGTGAACATGTGAGTAAAAAGATTTGAACCTGAGTTCAAATCTGGCCTCAGATACTTTCTAGCTGTGAGATCCTGGGTAAGTCACTTAACCTCTGTCTGCCTTTGTTTTTTCATGTGTAAAATGGGGGCAATAATAGCATCTACCTCCCAGAGTTGTCATGAGGGTAAAATTAGATTATATTCATGAGTTGCTTTGTAAACCGTAAAGTGCTATGTATATGCTAGCTATTATACTATCATCATCATAATCATCACCACCATCATTATTGTTATTCCCTATGTTTGTGTACAGTATTTTTGAAAGGTATATGTCAGAGGTGTCAAACATATGGCTCACCAGGCTGAATGAAGCCCACGACACTCCCCAGTGCCTCTGAACTATGTGGAAGTGTAGTTGGGAAATATTTAACAAAATAAATAACATAAATACAATAAAAGCAATAAACAAATAGCAAAATAAATAAAAAACAATCAAATACAAATACTATTACATTTTAAAATTAAGTCACTAGGCCGTCTGTAGGGATCTTTATGTATAAATTAGTGTCCTTTGTTTTTATTTGAATTTGATACCATCGGCATCTGTTATTGGAAGTACTGAAGTACATATTTATATACCCAACAAAAAAATTATAGACTTCATTAAAACATAAACAAAATGATTCAGTGTATTCATTATGGAGATGCTACAATCAGAAGAATCAAGTAAGTCAGTAAACACATCGAGGTAATTTAAGTGAAGGGAGTAAATCCATTTTCACATTCCTTTATGTGATCTTTATCAAAGAAAGTTTTAAAAATTAATTCTAGCTATGGTTTTATTGGAAAGACTTTATTAAGATTTTAGGCAGACTAACACTGCCATTTAAATGAATCAACCAATCAACAAGCGTTGACGAATATTTTTAAATTAGCCAATCAACAAGCGTTTAGTAAGCACCATTGGGTACTGGTCTACATGTTGGAAATACAAAAATAAAATGGCAGTCTCTGCTCTCTGTATTCTATTACACAAATATACTTATATAAGTAAGTGTAACCCTAGTTTCAAAAGCCTTTCCTAGAGACGCCATAGAGACTGCTCATATCTGTTAAGGAAGTTAAGTACCTAGGAGTTATGATTTAATCATCATTCAGTAAAGTCCCTCTCTCCCTATGGAGTTTAAGAATATGTTTGAATTTAACTGTGATGGATGAGAATCTATGAGATAAATTATGGGGATGACAGCGAGAAATAAGGTGAAAATAAATTTTTTAAATGTTAGTTTATGAAGAAACATTTTACTGGTAAATTTTATGAGAAGTGAATATGCAAAGAGACTGCTAAATATGATGATGTGAGAGAAACTAAAGATGCTGTTTTCTTGTTATATGTGGAGAGAGACTAAAGATGACAGAGATCAAGATGATGGATAGATCTTCTTTCTTTATTACCAGATTGTGAAGGACTTTAAAAGCAAAGGGAGGAATTTATAATGTATCCTACAGGCAGCAGAGAGACATTGGAGTTGATGGAATAGGAGAGTGACATTGTCAACTTGTACTCTCTGAAATTCTATGGGACAATCTGTATGGTAGTATTAGGAGCATGAAAATGTGGCGTATGGTATCTTCCTAAATCTGGGTGTCACAGTTCTTGTAAACAGCAAAACAACTCTGTCACGCAACTGTCCGTGAGAAAATGTACATAACTACGTATGTAACCATACACCATCTTTTGGCACTAAGCCTTCTTTGTTTTCTTCCTAATTAACATCTGCCTAGGTTTGGGTATAGTATGGAGATCTACCACAGTTCTGGTGGGACTGCCCATCTAGACAGTCTACCTCCTGACACAATGACTTTGTGTCATAAATCACAACCTTGGCAATAGTTTCTAAGCCCCCGTTCTCTTGGGCACCATTGTGCCAGAGGTCATGAGACCCTGGTGGTCAGTTGCCTTAAGGCCCTTTATAGGTTTTAAGCTCTGGTTATATTTCAGAAATAGGAAGAGGAAAGGACCATTAGCTTCAGAGATGAGGATTCACAAGAAAAACGGAGACCTATTGGATTTTGTGGACACTTCCACATTGGTCTTCTGGACTTCAAAGACAGCTCTTTTTTGGTCTCAGAACCCCTTTACACTCTTAAAAACTATTGAGAACTCCAAACAGATTTTATCTGTGTGGGTTGTATCTATCAATATTTACCTCACTAGAAATGAAAATACATTAGTATTAGGAAAATAATTTTGACCTCATTGACTTGCTGAAAATATCTCATGGACACCCAAGAGTTCCTGGACCACACTCTGAGAACCTCTGCTGCAGCCCAAGGCCATGGGGGAACCAGACTCCACCCCACACACTTTTATTCTTTCTTAATCATAAATAGTTTCATAGACTTACAGAATATGGGAACAAGGAAAGATCACAGAAACCATCCATTCCAATTTCCTTATGTGACAAATAAATAAAGCAAGGCAGAGCAATGAAGTAATTTGACCAAGATTATTGAATAGTCTTTACAAAAGATAGACACTTGTTGAATCTGATACTAAATAGGTGCCTGGTTTCATTTCCCATGTAATTAGTAATTCTCTTCCCAGTAGAGACTCTTTTCCCAGTGGAATAACTTGTTGATGGCCTTGTGGCTGGAGAAGGACAAAATGGCAACACTTTGCCTAATCTTGGTAGTGACTCATCATTGATGCCCAATGTGTGTGGGTTTCTTTTTTCTTGCAAGGCGTCATCAGCCTCGGAGATTCTATTTACACTCAAAATATAGGGTGAACAATGTTTACCAAGTGAAAAAGGATGAGTCTACCATTGTTGAAAGAAAGGAATAATTTCCAGGATGGTGTGCAAGGCTTACAAGCAATGGAAAGTGAGAATCTAAAATTGCTTGATGTGATAGTGAAAATGTTCTCTTTTCTTTGTGTTTAGACACACTTGTATTAAGCAACTCACATGAAGCTAGTAAATGGTATGTGTAAGGATGGCCCATGAAATTTATACTTCCTTAAAAATTTTTTTAACCCAACAATCATAAAAATGTGTCTTCCTCAATTTGTAAATTTGCTGTGGCAAGTAAAGATTTGAAGCCATAGTTGTAAATAAGTGGAGATGTTTACTTGCCTTGTCTTGATAGATGGCAATGTGAAATCCTGGATGTCAGGAAACTGGTATTCTGTGGGGCAAGAAAGCAAAGAGATATTTAGTTTGCTGGGCTAGAGAGAAGACTTGTCTATTTAGCAAGTGAGACCAAGGGAGCAGTGGTGGAGGGAGGTGCTTGATTCCAACTGTACAGCATGTTTATGTGTGCCAAGAAATAATGACACTGATGGATGATGAGTAGTTTTGGGGTAAAGAAAATGGCTTAGTAAATTGCGTTTGAGTGACCACTGGAATTCAAATGCTGAAGAACTCCAATGGATCTGTGATCTCCTGAAGTCGAGAGTTCCAGGTCAGGCTCTGGGGCATTGCACCCTCTCATTCACATACTAAAGATCCCATCTGCTCTGGACCCATGAAACAGCTCGTAAGGGTATGAGGTAGGATTTGAACCTAGACTCTTGTGACTTCATGTCTACCTCTCTGCTACATTTCTTTCAATACAAGATTCCAAGGGTTCTTCTCCTATAACTATTTTAAGGGGCCCCCTTTTCAGTACTTATGTAGAACTTTTCTATACCCACTTGATATGTGTCAAGGGAGGTCATTTGCTAGCTAGCTGCCGACTATAGTTGCTCCAGAGAGGATGGCTTCAGGTGTATACCAGCATATACCTTTCTTTCCTTCCTACCCATTCAATTATTACCTTTGGTTCTGTCTCTCCAGAACCCATCAAATTCCATATGGAAAATACCATGTGATGACTATCCACACTGGTAGCAGGAAGAAGTAAAAGATGACATAGGAATAAATATGGATCATAGAAAAAAAATGAGTCACTGTATAGTATTAAATAAATAAACTCTATTGTGTAGAAAGGTAGGAAGAGCATGGACCCTGGCATGCCTGTGGCTATCCTCCATCCCAAGACCTACCAAAGATCATCAGTCTTTCCAGTTTTCCCTTTCCTTGGCCCCTTTGTTGGTGGAGAAGAGAGGCAGATTGGCCACACATCTGCAGATGTCTGGCTCCTTTCCCCACCTGGCACATCCACCATTCTCTGTTGCTTAGGAGTCAAGCCAAGCCTAAGTGTAAAGAGTGTTTGGCTACAACTCCAGTTAATTAAGGAGCCAAAGCTATAAACCATTTGCACATGTGCCCAATTGGCTCCAGGGCACTGTTGGTAGTCTGGCTTCAAGTAGAGGGGTGGTGGTGGTAGGGGCATCCTATACCCTAGTCAGTTCTACTTCTGGCTGGTCACGGGGTGGTGAGTGTGTCTGTGCCCTGAAATGGTCTCAGGTAGTGTGGTCTATCTCTGACCTAAAAGAATGCTAGTAAGCAGGTAGTTATGGGAGTGGCAGCTAAGTGGTACAGTGGATAGAGTGCCAGGCCTGGAATCAGGAAGACTCATCTTCATGAGTTTAAATCTGGCCTCAGACACTTACTAGCTGTGTGACCGTAGGCAAGTCAATTAACCCTGTTTACCTCGGTTCCACATCTGTAAAATGAACTGAAGAAGGAAATGGCAAACCACTCCAGTATCTCTGCCAAGAAAACCCCAAATGGGGTCACAAAAAGTCAGACACGATTGAAACATCTGAACAACAAAAGTTATGGGTAGCATCTGGCCCTACTGAGCCTTGAGGCATAGCCAGTAGAATGAGGCCAGAATAGAGCTAAGCACAAACCAAAGAACATTGACCTCTGGGCTGGTTGTTGGTATAGATAGAAAGTAAGATACATGTTGTGATTTGAGGGGAACAGTTCAAAGACTCCATTCTCTGAAATTCTTCCCTCCATAGACTGCTTCAGTGCCTGGAACTACCATCGTTCATGGCTTAAGAGCAGTCCGGTAAAGTGTAGACACCCTTTGAGTAAGGTGACATATCAAAAAAAATTAGACCTTGGCATGAATTACTTTATCTGATCATTAGCTAACAGGACCCAGGGAAATGAGTTCTGAAAGTGTGTTCTGAAAGGTTTAAAGCATGGGAGGATCTTGGAGAATTCTATTCTGAGTGGAGTGCCACCATTAGCCCTGAATGGCTGGGAGCAACCGGAAGATATATAGATTGGGGTTCAAGGAGGCAGGACAAAAAAGGGAGGGGGGTGGGAGGAGGGTGTTGAAGACCAGCCTCTCAGTATTGCCTTAAGGCCAATCCTGGCCCAGGGTCAACAAACTTGGCATTAGCACAAGGTGGCAAATTTCATTTTTGTTGCCCCAATTCTATAACCAATATGTTGTTGGATTCAATAGTGCTAATAATAGCTAGCATTTAAAACAGCATGCTAAAGTTTACAAAAAACTTTATAAATATTATCTACCTTGATCCTCACAACAACTCTAATAATAATAATAATAATAATAATAATGCTTAGTTCAGAGGTGGGGAGCCTACAGCTTCAAGGCCACATGTGGCCTTCTAGGTCTTTGGATGTGGTGTTTTGACTGAGTCCAAGTTTTATATAACAAATCCTTTTATTAAGGGGATTTGTTCAGTGAAGTCTGACTCTCTATGATCCCTTTTGGGTTTTTCTTAGCAGAGATAGATGACACTGTGAGTCTAGGTTTGCTGTTCAGTCGTTTCAGTTGTATTTAATCATTTCTGACTCTTTGTGACCCCATCTGTGGTTTTCTTGGCAGAGATGGTGGAGTGATTTACCATTTCCTTCTCCAGCTCATTTTACAATTGAGGAAACTGAGACAAACAGGTTTAAGTGATTTGCCCGGGGTCAAACAGCTAGTAAGTGTCTGAGGTCAGATTTGAACTTGGGTGTTCTTTACTCTAGGCTGCATTCTATCCACTAAGCCACCTGGCTGTCCATGTAGTAATAATGATAGCTAATATCTATATATTGCCTACTATATGCAAGACATTGTGTTAAGCTCTTTACAAGTATCATCACAATGACCTGGGGAGGTAGGTACTATTATATCCCCATTTTTAGATGGAGAAATTGAGGCAGGCAGAGGTTAAGTGATTTGCCCAGGTTTGTACAACTAGTAAATTTTGGAGGTTGGATTTCGTCTCACAACTTCCTAACTCCAGGCCTAGCACTCTATTCAATGCACCACCCGGCTACGGATAAATGTTAAAATCCCTGTCATTGTTTTTACTGAGAACCTAAAGACTCTGCTACTTCTCAGGTGGAATGCATAGTTTTCATAAAAATTATTCAAAATCACACGGATTTCCATGAAAATTAACATTTGTATTTGTCAAACTATAAGAAGAGATGAGGAACATATTAGGGCAGAGGTGATGTGTTGATGTCCCCAGTGAATGATCTTGTCCCACTGGAATCCAGGCTCCTACTCACCTTCAGGTTGGTAGATCCCAGTCTAAAGACTTATCCAAAACTCCTGTCATGGGAAGCACAGATATTGTTTTATAAGAAAGAGGGTCGGTGGGTTCTCAGTTTCACAAGAATCTCTTTTTGTGGAAAAGAATCCTTCTACAAAAAACCTTTTCACTTTCCCAACCCTCTTACAATGTTGCCACTTTTCTGACCTAGGACATGGGGTCCTGGAACTGCTGCCTGTGAATCTGTGTTATGAATGCTTCCAACTTGGGCTGACCAGAAGACGAATGAATTCTCAGTTTTCCGTTCTATTTATAGTGAGAGGGCCCAAGGAAACACCGAAACATTGAACAATACTAAACAATACTTTGAATTTGTTGAGCCTTTTGTACTTTTGAAAACATTGTTACTGTTAAGCTATAACTAAGAATTTGGGGACCTGGGGGCAGAGATTGGTGAATTTACCCAGAGAAGGAATGGCAGAGGCAGGATAAAGCACTCTCTGGGACACCTTAATGCTTGGATACTGGGGAAGGACTGGATGATTGAGGGAAGCTGATGAGGCTGGGGGGGGGGTGGCCATTTGGTGGGAGTGGAGAAAGGGGAAGAAAGCATGCCCTGGTCCAGGAGGGTCGGTGCCTTCTAATGGCAGCTGTGGATTTTGCCATTTAGCGAATCAACAGGAAACCCATTTGGTTTAGCCACGTCTTCAGGGAAGGGGAGGGCAAGAAATGCTCAAAACCAGCCTGATCTTTAGGAAGCAGAGGGAAGTCATGACGCTTGCTTCTAAAATGATATGGTTCTCGCTACATCTCGTAGGAAGGGCGGCAAGAAAAAAAAGATTGGTGGCCAAAAAAAAAAAAAAAAGCAGGGAACCCCAACCTGGTGTACATATATCTCCAGGCAGTAAAAGAAGCTTGTCAAAAGAGCATGGAATAGTTGGTAAAATAATTGTTAACCTATTGAAATTAATCTACTTTATTTTTTCATGTATGTGGCAAACTCTAATATATTGAATAGGGAGTATTGGAAAGTTTACTGAAAGCCAAGGCTTATAGTTAGGCAGGGAATATTCCTTATGTGTCATAAAGACACATACCTCTGAGGCCATCAGTTTTTTCAGTTGTGAGATTGATGACAGTTTTTCTTCTGCTTTAATTTTTTTATCAACTAGAAAATACAGATTTATTGTACTGCAACAGGGCAGCTAGGTGGTGCAGTGAGTAGAGTGCCAGGCCTGGAGTCAGGAAGATAAGTCTTCCTGAGTTCAAATCTGGCCTCAGACTCTTACTAGTTGTGTGACCATGGACAAGTCACTTAATCTTATTTGCCTCAGTTTCTTCATCTGTCAAATGACCTGGAAAAGGAAATGGCAAACCACTCCATTATCTTTGCCAAGAAAACCCATATGGGATAAGGAAAAGTCAGACACAACTGTAGGGTCCAGAATTCCCCTACACATGGATATTCATGGTTCCCCTCCCCTTCCCCCCAAACAGTGAGGCAAGTTTGATACCAAAAATAGGTGGGGAGCTCCATGATGATTATAAGAGAAGTTTAACAATCATAATGGGTTACTTACATGGGGGCAGAATGATATAAATCCTTGCCAAGAGCTTAATAATCCTCAGTCTGTGATGGCAGCCCAGGGAGGAGGAGTGATAGAGCATCATTATGTATGTCATTGGGGTTTAGTTAATGTTTGAATCCAGCAAATGCTTCTAAAATGATCTGGTTCTCGCTATATCTCATAGGCAGGGTGCCAAGACTGAAACAATCCCTAATCTTAAGGAGAAAACAGTACATATATAAGTACATGCAGAATAAACATAAATAGGATAAATACAAGGTAGGGAGGGGGGAAGATCACTAGCATCTAGGGATGAGAAAAGGCCTCATGCAGAAGGTGATATTTAAGCTGAGTATTGAAGGAAAACTAGGGATCCCAAGAGGCAGACATGAAGATTAAGTTCATTCCAGTCATAGGGGGTGGGTAGGGCTAAGGCATGGAAATGGACAACAGAAATGGGTGTAAAAAATAGAGAAGGCCAATGTAGCTGGATCACAGAGTTCAGAAGAGGCAGGGAAGGTGGCGGGGGGAGTTTAATGAGGCTGGAAAGATAGGTTGGGGCCAGGTTGTGAAGAGCTTTAAAAGCTAAAGAGAGGAGTTAATATTTTTTGACCCAGCAACACCACTACTAGGTCTATTTCCAAAGATGATGAGGGAGAAAAGAACCTATGCATTCTACAATGTTTATAGCAGCTCTCTTCATGGTGGCAAAGAACTAGAAATTATGCAGGGATGCCCATCAATTGGGGAATGGATGAACAAGTTGGGGCATATGATTCTGATGGAATAATACTGTGCTGTAAGAAACGATGAGCTCAATGATCTTAGAAAAACATGGAAAGACTTGCACGAAATAATGAAGAGAGAAATGAATAGAACCAAGAGAACATTGTATACAGTAATAACAATGTTGTTTTAAGAACACCTTTGAGCAAATGAGTCATTTTGACTATTATAAGTACTCAAATTAACTATAAAGTTATAACTATATATATATATTATATTATATATATATTTATATATATAAAGGCAGTCATCTCTAGGGTGGGGAGGGGAAGGAATTTACCTGATAACTTTATCATATATTTAAAAGAAATATCAACTTATACATAATAGATTTGCAGTTTTACATGCAATCATCTTTTAAAAAAATTATACTATGATATGGAAATGCTTGTTTTATTCTATAAATTAAAAAAATAAAAATAAGTCAAAGAATATTTTCTACTGAGGCAAAAGGGAATGGCTGGAGTTTCTTGAATAGATGAGTGATATGGGTCCAAATTTCAGGAGGATCACTTGGGCAGCTGTGTGGGGAGACATTTGAGGAGAGACACAAACTAGGAGTCTTGTCACACTCTGGGTGATAAGAGCTTCAGGTTGAGTTCATGAGATCACAGGATTTAGAATTAGATCTTGAAGCTCATAAAGGCCAGCCTCGATCTCATTTATTTTTATTTTTTTATTTTTTTTCACTGTCTCATTTTTAAAATGAAGAATCTGAGTCTTATGGAGGTGAAATTATTTTACCTAAGATGAAAGAGGTATCAAGTGACAGAGAAAGTGTGAATCCAAGATCCGACACATCTAAAGTTCAACAAATATTTATTAAAAACCTTCTCTGTGAGAATTTAGCAAGCATTGTAAGAGATATAAAGTTTAATTTAATAGACAGTTATTAATTAACTTATCACTCAACAAGTATTAATTAAGACTTGATGATGTACAAGGTTTTGAGCTAGGTTCTGAAGATACAAAAATAAAACTAAAAACTTGAGTTTTTACATGTAAGCAGATTATTTGAAGCGGGAGAGAAAAATAACAGCTAGGGGGGACCAAGAAAAGCTTTTCATAGAACTTGGCACCTAACCTGAACTTTAAAGGAAGCTAGGGATTCCATGAGGTGGACATGAAGAGGGTGTACATTCCCGGCAGGGGGTAGCCTGTGCCAAGACTTGGAGGCAAGAGATGGAATGTTGTGAATGGGAAACAGCAAGTGGTCCAATTTGGCTGGAACAAAGAATGCATGAAGGGGAGGGATGCGAAATAAATCTGTAAAGTTAGGTTAGGCTGGAATGAGATTATGGGGGTGGGGGTGGGGGAACTTTCAATGCCAAACAAAAGAGTATTTTACTTGATCCTAGGAGCAATAGGAAAGAGATCTTGAAAGCTGTGTGGAGCATGGATGGGACAGGAAAGAGAGAAGGGGACTAATTAGGATACTATTGCACTGAAACAACAAAGCTACTGTTACTGCTATTAGCACTACCAGTACTACTGGTACTACCAATACAAGTACTACCAGCACTACTAGTACTAATACTACTACTTCTGACAATAATAATAATAACATGCTCAAAGTTCAGCCCACCATCCATACTACAAGTGGGGACAACAGATCGAGCAATGTAAAAATAGAGGAATACCAACCAAGGTGATGCACATCAGGTACTTCCTGTACCTTGTGGTATCTGTGAAGGCTTGATATAAACCCTGAACCATCTGAGAATTAGGCTCTGGCCATTGGCAGTAGAGCCCCAGGCAGTATGACCATTCTAAAAAAGTAAAAGAAATAGATGAGTGAGATGAGGTTACAGGTTAGCTCTTCTCAAATCTGTCATGATGATCAACTTGATAGGGAGAACAGCCAAGCAATTGTTCCCCTTTGTGTTCTGGTACCACCAAAAGGCATGAAATATGGGAACTAATATCAATACTCCTGGAAATGCTTCAGTGTATTCTGACTGAACATTAAATTGGGCAGCTCACAAAAGTGCATGATGTGAATACTTTCATAAGTATGTGCATGATGTGTACTTTCATACACATCACAAAATTGGAAACAGATTTTATCAGTTATAGGCACAAATTTCTTTCTTTTTTTTTTTTTTTGGTCGATGGTACCTTTAGCTACAAGTCACATAATGTATTACTGACCAACACAGGACACTTATAAGAAAGAAATCTCTAAGCCTAGATTAGATGAAATAAAAGATAAAATTGAGATACTATTAAAATCATAGGAGAAAAAAAAATTGAGGTCCCTGAGAATCTTCACTTAATGAAAAGTCCAGGAATTATGCATAATAATGAAATAGATGACAAAAACAATACTGATATCTCAAACGATTTTGAAAAGGAGATGAGCATACTTTGACAGGAATTTGAAAAATCCTTTTAAGGTCTAAAGGCATGAATCCAACTATAAAACTGATTATGCCAAGAATAAATTATGGCATTTGCTAAAACCATCATCCATTTGCTTTGTCATTTAGTCATTTTCAGTTATGTCCAACTCTTTGTGACTTCTTTTGGGATTTTCTTGGCAAAAATACTAGAGTGATTTGCCGTTTCCTTTTCCAGCTCATTTTACAGATGAGGAATATGAGACAAACAGGGTTAAGTGACTTGCTCAGGGTCACATAGCAAATAAATGTCTGAGGACGCATTTGAACTTGTCTTCCTGGTTCCAGGCCCAGCACTGTATCCACTACACCACCACCTAGCTTCCCAGCAACAAAAAACCCATCATCAATACAATACAATGCAATGCAATGCCATGCAATGCAACGCAACGCAATATAACAAACATTTATTAAGCACATACTATGTACCAGACACTCTGCTAAGTTCTGGGGATACAAATAATAAGAGACAGTCCCTGACCTCAGGAGCTTACAATCTAATGGGAAAAGAAAATACACAAAAAGGGAGGAGGTAGAGGGTACCAGAGCAGTGGCATGAGGATGTTGGAGTTGAAGCTAACCAGAACAATTGGTGGTAAATGAAGAGATGGGTGGGAATTCTGGCCCCTGAATAAAGGGGGGATTTGGGAGAAGTTTTTCATTCTACTCTTCAGCCCTTCAAGCAGAAAGATAAAGGCAACTGAAGTGTACTGGGAAGGCATTAGTACCAAAGTAGATATAGTCTTCATGAGGATGAGTTTCTTGGTGATCAGCTTATCTGGAGTGGGGGGTAGGGTGGGGGAATGACTTTGATGAGGAGGAAGATGGTGGCATCTAAATCAAGGCCAGAAATTGGGGAAAATTAAAAGTGAAAAATCAATACATATCTGATAATATTTGAAAGAAAGCATAAAATCACATCTGAACATGCATATGATTGTAAATGATGCAGCTACTGCCAAAATGAGAATCTTAGGATGAAAAAAGCTGTCCAGAAGTGGAGAGGGAAGGAAGAAGAGAAGTAAAGGAAGGGGGAGGGAGAGAGAGAGAGAGATCTTAAAGCTCTCCAGAAAGCCCTTGTGTTTTAGGGTGTACAAGTAAAGAGTAAGAGTCAAAATCTTGTGCATTCCCTGCCAAATCATGTAAAATAAATGACTAGCAAAAGGAAGAAACGTTATATATTAAACATTTATAAATATATAAAAGTTACAAAAATGTTTGCATATGATTTAATTATTTTACATTGTCCTAAGGTATTTGCACACTACTGTATATTCACAGCATTCTCCTCATCTACTAATTTAACAATCTTAAAAAAAGGAAAAAAAGATAAGGCAGTCTGGTCGGTCTCCTCTTCCTCCTCCTGTTCCTCCTCTCTACCACCTCCTCCTTCTCCTCCTTTTTCTCTTCCTCCTCTTCCTTCCCCTCCTTTTCCCCTACTCTTCCTTTTTCTCCTTCACATTCTTCTCTTTTGCATTTATTTTCTAAATTTAAAAAGTAAGTGAATATGTTCTAAATATTTCTATTGATGTCTCTTAAAATCAATTGTGAAATGGCTCATTATATGTTATTTGAGTAACATTACTAATCATTGTCATTGTTGGCTTTGATTAACTGTTTGGAAGTTTCAGAGCAAGGTAAGTACATTTCGGAACAATCTACTAGTACTTAAGAATCACAATCCTCCCAGATAACCTCTTGTGTCTTGTATACAAATCCCTTGAAAACCACCTTGTTGTTTCATTGTTAACTTGACAAGGACAGTGTCGTTGAGGGTAAGCCTTTGTAAATTGACTTCCACATATAAGGACATTTTCTGAAATAAGCATTTCTATGCCAAGAAGAGAAAAACAAAGCAAGAAAAGATGCGAACCATCCTACTGTAGTGGCACTATGTGAAGTATGTATCCTTTGTCCTCAGGTTTCCAGTGAAACTTCTGGTCAAAATGGCGATCTGAGCAAGGCAGCACAATGAAATTATCACCATCAGCCTGAGCCAGAAAACTTTAATTTTAGACTACATCTCGTAGAAAAAGATTTTCTGATCATATATATACAGAAAGTTGTCCGAAAGTCAGCACAGATTTGTAGCACACTTACCTGTGCAGCCAAGTGGTTTTCTCCCCCTAGAAGTCTGCCACAATAGAAAGTCCAAGCACAAAGTTGCTGTTGTACTGTTGCTCAGTCTTGTCCAACTCTTCACAATCCCATTTGGAATTTTCTTATCAAAGATCCTGAAGTGGTTTGCCATTTTCTTCTCCAGCTCATTTTACAAATTGAGAAACTGAGGCAAACAGGGTTAAGTCACTTGCCCAGGGTCACACAGCTAGTAAGGGTCTGAGGCCAGATTTGAACTCAAGAAAGATTTGGCTTCCTGACATCAAGCCCAGCGCTCTATCCACTGTACCACCTAGCACTGCCCAAGCATGAAGCCAGTCTTGTTTGATTTGATGATCTGAGGTGCTTCAGGATTTGGAGCACATCCTTGATTATAATGAACGTTTATAGCAGCGCCTGTCCAAATAAGAAGAGCTGAAGGGAGAAGGCTGAGTCCTTGCTGAAATCACTACATCTGTGACAGGATCAAGATTCCCTTTCTCTCCTGCCCCTATTTTTATTTTTATTTTTTTACAACAAGGATTAATTTCTTCTGAGGGGAGATAAAGTTGCCTCCAGGATCTAATCGGTTCCTGCTTCCCTTGACACAACTCCCTAAAAGAAAAATATCCCTTCTTAGGAATGCCTGAGGACTGCAAGAGTCATATTCTACTGAATACTGCTACTGAATACTACTGAATAATTCTACTGAACCGATACATTCCCATATCAAACCAACAGAGCCATGTCTAGATAAAGTGCTAATGTATCATTGTTGCAATTCCTTGCTATTTTGTAGCTAAATCTTTTGTAAACTGTTTAATGACTTACAAGTGCCTCATTTCTTCCCTAAATGGGACCTGAACTGGTGTCAGGCCCACTCCTAACAATATCTCAATAGTTCTTCAAAGTACCTGCACACTAGAGAAGGGAACTTGTGCTTCAGGGACCAGATTCTATAGATTATGGGAGGGAGATGAGGAAGAGTCTAGGTTGGGGCTGCACTTGGCGCTTGCCTTGAGACTCCAGTCCTTCTCAGCCCTCACTAAGAATAGCAAGATGTGCACCTGAGAAAATCTAGAATGTAGTTTATGCCCTGCTCCCAACTCTCCACCGACCCCTCCCTTGACCACCAGACATTATCAGAGACTCACCTTCTGTCCTATCTTGCTTAGGCATTGACAATCAAAGCAGCATTCCCATTACTAGTATAAAGGTTTGATCATCAACAGCACTACCTTAAAGGTGTACTCAGAATTCTTGTGAATTCTGAATTGACTTTCCTAAGTCAAATCGCCACGCCCTAGGTACCTTACCCCCCTCCCCCCACTTCTTCTGCCTTGATGACTTCATCATGAATAGATGGGTTGGGCTATAACTTTTCATGTCATCTTCTTTTCCATGAAATTTTATTAATAATATTTAAAATGATATTAGGATAGTAATGATACAAAGATCATTTCTGCCTGAACCTTATTGAAAAAATGAAAAAAAAAATAGTAATAATAGTAACCATAATAATAGTCCACATTTATGGTGTGTTTTAAGGTTTGCAAAGAACTTTATGGGTATAAAGTTTTTCAACAAAACCGAAGTTTTTGAAGGGGCAAAAGACCAAGATGTGGCAATATAAAAGACTGTTGTTGTTTGCTCTTCCTTTTTGAAGAGGACCAGTGATGTCACAGGGTGATGTCTTGATTTGGTTGTAACTTGGATTTAAGTTAATCCAAATGTTTGCAATAGAGATCAGACTGAGCCCAGGGAAAAAGGAATGCTTTCAGCCTCAGAGGAAACATCCTGCACCTTAGAAAAGATCTAAGACTTGAAGGGCTCAACTGCATTTGAAGAGTCTAGTGAGATAATAACTTGTCCTAGGGCGTCCTTTTTACCTCGGTTTACCTTTACTTCTACACTGAACATGACGAAGTGCAGAAGTCTGAGTTTTCTCAAACCAGATTAGTTTTTACAGAGACCAAGCTTGAGGCAACTGAAATGTTATCAAATACTGTGGATCATGCTACAAGGATTTTGTCTTCTTAGTGTTCTAATACTAGATGTGTTTCCACAAAGAGCAAGCCTATAGTAGCTGGAATGCTCTCAGAATGTGTGTCTGCAACCACAAATATCTTGTTGTCTGAATGTTATATAGTTATGCTGGTATTTCCCCTCTTCCCTTCCTGGAGGTGAGAGGTCCCCACGTGTTACATGTAGCATACATTTTCCGAATGCATCCATCAGTCGAGCTGACTCCCCCCACCCCCACCCCTAATGTGACCCCTCCCTCATGCAAGGGAAGGGAGAGGAGTAGGGTTGGCAGGAAAAGGAGAGAGGGGATGGGGTGGAGAAGGGGAAAGGAAAGGAAGGGGTGTGGTTGAGGGGCGGGCAGACCTAGAATTGCCCAAGACCTCCTCTCACGACCTTGGGGCAGAGAACTTCCTCTAAGAGTTTTGTCCCTAAGAACTCATTATTGTTAGATCCCTACTGGAGTCAGGGTTGGTTGATTATCATAAGTAGTGGTGGGATGCGAAACTAAGGGAAACTACTTCTGAACCAGCAAAGGCTAGATGTCTCCTGCCTCCTGTGGAAACATGACAAATCCCAGTGTGAAGAACCTGAAGGGGTCGAAGAGGAGGGACTTCTGTCAATTCCAGGTTAAAGGTCATTGCTCTTGCTCAAAGATCCCAGTGGCACCCCAGTTGAAGAGACATTGGCACAAACCAACTGAATCAATGGCTGAAGATGATGAAAGACTGCAGCTCCAGTGAAGAGCAAGTCTGTTGGACTGAGCCACCCAGCAGAGACTTCATGCGCTGTGAAGAACCCAGTGCCAAGAGATCTGTTGAGTCCTGTCTGGTGGGTCAGTGGTCAGTGGTCAACTAATCTATCCAGCATAGCCCAGCTATAGCAGAGCCCAGTGAGGAGTGTGAACCCCAATTTATTTATTCTAAGAAAGAGACAAAATTGGGTTTGTGTGTCCACAGTTTAATTTCTCTTGGGCTGGCTTGACATGCATTGCATGAGAGTTCAGTCCAAAATTGCCACCCCCCCCCTCCAAGGGGACCAGCTCAGAACTGGCTTGATTTGGGATTTTGGGGTACAGCCTTATATGCCTTTTGAAGAGTAAGTATTCCCAAGGGGTGCCAAAAGACCATGATTGGTTGACATACTAAGAGGTGGGATACATTAAAATGAGGTCTTGAGTACCTGCCTTAGACCATTTAGTCCACAGGGTCCGATATCAGCCCCGCCATCAAAGGAAATGCCACCCCCAGTCTTGGAAGTCTGTCTCCACCCAAACCTGAGTAAGATAAAATCAATTCAGTCCTGGGTTGGGGTTTGACCAAGATAAGAAGATTCAATGCAATCTCATTATCAGAGATGTCCTTCTGAACAACTTTGGACTGAAGGCTGGCAGGGTGGAACTCTGAGGCCCCCAGACACAGATTACCAAGAGAAATCATTTTTCACCACAGCCAACATGTCAACTGAACAAACTATCTAACCCAGGCCCACTGCACACTAACACATCCAGCCCAGCTGTCACACCCTATGAGGTGCCACGTTAGCTGGGGAGCAAAGTGATTTGTCCATTACCAGCACCTTTCATGGCAGAGAACTTTGTGAAGCTCCTCTAGAGAAAAAGAGAAGATTGAGGCCATGTAGTTGAAGAGTTGTGAGTTCCTTAGCCATTTGTGTTCCCTAAATGTAGAGTTTGTGTTTACTATCCTCCCCTCCCCCACAGATTCTGGGTCTATTTGTGAGAGAGTACACTGCGGGTTTTGTCAGGAAATGTTTTTGTAACACCTGCTGTTTCTGTACTGTTTAAGTAAATGCCTTTGCTAAAGAACTGAGTTTCCTGGTTGATTGTTCAAGTGAAGTACACTTATGGGGGCTTCTGAGATAAAGGATAAAGATAAAGATGATAGCTACTCACAAAATCCTAGGAATAGTAGCAGCTCCTTATTTGGGGACTCAACCTGCCAGTGCCAATGCTGGTTGAGGCAGTGAGACTAGAGGGGGTGTTACACATATATTAACCAATTTGATCCCCATTACAATCCTGAAGGATAGGTGCTATTATGACATAGTCAATGCCTGGACCAAAATGGGCGCTCAAGAAAACACTTGTTGAATTGAATTAGATTATTGCCATTTTTTTGAAAGATGAAATTGAGTCACAGAAAGGTTATGCCTTACACAAGGTCATACCCACAGTGGTTATCTGAAGTAGCTTTTGAACCTAGGTCTTCCTGACTCTAAGCCCAGAGTTCTATCCAGTAAAGACAAAAGGCAGCATTAAGGTGGAAAGTGAATGGAGAAAGGGGTCTGGATGTGAAGTATATTTTAGAAGCAGAATTGAGAAAACATAGTCATAACACAGTCCTCATGGAACCTAGAATCCAGTAGTAGGATAATATGCCACCCCTACGGATAAAAATACATAATATTACATGGTACAAGTGCTACGTGAGGACCAAAGCAAGGGGAGGTGCTCCTTACTGATAGGGGAATCCATGAAGGTCTAAGAGGTGGCATTTGAGTTGGCCTTTAAAGATTCAGCAACAATTGAATAGGTGAAAAAGGAGAAGGAAAGACATTTCAAGCACAGAGGTGGGAAAACTTGGGGGTATTCATATAATATATAAGGAGGTGTTTAATTCTGAGATGAAAGAAATGAAAAGAAATGTCATTAGAGAAGGAAAAAGTGACTGGGATGGGTAGTTAGAAAAAACTTCACTATGGAAATGTGGGTGGCGTTTGAAGAAAAGGCATGGACAAGTGTAAAGGACTGGAACTGTATTCCTAGCCAGGTAACCAGTATTAATGGAGGTACAGAAGTAGGAAGAGTATCGGATGAGAATCGTATAAAATTTGCTTTGACATTTCAGTGGTTTACTCAATATTTACATACCTACTGATAATGCAGACATAACCTATGTCCATCTTCTTTCTCCTCTCTAAAGCTTCAATGGGAAGAGGAGAGGGGTGGGATCTATCCAATATTTTAAGGGTCTTTCCTTATATCTCTTCACATTGTTTGGGTACCAATCATGCACTCTGGTGCTTAGCAAAATGCCCTAGTTATTTGCCTAGTGTCTGGCATATTGTAGGTACTTAATAGTTGAATTCAACTGAATAGTTGAATGATTGAAACTCAGGTTGTTAATCAGTTATCCATAATATTCACTATATTATAGACCCACTTCATTTTCCCATTATATTCCTCTTTCATGAAATATCTTCTGCACGACTTTGCATTACTATCCTGCTGAAGCCTATTTATGCCCACTGTAAATCTCTCCATGGCAGTTTGGGTGACTTGTAACTTTAATTCTTCAGAGGCTGTGATATTTTGTTTTGGACCTTGATTTGGAATCAGGGATGCAACCCTGCTTTGACTATCAATGTGAGATAGATCTCACCATCTGTTCTGCCAGACCTCCTCCTCAGCACTCCCCACCAATCTAGAACCAATGACCCTCCTGTACCACCTCCTTTCCTTTAAAGCTCAGGGGAAATAATCCATTCCACATTGGAGTGAGCCTTGACACAGGAATTATCTGACTGAGGCTTAGAGGGTGAGTTACTAAAAAAAAAAAAGCTTTACTTTTCCATAAATAGTTAAGGATGCCATTAACCTTTGATTTTAGCACTAAGCAGAGTCAATGACTTACTTTCCGCTCTGCTGACCCCTGCCCTGACTTCTTAGGGCACCATTTCTCAGGGATTAATGGTGGTACAGTTGATAGAACACTAGGCCTGGAGTCAGGAAGACTCATCTTCCTGAGTTCAAATTCAGTCTCAGATATTTACTAGCTGTGTGACCCTGGACAAGTCACTTAACCCTGTTTGCCTCAGTTTCTTTATCCATCAAAGGAGCTAGAGAAGGAAATGGCAAACTGCTCCAGTATCTTTGCCAAGAAAACCCAAATGGGGTCAAAAAAAGAGTCAGGCACAACTGAAAAATGACTGAAACAGAACAACAATACATATATACAAGCACCAACAAAATAGCCTGGTAGTTTGAGAAGGAGAGCCTTTCCAGTTAAGGGGGAGAGGACCAGAAAAAGGATTCATGCAAAAGATGATTCCTAAGCTTCATCCTAAAGGAAGAGAAGAGGTCTAGGAGGAGATTTCTTGGGCAGCATCAGCCTTGGGAATTTCTTCAAGAGTAACCCCAAGTTAAAGAATTTGGGGATTTGGCTCTTTAAAGAGAAAAATGGAGTTCTTTGAGCACCATGTCTCTTGGAGACAGTTGATCAGCTTGGAAGATGAGGAAGGGGCTAGTTTATGACACCAAGCTACATTTCATGTTTATCTTTTCTTCCTATTTTTGTTTTAAAACCAAACCTGACCTTGCATTGGTACAGGGGGACTCTCCTTTGGGAAACTCCCTCTTTCAGCACTTTAGCTCATGAGTTTGTATTTGTTAGGATGTATCTGCTGTATCCAAAAAAAAATAAGATAGAATAAAATACATGGAGTTTTTAAATAAAAAGAAGTGTAGATATTTGATGTTCAATAAATATTGTTGATTGATTAAGAAATCTGATTTACTAGTAGCCAAACTGCTTTAAGTTCTGATATTTGAGGTTATTTGCGTGAAACTAAATCAATCAAATACTCAATTAAGAAGCATTTTGGGGCAGCCAGCTGGTGCAGTGGATAGAGCATGGGCCCTGGAGTCAGGAGGACCTGAGTTCAAATCCGGCCTCAGACACATAACACTTACTAGTCGTGTGACCCTGGGCAAGTCAACCGCATTGCCTATCCTAAAAAAAAAAAAAGAAGAAGAAGAAGAAGCATTTCAATGCCTACTAATACTAAACCCATTTTGAATTAAATTTTCAATGACATAAACACTTGCTAGTCAGTTGAGATGAACACCTGGCTCATACCTCTGCTTAGGAGGGTGAGGCTTTTTTTTTTAACTTACAAGTTTATCTAAGTAATTTTATAATAGCCACCACTGGTGTTATAAGGTTTACAAAGCACTTTACAAATATCTCATTTGATTTTCACAGCAACCCTGGGAGGTAAGTTCTATTATTATCCCCATTTTACAGATGGGGAAACCAAGGCAGAAAATGGTTAAGTGACTTGCCAAGCATCACATTTCTAAGATACGGCTGAGGGTAGATTTGAACTTATGTCTTCCTGACTCCAAATCCAGAGTTCAATCCATTGCACCATATAACTGCCTGTTTTTAGTTTAGTTTTTTTTTTTTTTTTGGTTGGGCAATTGGGGTTAAGTGACTTGCCCAGGGTCACACAGCCAGTAAGTGTTATGTGTCTGAGGTCAGATTTGAACTCAGGTCCTCCTGAATCCAGGGTCAGTGCTCTATCCACTGCGCTACCTAGCTGCCCCACCTGTTTTTAATAAAATCTCCAAACTAGCAGGTTT
Organism: Vombatus ursinus; assembly: GCF_900497805.2. NCBI lineage: Eukaryota > Metazoa > Chordata > Mammalia > Diprotodontia > Vombatidae > Vombatus > Vombatus ursinus. The sequence goes on along the minus strand of NW_020950239.1, from coordinate 6,369,917 downwards.
TAATGAGTTATTTAATTTTAGATTACCATGATTTAGTATTCCATACTTGCGGGAGAAAGGATTCTTTTAAAAAGATAAATGGACTACAACTACTTATTTCACTATAAATTATTTTTTAAAATTAAATTTTATTTTCAGTCCTGAATTTCTAAATGATTTTCTACACAAATCAGGATCGTGAAGAACAGTTGCACTTTTAAAAAGTCTGTTAAACATTATGAAAGGCAAACTCCTTTGGGAGTTGCCAACACCCTTTGGGGTTGGGGTGGATCATATTGATTCCTGGGTATGTTCTTGTGTAAGGGGCATGTTGGGAAGGATTCTTTGGCATCCCATTGGTGGAATCTGATTGGCTCTCATTAGCTAGCCTGTCCCACCTGGCTCTCAGAAACTTTTCAAAGCCAAGCTTTTCCAAAGCATTCCAGGTCTGTACACCTTACAAGCTGAGACGAGGCTAATTGGAGCAAGGAACAAGTCTGAAAGGTCTCTGTTTAAAGTGTTTTCTCAGTTCTAGTATCACAGGATAGGAAAATTTCAGGTAATATGCAGTCAGTCAATAAGAACTTATTAAGTGTTTACTGTATGCCGGGCACTGTGCTAAGCATTAGAGAGATAAAGAATGACAAAAGACACTCTCTGCCTTCTAGGAGCTCACAGCTGAATGGGGAAATGAGGGTTAGGGTTGCATTGCAAGGAATGCATTTGGCCCAGATGTGGGGCATAGGGCAGAACTTGTCCAGCATCCCTGTTACAAGTGGGCAGTGCCAGATGTTTCAGCAGAAATGGCCCACTGCCTCCCTGCTACACTGTTGTTGGGTCACGTTGTTGTTCAGTCATTCAGTTGTATCCCTGTGGACCATAGCTGTGAGGGACTGTCTGATGTTGGCAGCTGCCAGTCGGGTACTGTGGCATGGGTAAGGTAAGATCTGGGTATTTTGGAAGTCGAGGCAGGGACTGTGGTAGGCAGAGTCGTGTGTACTGGGATGGGCTGGATTCGGAGAAGCCATGAGGCAATTGGGCAATGCTATGAGATAAGCTGGGTGCAAGGAAGTAGCCGAGCCTGAACTCCTGAGGCAAGGGGCGGTGCCACGTGGGAGTGGGATGGCAGAGGACTGAGCTCCCTCTGCTTAGTCCCCTCCCTATATGCAACGTCATCCCCAGATGCCTCTTGTGACCTTCCTGACCTTGTGCAGCACTGACCCAGTCCCCTCCTGAGTCTGACTTCCTAGGTCACGTACTCTTGTCTATGCGTCAATCCCAGATGCCTCCTTCCTGTATCCAATCCTGGCCTCCTACGTCACTCCCTCCCCCTTGGTGCGCTAAACTCAGACAGCCCCTTCCGGTATCTGACCCTACAATCATTGGCTAGTAGCGGGCTGGGGAGGAGGGGCTAAGTAGGTACTTAGGAACAAGCGTGGTCAGAACACACGTGCGCGCTCCCCTGGCTCCTGCCTGTTGCTCTGGCCTTGCTGCTTGGGCTTGCTATGATGGTTTGCTGTGTTGGCCTCTGAATAAAACTCTGGTGTTGGTGCCTTCCGATGGCTTGTCTCTGTGTGGTGATCCGGCTGAGGACCGAAGACCCGGGAATGGGTAAGACTCTGGCGATGCTCTTCTCTTAGGAGAAGTGGATACTGGCGCACGACTGGCAGAGGGTCAGCGTGCGGCCCGTATACATAGCAACCAATATTATCCATAGGGTTTTCTCAGCAAAGGTGCTGGAGTGATTTGCCATTTCCTTCTCCAGTGTTGGATCATGCTTCTTCCTTATTACATCAAATGCAAGTCTGTATGTAAGGCATCTAATTCTTGAAAACCCCAGATCTAATCACAGAAAAGAGACTAGTAATGAGGTGTTATTAATAATAAAGTAGCTAGAATTTATATAACACTTTAAGATCTACCAAATGCTCTGCATAGATTACTTAATTTTATCCTCACATCAACCCAGAGAGGCAGGTGTTATTATCTTCATTTTGCAAATGAGGGAACAGACTGAAAGAATCAAGTTACTTGTCCAGGGACCCCCAGCTAATAAATGTCTGAGACAGGATTTGAACTCAGGTCTTCCAGACTCCAAGTTCATCATAGTGGATACGTTACTAAATGAGCTTTAAAAATAATGCCTTGCTAGGAGATTGCTTTATGAGATGAGAACACATCCCTTGAGGAGGTGTGAGAAAGAGGGAACTTGTGTCTCCTGAGGCTTTCTTCTGGGCACTCTTCTCCTCCATACTGTCCCCTTGGGTATTCTCATCACCTGTCATGGTTCAATGATTATCTCTATGCAGATGATTCTCAGATCTATTTATCCAGCCCTAATCTCTCTGCTGACCTCTCACCTCCCAGCACCAACTGCTTATTCAACATCTCAAACTGGAAGTTCTGTATCCATCTCAAACTCAACATATCCAAAATAGAACTCGTTGTCTTTCTCCCCCAAACTCTTCTCTCTTCCAAACTTATACGGGCAGTTCTACTGTAACACTTGTTTTGAAAACTGAATTTCTTCCAATATGATTGATATAATAGGGAACAGTTTGAATGTGAATTTTTTATTTTCTTAAATGTGATTTTGTCATCGAGGAAAGCTATGGTGGTGGGGCATGGGTCAATTAGGTTACCTCTCTGGAAAGGTTGGAGGACGGTGGGCCAAACCTATGGTAAGAGGAAATCTTTGGTTTCAACTGGGGGAAAGGACTTTGATCATCTTCTTCAACCTAGGATGTGATGAAAGCTACTGGAGGGAGTATAATACCCAGGACTTGGAGAGGCAGGTGTAGGAGAGAAGAAAGGATAGCAGATCCCCCAAAGTATCCCCCCAGAACAGATGACAATGACGAGACCCTTTTGACTCCAACCACCCTAAAACCACATGGCCAGAGAACAGCCAGGTCAGAGATGATTACTATCACTTCACTGTAGGGGTGGGAAAAGTTGGTGTTCCCCTATGGCATCTCAGGGAAAAAGCTATACCAAATATGTCATGTTCCCAGTCACAAGGAGAACCTAAGGGTCATTGGCCGGCACTGTCAGTGACCTGGATCCCACCGTGGAGGTATCTTGTGTCTCAGCTGCAGTGTCTTCCCCTGAGACCAAGTTTGAGTATTGGGCTCCAACTCATTTTCTCAACTTATTTTCCCCATAAGCCCTGTCCCACATTGCTGACACCATTTCTTAATCACTCAGCTGCAAACAGCCACAAAGAGCTCTAGGTGCTCTCTGATGCTTGGCTAGTGGAGAATATTGGGCAGCTCAGACAAGGGAACTTTGGTCAGCTAAATCAACTGGAGGTGCCCTCAGTGCCTAGCCTTGTTGGAAATCCTTCTCCGGCCACAGTGAAGCACATTTCCTTTTGTTGACTGTAGAATGATGTGCAAGTGCCTTATTTCATTCCGGTATTGAATCTAACCTACAAGGTGCCCGGCCTGAATCAGGCCCAGCCTAAAGCAATGTGCAACACAGACACTACAGGAGAAATGAGAATGAGATGCCGTTAGGGTGATGGAGGCCAGGAAGAGAAGATAGGATGGTTGCATGGTGGAGGTGAAGGATGACAGGTGGACCTTCTCTCATACTCTCCATTACATTGGTCCTAGAGGGATGACTTAGAATACATCTGTTTCCCATGGTCACTTCAAGAGGCTTCCATTACCTCCATCATTGAGCATTGTTTCTCCCTCTGAAGTTCATGCAATAAAATTTTTTCATGTAATTCAAATTGTGATGGTAGTAGAATACTCACCCACCCCCTCCCTAGTCATTGTCACTGCTTCCTAAAGGAGTTAAACACCTCGATCACCATCTTCTTCTTATCCTTAATTCTTGCTCATCCCAGGGGCCTTTAATATACATCTAGAAGCTCTCTTGAACTCCCCATTTCTCAGCCTCCTTAAATCCTAAAGCCGACTCCATCACACACCTTAGCCAAACAGAGGGAAGGTCGTACATTCAATGTCATCCTTACCAACAAGTTTTCTACACCTTTAATTAGAAACTCTAACATGATCCTAAATTCCACATCTCCCTATGCCTCACCTCTTCTAAACCTATTCTTCACCCTCATTGAAACCTTCAATCCCTTAACTCCTCATCACTTTCTCAGGCCATTACCCCCGGAACTGAGTTCACCTGTCTTCTCTTTCACTCTGCTTTCAGCTATTTCAACTTCTACTGAAAGCCTTGCCCCTTTACCCCAAACCTCAGCCCTGTGCTGGAGCTTGTGCCTTCTGCCTCCTCTGCTCCTACTCACAGGCAACTGAATGCAGCCAGAAGATGTCTCATAACAGTGATATAAATTCATGTTGTTAGACCTCAAATGGGCCCTCACTGCAGCAAAGCAATCTTTTCATTCCTCCTTAATTAATTCCCTATCTCACTCCTCATAAAAACCATTCCAAACCTTTTCTCCCCTCCACAAGTCCCCCACATCTCTTCCTCCCCCTTCTTTCACCTGAGGACCTCAGCTCTAACTTTACTGAAATGAATTAAAGCTATTCATTGTGAGTTCCCTCCTCTCCCACTCTATTCATCTAAATACTCTTGAAAACATCTCTCATGATCCTCCTTTCCCTTAGCAAAGAGGTTGCCTGGGCCAACCTGTCTACAAGTGAACTTGATCCTATCCCCTCCTGTCATTGCTAGCAAATTGCATTGTCAATCAGCCCATGTCTTTCTTGAATTTTCAGCCTTTTCTGATCTAATGGTTCTGACATTAAACATTACCAAGTTCCTCCCCCCCAACCTTAAAAAAATAACTTAATAAGATTCTGCCATTCCTCAAGGTATTTTCCTTTAAATTCTCCCTTTAAGTTAAAATCCTATAAATTCTCTCTTTATTAGCTGCATTGCTTGGGAAAGCTGAGTGTGCTCAATGTGTCCATTTCATTCCCCTTTCACTCACTCTTCAACCTTTTGAAGTCTGGCTTCTTATGTCATCCCTCAACTGAAATGGCTCCCTAGAAAGTTACCAATCATCTCTTTATTGACAAATCCAGTGCTATATTTTCTTAGTCTTCATCCTTCTGATTGTATCATACAGTTGATAGTGTTGACTACACTCCCTTTGGTCCTGGATACTGTTTCTTTTTTCCTGATACTACTCATTCCAGGTTCTTCTTCTGCCTGTTGGACTGTGCCTTCTCAATCTCAGTCTCTTAATCTGGCTTCACCATCCATACAATGACCCCTACCTATAGGTCGACCTTTCCTTGTTCTCATAACTAACTGTTTGTGTGGTCTGTCCTTCATATTCAAAGAGGACCATGGCGTCAGGAAGGTGATGCCATGACTTGCAATTGAATTGGATTTGAGCGAGGGAGGGCTGTGTAAGGTCACCAGCCTCACTTTCTCCTCCAGAGCCATCTGGGTCCAGTGGCCAGATAGAGATCATGACAACTACTCTGTAATGTATCCCGCATGTACCTGTATCTCTATATGTTTTCCCTATTATAATGTATACTCCTTGAGAATAGGAGTTAATTAATTTATTTATTGGTAAGACAATTGGGGTTAAGTGATTTGCCTAGGGTCACACAGCTAGTGTCAAGTGTCTGAAGCCGGATTTGAACTCAGGTCCTGGTGACTCCAGGCTGGTGCTCTATCCACTGTGCCATCTAGTTGCCCCAGGCATTTGTTTTGCTTCCTTTTTGTCTCCGTAGCTTCAAGCTCAGTGCTCGACACATAGAAAACACCAATTGTTTTTTGACGGCCTGATTGAGTGAGTTTTGTGGAAGCAGGGCTCTAGGTCAGACTTAGAGAGATCAGAAAGTCCTGCAGATAGACTAGGCACTGTTAACGTGAAGAAAACTGTGGAGAAATATGTTTCCATTGGATAGATTGCTGTGCTTAGGCAGAATAATGGAAAGTACCTGATCAAACTCGCAGTACTTGTTTCTAGAATGTTTCAATCATAACTTAATATTAAAGTCTCACTAACCACACCTTCATCGATCTCCGAAATTTGAACTTCTCTCTCCCAATATTGTGCTACAGCTCCAATTATATCCCAACTCTCTACCATTGACATTTTGTTCCTTGTCTCTTTGATATAGTTGTAAAACTATAAAGCCATATTCCACTTTGGGGAGAACATAGCTACAAGATCTGCTTGCCTGTCCATGGCCTAATTGTCCCCTTATGTACATTAATAAAAATGCCTTGGTTAAGATAGAAAAATGCAGAGTACTAAATTAATTCTTTGGTTTGTTAGAGATCATTTAATCCAACCACATAATTCAATACATACATAAAGGTTATTCTCCCCAGCTCAGTTGATATCTTCATAGGATATAATCTATATAGGATTATGTAGGATAGAATCATAGAAGCCAGGGTTTCAATGTGTTAATGAGGTGTCAACATCCATGCTTCCTTTATGAGGATTAGACATTTCAGTCTGATTAAGGATAGAGTGAATGGATGAACAATGATTTACCATGTCCATAGATGACCTTTAACTTGGGGAGTGTAAGGCAGTCCAGACCCAAAGTCATGAAGTGTGAATCTTGTGCCTATATCAGAGGGCAAAAATGAGGAGTGGGGCAGGGAAAGTTAGTTTTTCTTGGCTATGATATAGCAGCAGTTATCCGTTGGAGATATACCACACATCCAGATCTAGCAGCTGCAGAGTTCATTTCAGAGTTTTAGGGATAGCTGAGGGATCAGAGACACATGCACTCCAGATATAGGTAGAGAGAATTAGTCAGTCAAGGGACAAAGCAAGCTCAAGGAGTATGACCTTTGGCAGTAAAGAAGAGAGCCAACTATGGTCCCCAGAGAAAGCCAAGCCTGGCACTTGAGAGCTGAGCTTCATGAAGACTCCTTAAGGAGATTAAGGGCACAAGAAGCCTGGAATAGCAGATTTGTGAAGTGCTTTGGCCACATGTATTCCCTACTGTTTGCATTACTACCATTGTTTTCTTGAATTTGTGTCCACTCTTTCCACGAAGGCTGTATGTGTTTGTGGGAGAGGGAGGCCCAGCTTTGGTGAGGAATATTTTCTAGTCACTGTTTAAATTATGCCATCTAAGCAAATGTTTTTGCTAAAAACTAATCATTTTTATTGACTGACTATTGAAGGGGAAAAAACCATGGGGGTTACTACAGTAGGAAATGTTGTTTGTCCTTTGTTTTTGAAGAGGACCAGTGACATCATAGGTGCTGCTTGATTTGTGTGTGAATTAATTTAAGGGAGGCAGAGTTGCACAAAGTCATCAGCTTCACTCTCTCTTCCAGAGTCATTCAAGTCCAGTGGCAGGACAAAAGTCAGGACTGCTGGTGATGGCTCAGGATGCATTGGACGACTTTGATGTCTTCAATGCCTGACCAAGCTCTGATCATCCCACAGTATCTGCTTCAGCCACCTTCATGGCTGTTGGAGCACATTGTTCTCATCTGTCCATTCCAATGGGGAAAGTGTTCACATCCTTGGGGTAGACGTCCCCCTGATTGACTGACAGGCTTGAGGCCTATTTGGTGCCCTTGGTCTGGTTTAGCTGATATGGTTTTAGTGGTTTTTGTTGTTGTTGTTGTTGTTTTTTGGTTAGGCAATGGGGTTAAGTGACTTGCTCAGGGTCACACAGTTAGTAAGTATTATGTATCTGAGGCCGAATTTGAACTCAGGTCCTCCTGAATACAGGACCGGTGCTCTATCCACTGCACCATCTAGCTGCCCCTGATATGGTTTTCCTGAAGTGGGACCACTGCATGAGCTACAGCTTCTTGGAGCTATAGGTGAGAGTTGAGTGGATCAGGTGGACACCAAAAGTGGATAAGCAGCCTTGAAAAAGGGGGCAAGCCCTCACATTGGAGGTACTGATCCTCCTGAACACCCCATACCTCCCAGTAATAGGAGTAGCCACACACAGCGTACCCTTAAAATCCAAGGTCGCAGCTGCCCTCTTTTGATCCAACCCACTGGAGCAAGTTGGAGGAGTAGGCCAGGGGTGTGGTACACTCAGGATAGAGCGGAAAACTCTCTTTCTTGTCCTGCTGATCTCTGGCATACACAAAAAGGTAATATTCTGCAATTGTTCCCAATTCAGACTGCCTCAGGCTCTCCAACTAAGTCAACTATAGCTATCACCAATCATTATTCATTCAATGAGTTTGTTTCCTTCTGACTCAATCTGAGAGCCGGTGGTTCATCGTTTATAAAGGGATCATCTGGTGTTAATACGGTGTTAATGATTTAATAGCCCATTATCAATTATTATGTCAGCTAAGCTGGGTGGGGGGGAGTGGCAATTCTTCCCTTACATTCAGATGAGTAGAATGAGGAGGAAAAAGATGGTATATGACTTTTCCAAGGTCATAAATGTAGAAAGTGTCAGCGTTTAAAGCCCGTACTCTTATGTCCTACTCTTGGACTGTTGGAATGGAAAAAAAGAAATATATACATAGGAACTAGTAGATGGAAGATGGAACTGAGGGGAAAAACAAAAGAGAAAGACAAATCAGAGATGATTTCTTTATACAATAGCTTGGTTTACGGGATTCAAAAACCAATGAGCATTTTGGTGATGTGTTGGAATGAAAGCCACTTGACCATAATCAGTTATTGAAGTGCTTGATTTTAGTTGCTTTTACTAAAATTGCTGATGTATCACTTGACTGTGATAATTATGTTTATTGGACTACCTCTTGCCCAGTTTGAACCACCTTTTTGGTTGACATTGGAGAAAAGCAAAATCCACATAAGGCAAGTGGAAAAGAATTAAAGAAAAAGGAGAGTATTGAAAGTTCAGAGAATAATTAGAAGTTAACAGAATGTTAAAGGTACAAGGAACCTTAGAAATCTTCTAGTATAATCCCTTATTTTACAGATAAGGAAACTGAGCCCAGGAGAAAGGAAATGGATTGTCTAAGTTCTCACAATCAGTTAGTGGCAGAACTAGGGCTAAAACCCATACTTCTCTTGACACTCTTCTCCCAATCCAGAGCATTTTCCATGGACTTTTTTCCTTTCTCCTTGTCCTTCTTATCTTCCACTTCTCCAGATGAGTATTCTGAGTGAAGAGAGGCTAAATCAGTAAGAAGAGGGCTGAAGATTCTTTAACATATGTCTGCATATTGGCCTGTTCACATGGCGCCTTTTACTTTAGACTAAACAATTTTGATGATTGCATTTGGGGGTGTATGGGGGAGGAGACCATATTTGTCTCAAAACAATGCTCTAAATTTTGTCAACCCCAAATTTATAATTACATGTGGTTCACAAAGGGCCATTCACACAAGTACATGATGTGCAGTGTGAAATAGGAAACCTATCATTTTAATGGTACATAAAATGGTAGTACTGAAATGGCATCTGTCCAAGAAGCCACCAGACGAAGTTACCAGCAAGAGTGTTACCATGATACAGTGCTTGCTGTACAGTTGTAGCTGGGGCACCCAGGGACCTGGAGCATGGAGCCAGCCAGGTTTTCTGGCCACATGGTATGCTTTCCTGGATGACAGAGCAAAGCCTGACCAGTCCCTTGGGATCCTGATGGGGACAGGATTTATGAAAGATGATTGGAGATTGAGTCAAGAAGACTCTATCCCCATCAAAGAAGTTGAAATGATAAGTGAGACAATGACTTGTAATTGGAACATCAGATAGGTTAGCATATTGAAAGTGCTTTGTGAACTTCAAAGCAATCTATAAATACTAACTTAAATGCCATCACCTCTTTCTCTTTTGGGTCCTTCTTTCAGGGTGTAGACTTTCTTTCCCTTGGACATCCATCAAGGAGCAGGGAAAGGATTGCTTTCTCCTTCCCCCCACCCCTCACCCTAAGAAGCAATGGCTGCTATATAAGCACATGACAGGGTGACATGGGGATGCCTAAGTAAGTTATGACCTCTAGCCTTCTGCTTTCCATTTGCATCCTTGAGCATAGGCCATGAACATTTGAACATTTCCAGCTTTGGCAGCTCTCTGGTTAAATGTTGCTGCCTTAAGGTAGGCAACTAATAAATGCTTTATTCATCATGAGTTCTGAAGTTCTAGAGTCAGATGCCAGCTCTTCATCAGAGGGCTATTTCTTTTCTTTTTTGGGGGGGGGGGCGAGGCAATTGGGGTTAAGTGACTTGCCCAGAGTCACACAGCTAGTGAGTGTTGTGTCTGAGGCTGAATTTGAACTCAGGTCCTCCTGAATCCAGGGCTGGTACTCCATCCACTGTACCATGTAGCTACCCCCAGAGGGCCGTTTCTACAATAGCATGCTTCTCAGAGGGGAAGACAGACATTTCCAGGGTCATCCTATAGTGAAGCACCAAAGAAAGCCCAAACCATGCTCAGACTGGCAAGAGATTTGGACCTGATAAGTCACTTGGACAGTACAGGTCTGAATACAGATGAAGTATTTCTTCAACAGACCCCCAAACGACCTGTGTCCTTTCAGAGGAGTATAACAAGCTAATATGATTGTTGTGCAAGTTGTGTGGTCCTAGGCAAGTCACTTGACCACTCAGCCTCAGTTTCCTAATCTGTAAATTGGGATAATGATGACACCTATTTCACAGAGTTGTTGTGAGGATCAAATGAAAAAACATTGTAATGGATTTTGCAAACTTTAAACTGATATACAAATGCTTATTGTTATTATTAATTGGCTATTTGAGATGTTTTAAGTTTACTGTATCTGTCCATATGTACACCTGTGACTTTATATCTTATTTATTGTCATTGAAGGAAACAAATAACTGTCCTATACATTATATCCATATTGTATACAGAATACAGTTTCTAGAATAAGTTCTATTACCCACATTTTGGGAAAATAACAGACAAAAACCATACAAATCCTTTATTTTAGAGTTTTCCCAGGAATTCCACTGGAGAGGGGAAAGCAAGCCAGAGTGAAAGAATAAGCATGATATCTCTCCTTTGCCATGACACTGCACTTACTTTTATGTATTTGATCTCCTAATCAGAGTGTGAGATCCTTGATAGGAGAAACTCTCTGTTTTGTGTTTTGTTTTTTGTTTTCTATTTGAATCTCCAGAACATAACACCCTTCTTGGAATGTAGTAAGCACTTGAGTGCTTTTTTATCCGTTTGTTCATATTTATTCTTTCATTAGTTGAAATATTGACATTTTATTAATTAACAAGGAAATAAACATACAAATGTGACCCTGGGTTACCTGTAGAGATCATGATGATGAGATTTAATACGGACTAAGTCAAGGAAGAGTAGGCTGAGGTATCGTACAAGTGAGACTGGTGACCTGTTTATGACTAGTTTTTGTTAAATAGTTATGTATAAAAGGTTAGAGTTAGGTAAAAGACTTGTGATATCATGTGATCTCATTAGTATAGGGCATTCCTAGATCAGAAAACTTCCTTAAGCAGTGTAGGTCAACATCCACTATAATTTATTGTGTTGAAGGGTTGCCTAGAGTCCCAAGAGACTGAACAACTTGCCTGTTCACAAGGACTTGTCTGTAGCAGAGACAGGACTTGAACCCAGCCCTTCCTGACTTTGAGGACAGCTCCCTTATCCACCACATCACGTTGCTGCCTCTCAGACACATACAAAATACATTCAAAACAGATAAAAGGTAACTTTGGCAGAAGAACGCTCTAACAGCTGGGTTGGGGGAAGGGTGACCAAGAAAGACCTCATATAGAAGGTGACTCTTGAACTGAGTTTTGAAGGAAAGGAGGCATTCTGAGAGATTCACGTGAGGAGTGCCTTCCAGGCATAGGGAGCAGCCAGTACAAAGGAGAGGGAGATGGTGTTCTGTGTGTGAGGAACAATAAGAAAGCCAGCTTGGCTGGATGGTACAATGCATGCAGAGAAGTGATTTGTAAAGAAGTCAGGATGTGTAATTAGGACAGCGATGTTTAATAGGGACAGCTAGGTGGCACAGCGGATAGAGCGCCGGGCCAAGACTCAGGAAGACTTCTCTTCGGAGTTCAAATCTGGCCTCAGACACTTACTAGCTGTGTGACCCTGGGCAAGTCACTTCACCCTGTGTTCCTCAGTTGCTTCATCTGTAAAATGAGCTGGAGAAAGAAATGGCAAACCACTCCAGTATCTTTGCCAAAAACAAACCCAAATGGGGTGACAGAAGTTGGATACAACTGAAAGAACTGGACAACAACGTTTAATAAGTCAAAATGTGTAATAACCTGTGTTACTTATTACACAGTTTTGCCCAAATCATACATTATCATCACACATTTTAAACCTAGATATTCTGCCTTGAAATTCAATGTTCTTTCCACTATACCATACTACCTCTCATATTGGCTGACCCTTCACTTTTTGTTTTTAACAGATAAGGAACCCAAGGCTCTAATCAATCAATCAATCAATCAATCAACAGATATCTCCTCAACACATGACAGGCACAGGGCTAACTAGTAGCCTGAGAACTGCAGAGGTTCATTCAGAACTTTTCCAAAATAACACAGCCACTCAGTGGCTGAGTCATGATCTATCCTGCCTCCTCATCCGACGTCCTTCTTGCCATACTGAGTTGTTCTTTACATGTTGACATGGAACATTGTCCCTCGTCATCTCTATGACCTACATTTTTGAGCTTTCTTCAAGTCTCAGCTAAAGTCTTGCCTTCTGCAAAAAGTTTCCCAATCCTCCTTAATCCTAGTGCCTTTCCTCTGAGATTACCCTTAATTTAGCCTGTATATATTCTGCTTGTACATAGTTATCTGCCTGTTGTCTCTCCCATTTGTTCTGAGCTCCTTGAGGTCAGGGGCTGTTTTTTACATCTCTTTGTATCATCAGTGTTTAGCAAAGTGGCTGGCATATAGTAGCTGCTTAATAAATGCCAGTTGATCTGATGCAATAACCCAATTGCATAATAACATTTAGGAGTCTTTTTTTAAAAAAAAATCAATGTCAAGATTAAATTGGCTCGCATCATTCACTCCTGGCAGCATTGTCTTAAAATAGCTTTGTCCAAAATTTCTGGCTATGATTTTTCCTGCATCTCATTCTTAATGACTCAGTACATTCTTGTATATCTTTGGATTTTCATTTGACCCTTGATGTTTACACTTAAAAATCCTAGCAAGACAGCTATAGGACCAGAATAGCTGAAGTTACTGGCAATTTCTTACCAAGATATCTCTGCAAACATGTCCTGTTTGAGTGAAGAGAGAATTTGGGTTCCCACTTGTCAATCCGGGGGACTACTCATTCACACTGCACATGGCTAAATCATGAAGAATATTACATAGCGTATGCTTTGAAAATTCTAAAATGGGTATGTCTAAACAAAGTATTTTTGGGTATTTTGAATCCCATCTCCTGCACTATGGTCTGTTACCAGGAGGCTAATGGGAGCTGGAGATCACCTCCCTATGTGGTTTAGGAGACTTTGCTGCAAATTCCATCTGTTCCTTGGAGCAGTTTATGGGTCTTGGCAGTGTGATGCTTTGGCCTGACAGTTGTTGAAAAAATTTGTTTTGCCCTGATACAGGTATAATGATTTTTAATGGGCTCTCATTTTCTTTTCTTCAGACAGCTGATTATAAAGAAAAATCAGTTCCAGCTCCACATCTGGGATACCAAATTCTTTCGGAATGTTACTTTTTATAGAACAACCTTTTGACCAAAGAGAAGGCAAGGTTCACCCTGATGAGGAGAAATCATGCCTTGTGACCTACATTTTCACTCTGCTTGAGAATGGGAATTTTACTGACAGTAATCGACCCATCAGTCAACTAACAGTATTTATTATATTCCAGGCATGATATCAGGCTCTGAGAATGCAAAGAAAACAGGAAACATTCGCTGACCTTAAAGGACTCACATTCTTGTAAGGTATAGTACATACTCTGGAGTTGCTCTCCCCTCCTCCCCTCTCACTGGCAGGCTGAGTCCCTAGAGGGATGCTACTCTCAGGTCTTTAGGCAAATTCTTCAGGAGGTAAGAACTGTCTTTCTAGTATCATATAGCAAATAAATCCCTGTCAGTGTGCTTTCTGCCATGATTATCAGTTGCTAACAATTAGGCAACCAAACTTAGTAAACTTTTAGAAAGGGGTATTTTACTATGGCAGTATGGTTGCTACAAAACAACTCCCCAAAAGACACACTCTCCAATAGGCTACACAGGGTTCGCAGGAAAGTGGGTTCAAATGTAAGCAGCACATATGGCAAAGGGAATAACTCACACGTCTTTGAAGTCCTTTTGCTGGAATCATGATGATGTTCCTTTTGGGTCTGGTATAGCTTTTCTACTGGACTCTTTGTAGAATGAAGTCCTTGGTTCTCAATGTAGACACTGCTCTCAGCTGTTCTAGGGCAGTTGCTAAAATGCCTATGGGAAGCAGGAAATCTAAAATTCTCAGGCTGAGATTAAGACCAAGGCTAAGGTGGAAACTGATGCCCAGGTCCAGGGCTCTGCTTCTCTCCCCTCCCCTGTCATGTTGATTACTTCTCAATTTTCCATGATTTCTCCTCTGCAATGACAGATACTCATATCTCTGAACCCAGCTAGATTGTCTATGTGGAGCCATTTGTTTCTCAGGCACTTGGAGTGATGGGTGCTATGATGTACCTAAGGACAGTGTCTACCCTCCTTTGAAATTCAAAGTTAAGATGTTGATCACAGACTGATCCAACCATCCTGGAGAACATTTTGGAACTATGCCCAAAGGGCAATCAAACTCTGTGTACCTTTTGATCCAGCAATACCACTACTAGATGTGTATCCCAAAGAGATCAGAAAAAGGGGAAAAGGACCTGCATGTACAAAAATATTTGTAGCAGCTCTTTCTGTGGTGGCAAAGAATTGGAAATGGAGGAGATGCTCATTAGTTGGGAAATGGCTGAACAAGTTGTAGTATATGATCGTGGTGGAATTCTATTATGCAATAAGAAATGATGAGCAGGCAGATTTCAGAAAAACCTGGAAAGATTTACATGAACTGATGCAAAGAACATTGTGCACAGCAACATCAACATTGTGAGATGATTGACTATAGTTGACTTAGCTCTTCTTAGCAATATAATGATCCAAGACAATTCCAAAAGACTCATAATGGAAAATGCTGTCCACATCCAGAGAAAGAACTGATGGAGTCTGACTGCAGATCAAAACTATTGTACTATTGTACTATTTTCACTTTTATTTTTTTCATGATTTTTTTTTCCTTTTGCAAACTAATTGTTTGCAAACTTTCTCCTCTTTCACATGACTCATGTGGAAATAGGTCTTACATGATTGCACAATATATAACCAATATCAAATTGCTTATCATTTTAAGGAGGAGGAAGCATAGGGAGGAAGGGAGGGAAAAAATTTGGAACTCAAAATTGTATTAAAAAATGAATGTTAAAAATTGTATTTCCATGTAATTGGAAAAAATAAAATACTATTACAAAAAAAGTTATTGATCACAGGAAGGAGCAGAATGATGACTTCTGAAATATTAATTCCAAGCTGTATTTAACATCGTGTGGTTTTCTTCTTATTCAAGATTCTTGCAATGTTAGTGGAAATATTCTTGGGGGCAGAGTGTCACACAGGAACTCATGGGGGACTACGCCAGTTTGAATATCTCTCTCTCCAAGCTAAAGATGACTTGGATATAGATTAATTTAAAACGTTTCTGGCAGATAAACCTAAATCGCAGATTATATCATTAGCATTTATAAATTTCCTTTGACAACACCACTCCCCTCCTTCTATTCTTGCTCCATTTCTAACTTCAATTCCCTTTCTCAACCTCATGTCATTTCTAACCCTAACTATAACCATAGCTGTATATAACAAAACCCAGAGTAGAGATTACTTTTATGCTTAGGATCATATGTCATATAGACTGGGCTCGAACCTGTGCATTCTGTATTAATTCTGAATTATTTTGGTGAACGTCACAAGCAGTATTTTGAATTATCAAGGAACCAGGTAGGAGGGAAGAAATGAGCGACTCTCTGTCTTCATCTATCTGATGTAAAAACTGAGAGAGGTGATGCAGTGGCACCCAAAATATCTGCAAGAGTTTTGCTGTTTCTTCACTCTGTCTCATTCACCACTGTTCAGGCCTGGTTTAACTTAGGCTATCCCAGTGGTTCAAGATGGGAATTAGAATGCCGTGAGACACTCATAGACCACAAAATATTTAATAAAGAGAAATTTAACTGAACCATAAAAAGGATTAACAAAGATCCAACACTCATTCAGGTGAATGATACAAATATGCCTCCATATTTGTCACAATGATGATGCCCAGTCAGAGAAGTATGTTGACTCATGTAGCAGGGGGAATTCCATCAACCTTTAGGAATCCTGATTCTTTATAGGCTGAACATTTTATACCTCAGGAGCCCATGAAACCACTCCAAAGGTCCAAGCCCTAATTCCTTGTGCCAATAAAATCTTCAGGATGGCCACCTTGACCCTTTAAAGAGAAATCAGTTTAGCCTGTAAAAAATAAATCAGCTTCTCCTGCTCCTGATTTCATTTTTTTTTAATGTTCCAGCCTCCATGATTACATATCCTGGACTTCTCTGTGCTGATCCCTGCCCTCTCATTACTTGTCCTCCAAATCTTCTTCTTTTCTACCTTCCAGCATCTTCTTGCTGTCCTTTCCTGCCACCTCCACTGTCTTTCCAACTGCCTCTTTCTAGTGCTCACCACAAGCCAGTCACTTTTAACCTGTTGTGACATTACTTGTCTTCTTAGAGACCTTAGGAGCTAAAGGTTCTTCAGAATTAAGCCTATCCCAGTGGAATTTGCTCTGCTTTGCTGTATCTAAGTCTGTATCATCCTGCCTTGATTTTAAAAGATGAAAAAGTATCTTCATTCTGCTGAAGTTTTCAGCTTTTCTTTGTAGTAAAGTCCTGCATGTATTTTGAGGGACATTTGGCATTTCCATTGAAACATGACAATATTAAGATTTGCTGAATGAGAAGTCCTGTTTAGGAAATGACTATAAGAAAAGCCCCTCCTAATCCTTGCGTATTTTTATTTGATGAGTATTTATTAAACACTTATTACATGTGTCAGGCATTGGGCCAGGCGTTGAGGTTACAAACAGTCCCTAACCTCTGGAGGCTTACATTCTCTTGACTTGAAAGGAAGAAACTAACACCAAACATTTCTAGGCTTCAACTACTTACCTACGTGAATTTTGTTGATTAATAGGGGTCTTGTCCAGTCTGTGGGAGGCTTATTTATAAGATTTCTATTTTGGGTGTTTTTGTTTTGTTTTCTTACAGGCCACCCAGCAGTTTGAAATGCGCAGACATTCATTTCTTTTCCTGATAACCATCAGATGCAAGAACAAAATAGCCAGGTATTGAATTGAGCAAAAACGTTCCCAAACTGTTTTTCAAATCCTTTGGAATCAACAAACCCCCAAACAGACTTTGTCCAGAACGCTTTTAAAATCCCTCTGTATTTCAATGGATATTCAATATCTCCTTTTCTGCCTCATTTGCATGCAACTCATCACAATATTTTGTGAAAACTCTTTGACTTCCAAGAATCCTCCTGAGTTTTTGCTATGACCCTCTTTCTGTCCTTTTGAAGTTTTATTCTGTCATTCAGTATGTTAGCCATCACTCCCAGGGAGTGATACCTAGTGCTCACGGGGCCTAGCGCCTCTGGTGTGAGGGCTTGCTGGGCCCTTTTCAGGGCTGCTCGTCTGCCTTTGGTGTCCACCTGTCACCCAACTCTCATCTGTGACTCCGAGAAGGTATAGCATGTGCAGCAGTCACACCGTGGTGAACTGTCTCAGCACAAAGTCTAAACCAAGTTGAGGGTTATAGCCAATAGGCCTCAAACCCCATTGGTGAGTTAGGGAGCTATCTACCCCGAGCATGAAAAGTATCTCATGAAAGGATGAGAGCAATTTGTTCCAATGGTCATGAAGGCAGTTGAGGCAGGTGCTGCAGAGTACTTAGAACTTGGTCAGGCATCAAGGTCATCCACTGCATCTTAGGCCATTGCCAGCCATCTTGACTTTTGTCTTGCTACCGGACTTTGATAACTTTGGAAGAGAGAATGGGGCTGCTATTTAAATCCAATTCATGTGCAAGTCACGACATCACCCATCATCCATTATTTTCTTTACTTTGACTCTGACATCATACTGTTATTGATCCTCTTCGAAATGAAGGGCAAACAACAACAATAGTATCACTCCCGACTTGATATCATCAGCAAATTGGATGAGCAGACCATCTATGTCTTTATCTGTCTTTGATAAAAGTGTTAAACAGTACGAGGTCAAGTGCAGATCACTGGAATACTTCATTGGAGACCTCTTACCATGTCAACATTGAACCATTAAAAATTATCCTTTAAGGGGCAGCTAGGTGGTGCAGTGGATAGAGCACTGGCCCTGGAGTCAGGAGGACCTGAGTTCAAATCCGGCCTCAGATCAAACACTTGACACTTACTAGCTGTGTGAACCTGGGCAAGTCGCTTAACCCCAACTGCCTTAAAAAAATTATCCTTTAAGTCTAGCCATCCAACCAATTCTAAATCCATTTGATTATGTTATAGACTAATCTACACATCTGCCTTTTCTGCACAAACAGTATGAGATACTTTATAAAAAGCTTTGTTAAATCTAGGTTAAATCTATCCACAACATTCCCCCCTTTAATAATTCTGTCCAAAAAGAAAGGATATTAGTTTGACATAACCTGTGCTTGATGAAGCCAGGTTGGCTCTTTGTAATCACTGCTCTCCTTTCTAGATATTCACCAATCATCTCTTTAATGTCCATTTTAGAATTTTCACAAGACTCAGTTTGCAGACTCTGTTATCATTCCTTTTATTAAAAAAATTGGGCCATTTGCCCTTCTTCAATCTCATGGTCCCACTTCTATTTTCTATGATCTTAGATGACAGTGGCTTAGCTTCTCATTCTCCTCCTACTTATCTGACTGCTTCTCAGTAGCCTTTGTTGGATCTTCATCCATTTCACACTTGCTAACCATGGGATCCCCCAGGGCTCTGTCCTGGGCACTCTTCTCTTCTCCCCTATACTATTTCACTTGGTAATCTCACCAGCTCCCATGGATTCAATGACCATCTCTAGGCAGATGATTCTCATATCTATTTATCTAACCCTAACCTCTCTTCTGACCTCCAGCCTTGAATCTTCAATTGTCTATTATACATTGGATGTCCCATAGACATGTAATGTCTAAAACTGAACTCATCATCTTTCCCCCAAAACCCTCCCATCTTCTTGATTTCCCTATTCTGAGCTTTATCATTCTTGACCCTACTTTTACAGACTTTGCCAAGATATTACGTTCTCTTACCTGGCCTTTCTTCCATCTTCTATCTTCTAAGCACATTTCTTTTGAAAATTTAAGTTGTTTGGCTAGTTCACATTGGTCTCAGACTAATCTCTTTTCCCTCCTGGAATGATTCCTCTTTGTTTCTTTAGAATTTCATTATCTCTATCCTGCCGGGCTAACTTCCCCTGAAGCGTTTGTCTCCCTAGGATACTACTGGTCTTTGTCCAAATCTTTTGACGTTGCCTTTCCCCATATCTAGAGTACATGTAAAACTATGCCTGGATTTCCTTCCCTTCATCTAGGATTGGGTGGTTCCTAACCCCCAGAGTTCCCTTCAGTTCCATAACAACAATATCTTCCCTGTTAGTGTGAATCAGATTCATAATAGAATTTCCCTTTGTTCATTCTTCCATTTTTTGTTGGATAAAATGATCCCTAAAACAAATCAAGAAGGGGTTAGCTGCTCCACTTTTGGCAGAGACAGAGTTCCAACAGAGATCTGGATAACTGAAGTCCCCTTTTTACTACTATATCTATTTCCCAAACTTCTCATGTTTCCCTTCTTTCTATCCAAGTGGCCTATCCAATGTCTGTATCACTTCTGTTTCTACCTCTGTTAACCATCACTCAGTACTCTACTTCCTACTTTCTTAATACACAATGTTACCTGTCCTGCCCCATCCCAAACTTTTTATCTGCCTTGTTTCTTTAGAATAAGATGTACTTACCTAACCAGAACCATGAACCAATCAATCATGGGTTTCATCCCACCCAGTCTCAGTGACAACTTTAAGGTCAAATTTGCCTCTTTGCATTAGAACCATAAGGTTCTTTTGTTTGTGGCCTGAACTTTGGACATTTATGTATAGACATTTGAGGACAGAGGAGTTAGTACTGACTCTCTAATGAATTTCTGAGCACTCCAGCTGCTCTTTTTCCTTCTTTGTGGTTACCCTCTAAAGACAATATTCTCCCCCCCCAATCCTTGTTAGTTTAAACCTTTTTGATTATCCCTCTAAGACATATAGTAAATATATTCTTACAGTTCTTTGTTAGGTGATCACCAGACATTCCCACCAACCTGCATTATCACCAGAATTAATCAAGACATCCTTTTCCTTCAAAAAGGATGATGGTCCAGATGCTTTAAGAAATTTTATTGAACTTCTGTTTTTTGTTTTCATATCGCAACTATTTTCAGATATACCTATATGCCACAATGAACTTATAACAAAGAAAAAATAATTAATCAAAATCATTCAGTACAGTGCCTGTGTCTGATAGCATCTGCAATATTCCATACCCCTTATTAGTCCCTCACCTCTCCAAGGAAAGGAGGCTTTTGCATTTCTTCATTTTATGGGCTAAGCTAGATGACTCAGTGGATAGAGTACTGGGCTTATAGTCATGAAGACCTGATTTCAAATGTGGCCTTAGACACTTAACACCTGTGAGATCCTAGGCAAGTCACTTAATCGCTATGTGCCTCAGTTTCCTCAACTGTAAAATGAAGATAGTAATAGCAGCTACTTTCCTGGGTTGTTGTTATGGATCAAATGAAATAATAATTGTAAAGTGCTTAGCATAATGCCTGGAACATAAATAAATAAACATGTATATATTTATCTGTATACATATTTATATAGATATACACTTATGCATATATATACATATATGTTAGCAACAGATAGTGCTATATAAATGTTAGCTATTATTATTGTAAGCACCTACTTATTTACATGTTGCCTCCCATATTAGAATGTAAGCTCCTTGAAGGCAAGGACTTTTTTTTATACCATTTTTGGATCCCTAGCAATTAACACAGTGTTTGGCATATAGTAAGTGTTAAATACATTTTTTATTAATTTATTTTGATTTATCAACAATTACTTCCATAAGCTTTTGAGTTTTAAATTTTTCTCCCCCTCCCTCCCCAAGATGGCACACAATCTGATATAGGCTATACATATACATTCATATTAAACCTATTTTCACATTAGTGATGTTGTAAGGAAGAATTAGAACCAATAGGAGGAACCACAAGAAAGAGAAAACAAAACAAAACAGAAGAAAAAAATAGCAAATAGTATGCTTTGATCTGCACTCAAACTCCATAGTTCTTTCTTTGGATGTGGATAGCATTTCCTGTCATGAGACCTTTGGAGATGTCTTAGATCCTTGCATTGCTGAGAAGGGCTAAGTCTATCAATGTTAGTCATTGAGCAACGTGGCTGTTACTGTGTACAACATTCTCCTGATTCTTCTCATTTCACTCTGCATCAGTTAACATAAGTCTTTCCAGGTTTTTCTGAAGTCTACCTCATCATTTCTTATAGCACAATAGTATTCCATTACATTCATATACCATAACTTGTTCAGTCATTCCCCAACTGATGGGCATCCTCTCAATTTCCAATTCTTTGTCATCACAAAAAGAGCTGCAAAAGTATTTTTGTACATGTGCATCTTTTTCCCTTTTTTATGATCTCTTTAGGATACATACTTAGTAGTGGTATTGCTGAATCAAAGAATGTTCACAGTTTGGTTGCCCTTTGAGCATAGTTCTAAATTGCTCTCCAAAATGGTTGGATCAATTCACAACTCCACCAACACTGCATTAGTGTTCCAATTTTCCCACATCTTCTCCAACATTTATCATTTTGTCATGTTGGCCAGTCTGATAGGTGTGATGTAAATATATGATTTTTTAATTGATTAAGTAGATCCAGACAAGAATTCAAACACTCAGAATTATTGTTAATCTAGGGTGGCAGTGTGCTTAATTTGCAATTGACTCCCACCACTGGTATGTGTTGACATTCTGGGTCTGTCCCTATGGAGTTTCAACATTCCAGGGTTCCTCTGTATCCCATGGATAATGCCTCTTGAGGTCCTTGAGTCTCTTCTTCTAGCTGGGAAAACTATACTTCCCAGTGTCCCCCTGTCCCAGTATAGGGCTACTCTTTGTTGTTTTGTTGTGGAGTTGTTTCACTCATGTCTGACTCTTTGTGACTCCATTTAGGGGTTTCTTGGTGAAGATTCTGCAGGGGTTTTGTTGTTTCTTTCTCCAGCTCATTTTACAGATGAGGAACTGAGGCAAACAGGGTAAAGTGACTTGCCCAGGGTCACACAGCTAGTAAGTGTCTGAGGCTGGATTTGAATTCAAGAAGAGGAGTCTTCCTGACTCCAGGCCCAGAGCTCTATCTACTGTGTCACCTAGATGCTCAGGGCTATTCTAGAAAATAATTTTTCTGCTTGTGGCCTATATCAAAGAGAGGGTTATTTTTATTATGACATTTTGGTTTATAGGTCCCTGGTAAAAATGCATAGTCATTATCTCTGCAATAATAGCAATATCTCATAGTTAAACAGCCTATTTTAATTCCCAGAAAAAATTTGTATAATTTTGGAGTATGGAAGAATCACAGAAATATGGAATTTGAGAGTTGAATGGGACAAAAAAGTTCATCTTGTCCAACTCAAACATCAATCAATCAACATTTATTACACACCTACTGTGTTCCAGGCACTGTGCTAAGATCTAGGGATACAAAAAAAGGCAAATAAAATCCTTGCCCTCAAGGAGCTTACAATTTAATGAGAGAGACAACATGTAAACAAATATCTACAAACAAGCTATATTCAGGAGAAATTGGAAACAACAGAGGAAAAGCACTAGAATTAAGAGGGATTGGGTAAAGCTACCAGTAAAAGTTATTTGTTGTTGTTTATCCTTCATTCTTTTTCCCCCCTGGATTTTTGGTGAGGCAATCAGGGTTAAGTGACTTGCCCAGGGTCACACAGCTAGTAAGTGTCAAGTGTCTGAGGCTGGATTTAAACTCAGGTCCTCCCTGACTCCAAGGCTGGAGTTGTATCTACTGCGCCACCTAGCTGCCCCTGCCCTTCATTTTTGAACAGGACCTATGACGTCAGGCAGCCGATGTCTTGAGTTGCAAGTGAATTAGATTTAAGTGAGCCAGAGCTGTGCAAAGTCATCAGTCTCACTGTCTCCTTCAGGGTCATCTGAGTCCAGCAAGACACAGATCAAGATGAGTGGAGATGGCCCCCAATGCAGTTGGACGATTCAATGTTTTACAAATTTGTTCTATCTTTTTTATACACTGTAATAATATGCATATGTGTGTGTACATATATTTTATTTCCCCCCAATTACATGTTAAAACTTTAAACATTTTTTAACGTTTTTAAAAAAAGTTTTGAGTTCCAAATTCTATCCTTCCCTCCCTCTCTCACCTTCCCACTCTCTGAGATGGTAAGCAATCCAATATGGTTTATACATATACAATCATGTAAAACATTTCCATATTAGTCATTTTGTATGAGAAGACTCAAAAAAGAATAAAACAAAGAAAGTGAAAAATAGCCTGCTTCCGTCTGTATTCAGATAGTATCAGTTCTTTCTCTGGAGATGGATAGCATGCTTCATCATAAGTCTTTTGGGATTGTCTTGGATCATCATATTGCTGAGAACAGCTAAGTCATTCACAGTTCTTCATTGTACAATATTACTGTTACTGTGAACAGTGTTCTCCTGGTCCTGCTCACTTCACTTTGCATCAGTTCATGTATGTCTTTCCAGGTTTTTCTGAAATCATCTTGCTTGTCATTTCTTATAGCACAATAATATTCCATCATAATCATATATCATAGCTTGTTTAGCCACTCCCCAATTGATGGGCATCTTCTTGATTTCCAATTCTTATTCACTACAAAAAGAGCTACTGTAAATATTTTTGCACAAATAGGTCCTTTCCCTCCCTTTTTTGATGTCTTTGGGGTATAGATTTAGCAGTGGTATTGCTAGATCAAAGGGTGTGCACAATTTTATAGCCTGTTGGGCATAGCTCCAAATTGCTTTCCAGAATGGCTGGATTAGTTTACAATTCCGCCAACAGTGCATTAGTGTCCCAGTTTTCCTACATTCCCTCCAACATTTATCCTTTTCTTTTTTAATCATATTAGCCAATCTGATAGATATTAAGTAGTACCTCAGAGTTTTAATTTGCATTTCTCTAATCAATAGAGATTTGGGAACATTTTTTTATATGCCTGTAGACAGCTTTGATTTCTTTGTCTGAAAACCACCTGTTTGTATGCTTTGACCCTGCCTATCTTTTTAAAATAAACAAATGCTTTTAAAAATATCACTATCACTTCCTCACTCCCCAATAGAACAATAACTTGAAATAATGGCTGACATTTGTAAAATGCTTACTATGTGCCAGGTACTATGCTAAGTGCTTTATAAATATTATCTCATCTGATCTTCATAACAACCCTGAAAGGTAGGTGCTGTTATTATCTCCATTTAACAGATGAGGAAACTGAGGCAAACAGAGGTCATACAGCTAGTTTACATTTATTATTTTGAAAATTGCTTATTTGTGTATTTTGGTTACTATTGGAGAATGGAGTTTTTTTCTTACATATTTGTTTTATATTTA
Source organism: Vombatus ursinus (assembly GCF_900497805.2). Classification (NCBI taxonomy): domain Eukaryota; kingdom Metazoa; phylum Chordata; class Mammalia; order Diprotodontia; family Vombatidae; genus Vombatus; species Vombatus ursinus. Next base: position 6,345,231 of record NW_020950239.1, on the reverse strand, counting down.
TCTTATATATCAGACCATGATAAACCATAATGATAATAGCTAGCTAGCATTTATATAGCACTTTAAGGTTTGTAAGACTCTTTACACCTTAACTCACTTGATTCTTACTGTAAGTCTGCAAAGTAAGTGTGATAGTGTGATTTATTATCCCCACTTTACAGTTGAGAAAACCGAGGGTGAGAGATGCTAAGTGACTTGCCCAGAGCCATACAACTGAAGTAAATATCTGAGGCAGTATTTGAACTCTGGTTTACCTGATTCCAAATTCAACACTTTAGCCATTCTGCCATCTAGCTGTGAGAATTTTTTTTCTCAGTTCAAAGCTTTTTTCCCCCCCATCTATATTGACTTTCCTTATACAAATGATTTTTAATTTTGTGTAATCAAATTGTCTCTTTTGTCTTTAATGCTAACCTTGATCTCTTACTTCATCAAGAATATCTCTCTTGTGACTGTATGCAAATTTCATTGAGCTTGTTTGTCGGTAATTATGTAATCAATCATTCAGTCCATGAGCAATATTCAGGGTGCTGAGGATGCAATGACAAAAATGAAACCATTCCCCATTTCCATGAGTATCTTTTTCACACACAGTTTATTGGAAACACAGCCATATATTGGAATGAAGTTTCTGCAGCTCAGATCACAGGACTTAGATCAGAACTTTTCTCACTAGTTTCCAAGAAGGTCATGAAAGGATTCACATTTTAGGAAGCTAGTAAAGGAGAAAATATATCAAAGACACCCTTAAAACTATTGTCTGGTAGGCTAGGGAAAAGGAAATAAAGTCCTGTAAAAAAAAAGAAAAGAAAGAAATATCTTTAAAGGAAAAAGCTCTGACCGTAGAACCAATCAAAAGATGATTTATTGTCGGGGTAAGAATCTAAGAGTAGGCAAATATTCACATAGAAAATAGATGATGGGAACTTTGGTAATGAAATCACTGATGGTAACTTGGGGACATTTTTGAAATAATTTAAGCAACAGGGGTGAAAAGAGTATTATGAAAGGTTTAAGAATTTAACAATAAGTTCACTGTTTATTTTGAAAGAAATATATTTGGGAAAAAAGTAGTAATATTTGAAAATTGTAGCAATATTGTTGAGCAGTCCAAAGATAAAGAAATTAACATATTTACAAAATGAATTCTCTGCTGGGCCATAGTTATAAAAGTTACTTCCTTCCATTCTCCTCTATTAAAAAAATGATGTGACATTTTATATTTAGATCACATATCCATTTGGATCTCTGCATAGTTCCATTCCAGGGGTTCTTTGTGATCTGAAGATGACCCTGGATTCTTGAGAGTATTTTAGTGGATTGACAGCTCTATTAGCCTTTTGCCATTCTGGAAAGGCTGTGAGTATAGTCCTAAAAACACAATAAGTCTGCTTTCCAAGGACCAGCCTTGCTTACTTAGAAGTTTGTCACTGTTGGTGTGGTCACTTGGTGATGAATTCTTCTGCCATGGCAACCCATGAAACAAAGAAAAATATAAAATGGACCTCAATCCTACTTCATCAGGGAGAGAAGCAAAATAATGAGAAAGGAGACAGAGGGTACTAAGAATCATGGAGTTTTTAGACCACCTTTGTAGTTTAAATTAAACATAGATATAATAAATGTAAGATCTTCTGTCATGGGAAGTTAAAGCCTTAGAGGACAATGACTCCTAGGTTCTCAGAGAAGAAATTAAGGAGTTGGATTTTATCATGGGTCTATAGGCCCATGGTTATTTCATAAGACATTTGGTCATATTATATTAAATTTCCTTATTTCATCTGGGCTTATATTTTGTATGCAGCTAGTTATTAACACCTGAAGCTAGATATTTACATACTTACATATGCAGCTAGATATTTACATATTTCCCCAATTAGAATGGAAGCTCCTGTTTGTAAAAAAGACCGTTATGAAAACAATTGTAATTTATATACCAATGTCTGTTGTAGAGGATGAAGAAGAGGAATTCTACGAAGAACATAGGAACCTTCAGATTACGTCAATGTATATTTTGATAATTGATGACTCCATGCAAAAAAATGAGATGGAAAAGATGATGGGAAATATTGATCAGGAATAAAGAATGAGAGAAGCCAAAGTCTGGTAGAGTATGTGGAAACTTCATTCCTATATATGAAAGACAAAGCCTCATGTTTCTTGGAATGAAAGTTGAAAGGGATTGGATATGGTAAGAATTGAATAACTTCCCTCCAAATGAAACTATATTTAACAGTCACAAACAACTCATTATTGATATGAATCATTTCTGGACCAGTACTCTGTGTGGGGTCAGATCACTGACTTGTTAGATCTAAGATCAAATTAAAACAATGCTAGACATACTATTTGCTCTTTTTTCTTCATTTTGTTTTGTTTCTTCTTTTTTGTGGTTCCTCCTATTGGTTCTAAATCTTCTATACAACATGGCTAATGTGAAAATATGTTTAATAGGAATGGATATGTAGAGCCTATATCAGATTGCATGCTGTCTTGAGGAAGGAGGTGGGGAGGGAAGGGGAGAAAATTTAAAACTCAAAAGCTTAATGAAGTGAATGTTGAAAACTAAAAATAAATTAATAAAAAAATAAAAAATAGATGCTAGAAGAAAAAATGAAAATGAAAAAAGATACTGTGTACCTTGAAAAATAACTCGAATCTGACCTATTTAAAAATACTGATGCAAAAATGGGATATATGCTGATGCAAAAATGGGATTTAGGTGGAGGAAAAACACTGACATTGCTTACAATACTTTCATGCAGAAGTTTAACCAATGTAAATCAGTTGATTGAGGAGACCAAAACATCCTAAAAATCAAGTCAGTCAGCAAATATATGTTACTTGGCTAAATGGAAACATATAGAAGCCAAGGGCAACAATGGTTTTGAACACATAATCATTTGTAAATTTTATGAAGAAGTATGAGAAGATTAAAAGAGAAAAAGAATGAAATACAAAAGTAGTTTAGAGAAATCTTGGTGAGACAACCAAAGAATAAAAATTATCCAGAGGGTCTTTGAGGATAGAGCTGGGAGGAGGACAATAAAAAGATGAAAGATGGAAAAAATCTGCAAAAATTTTCATGCCAAACTTTTTTTTCCGTGAGGAAGAGTGGAGCCATCATACTTGGACTCTCACTTCAGAGTCCCAGATATGCTTATAAAAAGAAGTAGAAAAAGAACTAATGAGAACAAAGATGGTAAACCAGTTGGACCAGACTAAAGATACTTAAAGAAGATTCATGTTGGAGAGGACATAAAAATTGCAATAGCATTGAAAGATCAATTCTCAGTGTATCTGAAGTAGGGAAAACAAAAGGTGTTTAAAAAAATTCAGATATAAAAAAAGTCATAGAGAATATAGAACTACTAACAGCTGAATGGATTAAAGAGTGGAGGGCCTGGAGTCATGAAAGTTTGAATTCAAATCTGACCTTAGACACTAATTGTGACCTGGGGCAAGTCATTAACCTCTATCTATCTGTTTTCCCAACTGTTAATTGTGAGGATTAAATGAGGTAATATTTATAAAACACTTAGCAGAGTGCCTGACATATAGTAGGTACTTAATAAGTGTTTGTCCCCTTCCATCTCACTAATAACCTATTTTCCTAACTATATGACATTTTAACAGAATTTTCTAAACATACATTGAGGGAATGGGCAGGCTTTCACAGTTGAAATACCCCAGTAGATCACATCTTTATCAACACACATTTAAAGAAACTGCAAGATCCTGTTATGTTTATTGACTACTAAAAAAATTAATTGGGTTAAACAATACTCTTCCTTAAAGATTATTCTCTAATAAGTTGTCTCCTATGCATGTCAAAATTATGTGAGAATCTTTGAGACATATAGAGGAAGTTTCCTTATTATTATTACTATCACTTTGATCATTAACACTAAGCAAAGCACAAAATAGGGAAATATGTACTGACAAAAGCATTCACCATAACCACTAGGAGATCTGGAGCACAAAGTTAAGGGATTTTTGATAGATAGTGAAATCCTCCAGATACTCCTATTAGTGGATGGCATTGTATGAATGGTATCTAGCTCCAGAACATTGGAGAGACAGCTGGATGAGATCCACAAGCACTCAAAAGAATTTGGCTTAACTACACACACACACACACACACACACACACACACACACACACACTCGACCAAGTGGATAAAGAATGTCTTTATCAACAACCTGTACAATTTGTCCAACCTCAACCAATAGGCATTTATTAAGAAGCTACTATGTGTTAGGCACTGTGCTAAGTGCTAGAATCAGACACTCCAAATGGAGAGTGGGTTGGTACTAAAATGAATCAGGAGGTGTTGAAAAGGCAGTATTGCCCTTACAAAATTGCAGTCTGTTCAGTGACTTTAAATTTCTCCTTGAAGCAAGGGTTTATCTTTTTGATACCAATATTCTACTGGTATTTCTGTATGGTTGTGATTCATCAAACAATATAGTGTGTGAAAAATTAAGACTGAATATTACTCAGATGGCAATGGAGAGGCAGGTAGTGAGTAGGCACAAGTTACAACACTTTACATAGAAAACCTAAAGTAAATACTGTCATCAAGTAAATGTGTGAATAAAAAGGAGGGTTGGTGACATGATAAAAGCAAACAATAACCAATGGTCAGCTCACAGGTTCCACTGGCACCCTTGTGATGTCAAGGGGAAATGAGAAAGATCCTTAGCATGTTGAATCAGAATCTTATGGGAGGATGGGGACAGGAATTACACAGAATGGGTGGGCAAAGATGGTATGAAATCTGCTAAGTTGAAGGTTACATTTTCACCAATGAGATCACAGATCTATTTGAGAATCTGGCTACCCACTGGAAGCTTACCATGGCATAGAGTGGCCGAAGCTGGTCTAAACCTCATTTCTGCTAAATTGTTTCCCATTTTTCCCAGTAGTTCTCATCAAACAAAAAATCCTTGCCATAGTGGTTGTGTTCTTAGATTTATCGAGCAGCTAATAGCTAAGTGGCTTGGTGGATAGAGTGCTGGGCCTGGATTTAGGAAGACACATCTTCCTGAATTCAAATTCATCCTCAGACACTTACTAGCTGTGTGACCCTGGGCAAGTCACTTAACCCTGTTTGCCTCAGTTTCCTCATCTGTCAAATAAGCTGGCAAAGGAAATGGCAAGCTGTTCCAGTATCTTTGCCAAGAGAACCCCAAATGGAATCACAAAGAGTCTGAAACAACTGAACAACAAATTTAAGTCATTCTTTGAAAGTTCAATTGGTAAGACATTAAATCTGTAAGTTAATTTAGGTAGGATCATCATTTTTATTATATTGACATATCCAATGCCAAACTGTATATCTCTCTAATTATTTGCCTTCCTTTATTTCTAGAGAGGATTTTGATGGTGTGTTTTGTCATCTTGAATGTCTTAGTAAATTAATTTTGTTGTGTTTTACACATATTCTGGGTATTTTGGATGCAATTTCAATTCAGAAAGCCTGATGATTTTTTGCAGCCTTATCTTAGTATCCTCATATATTACTGAAGCAATTAATTTTCAATTTTATATTGACTCCCTGTGTAAATCAGAATATTATCTGCAAATGGAGATAATTTTGACTCCTTTTTGATGATGTTTATTCACTTAGTTTATTTTTCTTGTCTTATCTGTATGGTTAAGATTTATGAAACAAAATCAAATAGCAAGAGACAGCATGATGCAGTAAATGAAAAGCTGGCCTTCATCTTCGTCTTCACAGCCATGAAGCCCTGACTTGGACGCATATTGACTGTGTGATCCTAGGCAAGTCAACTAACTTCTCAATGCTCTAGGTCGATGGTATCAAATCAAATAGAAATGGGGCCACTAATCCATGCATAAGGACTCTTGGGGGCTGCATATTGACTTAGCTTTAAAATGTGATATTATCTATGTTTTATTGGATTTTTACTTATTTTATTACATATTTCTCAATGATATTTTAATTTGGTTCAGGCTGTACTTGGGAGTGTTGTAGGCTGTAGACAACCCTCTAAGACTGTGGGTTGTAGAAAAGAGCTGGGCTCTATTGGTAGAGGGAGACTTTTCCCTATCTGCCCCCAAATCACAGGTCCATTCCCTATCTCTTTCCTTATCAGATGAACACCGACACTCACCATCCTTGATTTATTCCTGATTTTATTGGAAAGGCACCTACCATGTCTCTGTCCAATAATACTACCTCTTGGTTTTGGGCTAGATAATGTCCTCATACTGCATTCAGGAGGCGGGTCCCTGAGTAGGGCTCCTTGTACCTGCTCTTCTCATAGTCCATTTGCTAGGACTGTCTTCCTTTCTACTTTTTCCTGTTGGGTATGGCATTATTTTTTTTTAATGGAAAAGTCACTCTGCCACAAGATGCCATTGTCAGGAGGGGATGGGAGGAAAAAGAAATGCTCCCTTCTTTCACCCTGCTGTATGCTGAAGAGGCACAAGGAAAATTGTAGAGAGCAATGCCTCTCAAGAGTGGTTGCACCTCTTGCATCGATTGAGGAGCTTTTCCCACACCTGCTTTACAAATACAACAAGGGGGGAGGAGAGGTTTGTTTTTCTTTTAATCAATCATTTTAAATTTAAATTTACTCTCTTCAGGGACCAGGTTGGTGTGTACAATGAAGAGTGTGTTTCCTAATTTGGGGAACATTGGTGTTCTTTGATCCTTGTTAATCGATGTTAATTGGTATATCCCCTCACTTGAGTACTTCATCACCCCTGGAACTGGTCCCTGGCTCTGCATGATTAACCCTACCCTTCTGGACCTTCCCAACAGAGACCTTCTTATTGTCCCCTTTCCTTACTTACCTGCTCAGAAATCTCTTAGAATCCTTAGTCTTTTTCAATGCTTGGCTCATGTACCAGCTCCTCCAAGAGGCAGTGATGAGCAGCTAGTGCCCGTCCCTCCCCTCAAATTACCTTGTGTTTACTTAGATATATTTTGATTATAAATATGAAAATACACACACACTCAATATGAACATATACCTGTGTATGTGTGTGCATGTGTGCATGTGTATTATACACACACATATATAAAATATAGAAATACACACACACACACACACACACACACACACACACACACACACAAGGCACAGAGCACCTAAGTCCATTTATTGCCCCCTTCCTCTCTTTGCCGTCTGCGGAGCAGTTTGCTGAGTTGATGTGGCAAGTGATGTCTTGCCCTCGAGTGTTGTTTTCATGTTTTCACAAACTCGTGCTTCAAATGAGTTAATTTTTTTTTGGTAACCTATATTCAATTTGGTTCATTTTAATTTGGCATGTTTATTAAATATATACAAGCATTTATATGTCTGTCTATCTATCTGTATGTATCCACATAAACCTGTATATACAAATATCTTTATCTCTATCTACATATATCTCTCTCTATATATATACCTCCTCTCTTTCTGTGTATATATGTATATATATATATATACATACACACACATATAGCTCCCTATATATAGCTATATATATTTATATACATAAAATCTAGGTGGTACAGTGGATGGAGTGCTGGACTGGCAGTCAACTCAATGGAAGATGAGTCTTCCTGACTCCAGGCCCAGGGCTCCATGCCTATGGTGCTCCACCCTGCTGACCTGGACCTCCTAATTAGCCTCCCTGATTGTTACTTTTTCTAATCCATCTTTCCACACAATTGGCTAAATAATTGTGTTGATTTGAGCTATGTCACTGCCCTGCTCAAGAAGCCCCTTATTTCCTATAGCATAAAATATTCTCATCTTGACACCTGAAGCCCTCCACAGTCTGGCTCCATTCTGCTTTTCCAGATTTATTTAACATCACCTTTCTTCATGCCCTCTACACACTTGACTCAGAATTTCACCTCGCTCCTTTTTGCCTTTGCTGGGGCTATCTCACATACCTGGAGGGCTCTCTTTCCTCATCTCTGCCTCTCAAGAGCTTTAGCTTTGATCAAGGCTTAGCTCAAATGCCAGTTCTGTAGGAAACTTATTTCTGACCCCCTCAATGGTTAACTCCCTTTACCCCCTCAAGTTACCTTGCATCGTGGGTGCGTAACTAGTAGAATGTAAAGCCCTGGAGGGGAAGGACTGTCTTTCATTGTGCCTCTACTTCTAACTCTGTGTCTTATATGTCATAGGCACTTAATAAATGCACGCCAAATGAAAATGAACCGAATTGAACATAAGCTATCAAAAACTCGTTTGAAGTATGATGTATTTATCAAGATGTGAAAACAATACCCCAGGGCAGGACATCACTTGCCCCATCTATTCAACAAAACACTCAGAAGAGAAGAGGGGCAGCAAATATATGGACTTAGGAGCCCTTTCTTTGCCTCTTTGTCTTTCAGGAAAGAGGTCTGGTTTGATTTATAAGGCTGTAATTTACTTCAGCATCTGGTGACACAGGGGCTGGGAAGGTTTAGGAGAGTGGAAGGTCTGGCTGATGTTTCATAATTAAAACTGACAATCCTTGGAAAGTATGTTTAGCACTGCTCCATCCCCAGTGAAAAGGAAACAGAAAGGTCCCAAATGCCTTACAAAGCTAGAGAGCTACATCCCAAGCCAGAGGGCTGGAGCACTGGGGAGTGTCCTTTCCAACATGCCCTTATGGAAGTTGTAAAAAGAAATAGGTAGAGGTCAGGGGCAAAATTTACCTTTTGGTCATGCCTCAAGGAATTTCTGAAACCTTCTTTTACCCAAAAAGGAAAAGAGAAACTGACCCAGATGCTTATCCTTCAGCACATCACCTCATGTTTCCATTTCAAATGCCCCTTTGGGTTTATTTGGAATAAATACTGAATAAATGATTTTTAAAAGGAATTAGGCAATTTGGTTTTAAAATATCAGCTTCCCTGTAGAGTTTGCGATGCTTTGACAAGTAGAGGACCGGCTTTCTTCGGTGACAGAGGGGCTCTAGAGACATGGAGGAGAGACAATATACCTAGTTGTCTTGGCCAAGGGGAACCTGTTCCATGTGCGTCTTCTTCACCCAGGAAGAGTCAATGGTGACTTCTGGCAGAACCTCCTGATGAGTTCCATATGTTTGTCCAAGGGCCTTGAGAAAGGGGCAGCTCGGTGGCACGGTGGATAGAGCACCGGCCCTGGATTCAGCAGGCCCTGAGTTCAAATCTGCCCTCAGACACATAACACTTACTAGCTGTGTGACCCTGAGCAAGTTACTTAACCTCATTGCCTAACCAAACAAAAAGAATTAACCAAGGGGCTTGAGAGAGGTGTTCCTGGATCTCAAACTCCTGGCTACCTACTCCCTTTTCTATTTCCTTTCCTGAATATGAATCAGAGACTGTATTTCCTAAGAATGGACCACAAGATGGCAACTGTCAAGGAACTGATAGAGAACTTTCAGAAGCAGGTGGCCTGAGGAGAGATCCTGAGAGAGGGCCATCCCAACCTTGGGGATTACTAGATAAGCAGTCCCAAACTTGAGAGTTCCTGAATGTGAGGCTTGGTGCACCATGATTCTTCAACAGTGTGCTTCTTGAATAAGGAAGAGGATTGCCTTCAAGACTCCTGAAACTGAAGAACTAATGGTGAGGTAACAAGAGATTTGGATTTACCATGAGTTACTTGGACAATGCAAGTCTGATGAGAAGAGGATTGCTTGTTCAGCAGCCCCCCCAAAGTCTATTTTCCTTCTGGGGAACCTAAGCTTCACAGTTGTACTATAAGTCTTGTGGAGATTATACAGGAATCAATGGGAAAGAACTTAGTGGAATGTTAAAGGATTGCTCTGATAACAAACCCAAGTGCTGTTTCCTTTTTAAGGTGTCAATGAGATGTTTTAATGCTTTATCAAATGGGATAATATTTGTAAAGTACGTAGCGTAGTGCCTGGCACAGAGTAGGTACTTGAGAAGTACTTTTTTTATTACCTTTGTGCCAAGCAGTCAATTAGCATTTATGGAGAGCCTACTGTGTGCCAGGCACAGTGCTAAGCATTGAGGATACAAAGATATTGGATTGGGTACAATGAAATGTTTAAAGAAATAATCTTGACTTTTGAGGAGCTCACAGCCTAATGAGGGGGAGACAACATTCAAATAACTGTGTGCAAACAAGAGATTTTATATATATATATATATATATATATGTATACACACACACACAGGGGAAGAGAGGAGAGAGAAATTGGAAAAGGGAGAACATCTCAGAAAGATGGCATTAAGATTCAGGAGGACTGGGAAAGGCTTCTTGCAGAAGGTGGGATTTTAGCTTAGATTTGAAGGGAGCCAGGGAAACTAGGAAGCAGAGATCAGGGGGAAGGAAAGTTTTCCAGGTATTAGGGACAACCAGTAAAAACATGTTTTATGTATCCAGGGTTCCTCTGAGTCCTTTGAATCATTTATATTTTCTGTGGAATGAAAAAAAGGCTGTCCTATGCCCGGTATACATTTAGTACCTTGAATACTTGTACAGGATCTAGGAATGGTTTTACCCATATTTTAGGAAACCCAGACAAGAGCTATGCTATGAGGATATTTTAAGATTTTCTTGTAATAAATGCAGGTAGGGGTAATAAACTGACAGAAAATGACCCCTTAGGGCTAGCTTCCAGGATCGATATGAGTCCTTGGGTAGGGGAAGGAAGATGTGAGGCCATGGGTTGTACTTGGCAACTGATTAGATATGGAGAAGTGAGGGAGAAGAAAGAGTAAAGGATGATTCTGAGGTTGGGAATTAGCATTACTAAAGAGGGTAATCCCATTAAATGAAATAGGGAAAATGTGGTAAAGGGCAGGTTTAGAGGGTAGATCCTGGGTTCCTTGTTGGACATATCAAATTTGATAAGCCTATGGGACATCCAGATAGAGTTGCCCAAAAGGTTGTTGGTGAAGTGGGACTTGAGTCCAGGAGAGAGGTTGGGGTTGTATATTTAGATTTAGCAGTCATCTAAATAAAGATGATGAGTTAACTCAGGAGAGTTCCATCTACTGACCTCATTGGCTTCTAAGTCCCAACCAAAATCCCATCTTTTATTGGAAGTCTTCCCGAAGCTCTCTTAATTCTAGTGCCTTCCTCCGTGTGTAATTTGCTTTGTGTATGTTTGTTTTCAAAGAAAGTTTTTAAAAAAATGCTTTTTTCTGTACTCAGAAATCATCAATTCTCTCTGAAGGTGGATCTCATTTTTCGTCATCAGCTTAAAAAATTTTTTTAACACAATACATTAACTTATAACTCCTGTTATGCTCTCTTCGGAGTTTGAAACTTAAAATAACAAAATAGGAGACATTTTGTGAGACTACTGAATCAGAATTTCACTTTCACCAAGTGCTGAACAGTTCCCTCAAGTAAAATGTCCCTTGCAAGGCAGACCCAAGGACTGGGCTGCCCTCAGTTCCTTAATGGAAAGTCCCAGAAAGAGAGAGTTCTAAACCACATATTCTCAGAACAAAGGGGGGATTCACTCCCTGTAAGGTCTTCTGAGTGGGTTATCCCCTGGTTTTAGTGGCCAGCCCTGGATGTTGCTAGCTCCCCCAGCCTCTGTCATGGGTGGGGGAGGGGTGAATGGTCCAAAGCACCAAGCTGTTCAGCTCCAGGCCAGCCCACGGGCCCCACTGAAATGGGTAAAGGGACCCTGCTCCAAAGACAATATGTGTGGCACTGGAAGGGGTCAAATTCCAGGCATGCTTCATAAGTTGTACAGTTAATTCTGCTATGAAGTGACATATATTTCCCAAAGCATCCTGCATTGAAAGTCACAGAGCTTATGGAGAAAATAGGGTTAGGGGCACAACGCTCAAAAACTTCATCTGTGACACATGAAAAGAAAATATAGGAACCTAATAAAAACAGTAGCACAGTTTTAGACATGCTCAAACATAGTACAATAAATAAAGGCCTGTACCAAGGCTTTGGGCTACTGCTTGGCCTGTACCTGGAGGCTGCAGGAGAAAGATAGGTAGGCTGCTACTCCAGGCCTCACACTGGAGGCCTTGGCAGAAGTGGGTAGGGTGGGGCTGGTGCAGATCAGCCCTGCTCTGCTTACAGCTCCTACTGCATTAGAAGATATACAAAGAAATATGGTCCTTTACCCTGATAGAGACCAGACGCTTGCTTGAGGAAGTGCTCAGGGTTGCAGCTTCTGAGTCATTGTGAAGTAGGACAGTTTTCTTTGTTCCTTTGTTTTTTGCAGAAGAAATTGAGTAGAAGCAAACTTGACATTTGAGTTATGTTTGAAATGTTCCCTGATATAGCAATCAAGCTGGATCAAATTCGTGTTTTCAAGACACATGTGACAGCAGAACCAATGGTGTTCTTTGTTGTTGTTGAGTTGTTTTTTAGGCACGTCCGACTCTTCATGACCCAGTTTGGGGTTTTCTTGTCAAAAGTGTCGCTTGTCAAAGTGGTTTTCCATCTCATTTTATAGATGAGGAAACTGGGGCAAACAAGATTAAGTGACTTGCCCAGGATCACCCAGCGAGTAGGTGTCTGAGGCCGGATTTGAGTTCAGGAAGATGAGTCTTCCTGACTCCAGGCCCAATACTCTATCCACTGTGTCGCTGAGCTGCCTGTACTCTAGCCAAAGCTAAACCGGGGGTGGGGAGGGGACTGGTACTTTGTTTAGAAATTGTTGTACTTTGATTACAAAGGAAATTGTAAAACTTTTACAAGAACAAAAATCAATGCAACTAGGATTAAAGGACAACTGTCAGTTGGAAAAAAATGTCTTTCCATCAAGTACCTGAGAGTCCAATATTCAAATATAAATGAAATTAACCCAAATCTATAAGACCAAGAGTCATTCCACAATGGGGAAGTAGTCAAAGGATATGAACAAAACATTTTCAGGAGGGAGTTCTAAATTATTAACAACCATATGTAAGATTGCTTCAAATTACTAAATAAAAAAAAAAAGGTTGAGTTTCACCTTATGTTCGGTAAATTGGCAAAGATGACCAAAAGCAAAATGTGCATGGGGCAGCTCGATGACTCAGTGGGTAGAGCAGCAGGCTTAGAATTAGAAAGAGCTGAGTTCAAATCCAGCCTTAGATACTTACTAGTTGTGTAACCCTGGGCAAGTCACTTAACCTCTGCCTGTGTCAGTTTCCTGATCTGTAAAATGGGGATAGGCATCTGGGGCCATCTCCAGTCATCCTGATCTATATCTTGCCACTGGACCCAGATGACTCTGGAGGAGAGAGTGAGGCTGGTGACCCCCATAACTGTGCCTCACTTAAATCCAACTCACTTGCAAGTTAAGACATCACCTTCCTGGTGTCATTGGTCCTCTTTGAGAAAGGACAACAATAAAAACGAACAACAAAATGGGGATAGTAATAGCACTTCCCTCCCAGGGTTGTTGTGAAGATCAAATGAGATAATATTTGTAAAGCACTTAGCGTATGGGAGGCACTATGGAAATGTTTATTTTCTTCCAGCCATAGTGAATTTCCGAAGGGCTGTAGAAAGACAGCCCTTCCATGAATACACTTGGTCTGGAAAGTAATTTGGAATATGAGAACAAAGTGATTAAAATGTCATCCTTTGACTCTAAGAGCTCACTGCTAGATACAGGTTCCCAGGAGGTCAGTGGTAGAAAGAGAGGTCCCAGAAGCTCCCAAATATTTATAGAAGCACATTTTGAAGTAGCAAAACACAACAAAACTGGAAACAAATACCTTGAAAAATATAGAACAGCAAATATCTGGAAACAAAAGAGATACCCGTCAGTTGGGGAATGCTAAATAAATCATGGTGCAAAGATATAATGGAATATTTTATATTGTATGAAACAATGAAGATGATGAATAGAGGGAAAGATGAGGAGATGCAGAATGAAATAAGCAAAAGAAGGAAAACAGTATATATTGCTAAAACCATATAAATGGAAATACCTTTTTGTAAACCCCCAAAACAGAATGGGCTACATTGCCCTTGAAGAAGCAATAACGAGCATCACACATACTATCATGCTCAGTTGTTTGTTTTGCTGAACTGCTTTCCTTCCTCCAATTCTTATTCTTTTTTATTCCTTCCTTCCTTCCTTCCTTCCTTCCTTCCTTCCTTCCTTCCTTCATTTATATATTTATGGCAAGGGTAGGGAGAAAGAAACTGAGATGTGAATATCAATATGGAATTAAAATAAAATTTGAAAAGATGGGAAGGAATGGATTGGTTGTGTTCTGTACTGAGGCAAAACATACTCCCATTTAGGAGAGGACAGATTCATTGATATATTGGCATATTTTTATTTGAATGTGTAACATTTCTTTCAGATTTATTTTCCCTGAAGTGTTTCAAAGTAAGAAGATAGACCTAGGGTCTACCTGATTCTGTTACCTATTACCTGTGTGACTATGGATGGGAAAGTCAATTTTGCTGAGCTTCAATTTTCCCATCTGTAAAATGGGATAGTTCTTAAACTAATTCCCTCATAAAACTGTTGAGAAGAAAGCACTTTGTAATTATAAAACACCATATAAATATTTGTTATTATTATAATCTATCTTTCACGTGTATTTTTCTTTTATCTGCCTTGTCTACTTTTTTCATTTCTTTCCTCAAAAACCATCTTGTCTTTTCTTTTTTCTTCTGTTCTGTCTCTTTTCCCTTATAAATTTTAACCACTAGTAAGTGGACAGATGACTAAGCAGCTATTACTGAATAGGGAGCATAAAAAGAAGATGGAATTATATCATTAACATATGGAACTTGGAAGTATAGGCAAAGCACACTGTCCACTGTCATAAGAACTAAGTCTTCACTGGACAGCCCCAAACCCATCCATTATACATATTTTACATGTGTGTATTTTTCCAGAAAAGAAGGATAAAGATATCAAATGTTTATATTATCAGTGAATTTAGATTTTTGGCCACATGATTCCCAAAATATTTAGGATTTTTTTTTTGCATCTGGACTATGTTTACAAGTACTTTTCTGCTTATGAAAGAGAAAGAAAATATGGGGAAAAGAATGATGAATTGACTTTGAGGAAGGGTAATGAGCTGCCAAGGAAAAATTAATATATGATTTTAATTACTTTTTTAAACCTACCTGGATAGTGTGCTTACCTAAGAATCAGGAAGGTACAGGTACAGGTCTTGCCTCTGTTACATACTGGCTGTGTGAATCCTGAGTAAGTACCTTAACGTCTAGATGATCACCCCTCTCCAGCTCTCCAAGACTGTAGCTTGCTGAGAAATTGTTAATATGAATATGCACTGAGAGGGGGAGTTTCCTCATCCAGAGCTTCCTACACACATGAAACAATAATAATAATAATAATGTAATAACAGCTAGTAGTTATAAAACTTTAAGGTTTGCAAAGTGCTTTACGAACATTGTCATTTTATCCTCCTAACCTTGGGTGGTAATATTTATCCCCATTTTACAGATGAGGAAACAGAGGCAGACAGAGAGAGGTAAAGTGACGTTCCCAAACAGCTAGTAAGTGTCTGGCGCAGGATTTGACCTCAGTTCTTTCTGCTGTGAACACCCCAACTGCTTAAGTTATAGGTTTGAATACAAAAAACAGGTCAGGCATAGCCATTGTGGGGTGGTGCAGTCAGTAGGGCTGATCAACCAGTCCTTTTTACCTCCTTAATCCTCCTATTAATTCATTGCCTAGATTTCCTGATGTAAATGCTCCTTCTCTTTTCTGGGAAGTTGTAGCAAAGGATTTGTAATTCTCTCTATCTTTATCTCCAAGCCCCTAGCCTGACACAGAAGGAGCCAGATATCAAATGTTTATAATATCAGTGAATTCAGATTTTTGGCCACATGATGCCCAAAATATTTAGGATTTTTTTTTTTTGCATCTGGACTATGTTTACAAGTACTTTTCTACTTGTGAAAAAGAAAGAGAATATGGGGAAAAGAACGATGAACTGGTTTTGAGGAATTCTGGCAAAGCACAGTAATGTTAGATCTCTCTCTCTCTCTCTTTCTCTTTCCTTCCCTCTGCCCCCCCCAGAATGCTCCCCCCTCAATAGACTCCTCCTGATAAGTACACCCATATTAGTGTTTATAAAGATCAAGTGAATGTTTTAAACCAAGAAAAGCAAAGAGACTTTCCCAGTGGTCAGAGGGAAAGGTTTTAAGATTTAAGTTCAAGCCAAGGAGAGAAAGAAGCCACAGAACTGGCATCTTGGGATCTGTAGTATGAGACGGGGTTGGGATTTCACCAACACAATGCCATCAAACAAGGATCTTATTGGCAACATCACAATAGAAACAGCTTTTGTAGCGAGGGAGAGTTTACTTTTCGGCATTAACTCCCATCAGTTTTGGCCTTTAAAGATTTCAGTGAGAATGAAATCATAGAATGTCAGACCCAGAAGGCACCTTAGATCGCATCTCAGCCTGAACCCCTCCTTTTTCGGGTGAGGAATCTGAGGACCACAAGTGAAGGGGCTTGCAAGGCCCCTTACAACTAATTGTTCTGTGCAACTAATTGACTGAGAAGCTGGTACTGCTGTTGCCACTTAGCTATCTCCTGTGCATTCTCCGTGCTCTACATTCACTTTTTTCAAAGCCCTAAAAACGGTTTCTTTCCATCAATACCATTGCCTCATTGTTGCCAAAAAACCAAAAATTGGATAGAAAACAAATGACCATTAGATGTCATGTTGTCTATTCCCCTGCCTCTAACAGGTTTCACTTTACAGTGAAGGGAAGATCCCTGTAATATGGTATGAGGAGATATTATTTTTGCATAATAAAGCAGGGCACAGAGTGAAAAATTTTCATATTTTCCCAAAAGTAAGCTTTAGCAGAGTTCCTTAACTTTTTTTTTTGTGTTGTGGACTCCATTGGCAGATTGGTGAAAACTATGGATCCCTTCTCAGAATAATATTTTTAAATGCATTTTAAAAAATACATAGAATTCAAAGGAAAACAATTATGTTTAAATACAATTATCAAAATGCTTTAAAAAAAAGTTCACGGACCCCAGGCTATGGACCCATGGATTAGAAGGTAATTGTAATTTTTAACAGGAAATATTATGGATATAGTTCATTAAGTCTGACATTTAAGAATTAAATAATTTTCACTAGAAAAATCTTTTTTTAAGAGGCCTTCATTTTCTAACTCTATTTACCTTCTGTGTTTCTGCTAACTAGAGTGGGTTCCATGCAGTCTCTTGCTATGATAAACTCATGACTAGTATAGGGATGGTAAGCTCTACGCTCTTCTAATTTTTCACCCATGACTTAGGAAAAATAACGAGTAGCAAATGTTTTTCTCCCCTTGAATCACAATTGCATACAACAAGCATTATAGCTCCACCTACTGGGAAGGATTGACTTAAAAAATTAGAATTTTGATCTGTATGTCTGTTAATAACTAATATGGACCCACAATTTAATGCCAACAAACTAAGAATTCAAAAGAAACAGAGATTATATAAAATATAAGATACTCAAGTTAATGGATACCAAATGGAGTACTTAAGTAATCCAATTTTAGACAAGGAAATTGAACTAGTTAGCTATGAAAGAATTAACAAAGAAAAAAATATCTGGTCCAGATGGATTTACAGGAAAATTCTATCCAACTTTAAAATAATTAATAGCTACATTACATATATTATTCTCCCAAATTGGGAAAGAAAACTTTCTACCAAACTCTCTTTACAAGTCAGAGTCCTAATATCTAAACCAGGGAAGGATAAAACAAAGAAAGAGAACTATAAACCCAAGTCATTAAAGAATATTAAAAAATTTAAAGTTAAACCTTAGGAAAAAAATAATACAATGTTATCCAAAAAAATCATTCATGGTGATCAAGTTAGGTTTATGTCAGGAATGTAAGGATGGTTTGGCTTTAGAAAAACAATTATCCTAACTAATTATATTAAAAACTAAAGCACCTAAAACCACATGCTAATATCAATAAGTACAGAAAAGACCTTTGTCAAATTATAACACTCAGGTATGCTAAAAACCCTTTAAAGCATAATCATAACCTTTTTTTTTTACTATGATAAAATAATTTATATAAAACTATATTGTTGATACTATTTCCACAATGGTACCCTTCACTCCACTCACACAGTCATCACCCTGGTTCAGGCCCCTTTCACCTCTCACCTAGATAATCGTATAGGCTCCTAGTTGGTCTTCTTTCCTCAAATGTGTCCCCTCTTCAAGCCATCCTCTACCCAGATGAGTTTCCTGAGAGCCCCCATTTGGTTTTAAATAGAATATGATCAGTCATATATTCCCTGCTGAGTGATACAGTTGGAAATGAGTCATTGGTTGAAATGTCAAAGACAATATAAATGTGTATTAGAAAATTTAACTTACCTTTACTACACGTAACTTCTCTTTATAGTTTTCTTTTTTTAAAACCAGCTAGTATTTTTTAATTGTTTGAAACTGCATTTAAAGATGATTGGATGGAATACAGTTTTCAGAAAAACAAGGAAGGGAAAGGAATGCAATAAGATAGGAGGAAGAAAGGCTACTGATGAGATCACAGAGATGGTCTAGAGTAGAAAAGATCTTGAACCTTTTCCACTCACGACCCATTTTCCTCTGAGAAATTTGCATATGACCCCTGGTATATAGGTATCTAAAATAGATATACAAATCAAACACTTACTGATAATAAATCATAAAGAAATTTATTTTAAAACAATTCTTTAATTTTACCATTTCTTAAAGACTAAAGCAAATTTGCTTACTGAGGTGGATGTGCTTGTTTATTTTTACATAAATAATTAAATCTTGGCAGAATATTTGATACTGCAGGATGTAGAGCATCTTCAATGTTTTTCAGAGTTGATTGATATTTTGATTTTATAATCATCAATGCTGAAAATAATCATCAGTGTTGAGAATACTGCTTCGCATAAATACATAGTACAAAATGGCAGAAGCATTTTTAGGGCCATTTCAGAAATTGTTGGAAATTCTGTCCTGATCCCAAGTCAAAATTCCTTTAATGATGTTGTATGTAAAAACACCACAATTCATAACGTACATTAGTCTTGAATCTGAGCTGAGGTGTTTCTGGCAGCATTCCTTGATGTTGTGTGGTGTGATGGCATGCATACATAGTGCAAAGTGCGCATGTTGTGTGTTCAGAACCAAGGTTGCAGTGAAGTTGCATGATACAACATGGGCAAGTGCTGCCAGAAACACCTCAGATTCATTACGCATTTGATTTAAATTAATTTTTGGTTGTTGCATGTTCAAAAACCTTTTATTGTTGCCAAACTTTTCACAATCCCCATATTCAGTTATGCGATCCCATACGGGGTTGTGACCCACAGTTTAAGAAATGCTGGTCTAGAGCAGAGGTTTGCAGGATTCATGGATTGATTTGGGGGTATGTGTGGCATATGAGCGTGAATGGGGAAAATGACATTTTTCTATGCTAATCTTCAACTGAAATTTCACATTTATTTCAATTATTTTAAAACAATTTTTTTTGTGAGAGGTCCATATTTTTCATCAGACTGCAAAAGGGGTCCATGGCACCCAAAAATGTTAAGAACCCCTAGTCTGAAAAGAGAAGAGAAGAAGGCATGGGAAGAGCCTTGAGGCTCACCCAGAGTTAGGGGACTGAAACTGAATGGGGAGGATTCAGCAAAGGACCGTGGGCATATTGGGCTACAGACAATCACACTACAGTTTGTAGGTTATAGATCACGACACACAGAGATGAGAATTAATGATAGGAAGAATTATCTGCTCATTTTTATAGTTTCCACCTGCAATCAATGGACTTAGTCCCTTTGACAGCACCTTCATCTCTTGGGTGGTCTTCACTATCACGACAACCAAGTGATCAGAGACTTTTCACACGTTGGAAAAAGATAGTTTTCCTTATTTGTGGAGGTCAAATGAGCTTGCTTTTCCCTCTCTCTGGAATTCAAAACAGTCGGCAGAGTGTATAACATATTTCAGCCTTCTAAAAGCTCTCAGAATTGTCCGTGGGGAATTCTAGGTATTGAACCTGGCCCTGTGTCTCCAATGACAGGAAGGAAGGCATAGGAGGGGGAAACACACACATATACATGTAAATATATTATAAATATATTATGTAAAGTAAATGTGTTATATAAAATATATAAAGATATGTTCCCCAACTCATAAACATTTCACTATTTTACCTTCGTAGTTTTGTGGGTCTCTTACCTATGGATTATAGAAATATACTAATATATAATGACCCTCTCTAATCATAAGTTTGAAATTGTAGCAAATTGATATCCCATGGCACCCAGTCTACCAAATACTTTTTGGCCAAAATTTAGGTCCTTGGAAAAGAATAGGGAAGATATAGTGCATCCTTTAGTATACTGGTTTTGTTGTTACTTTTGTTCTTGGACCACCAGAGGCCATGGCTGAGAGGAAATCAACCTATTCTCTCCCCTTCCTCCAAACACATGTATACTTCCCATCTCGTTCTCTGGGAACCATAATCAGAATCACAACTACCATTGCATCTGAAAAGGGTACATGAACAGGTTCATTTAATGTTCCATTCACCATTGGTGTGACTTGTGACTTGCAGAGCACAACACCCTTTCCTGGCCACTATATTGTTTTCCCCATTAGAATGTAAGCTCTTTATGGGTAGGGACTATATTGCTTTTTGTATTTGTATTATCAGCACTAAGCACTGTACCTGGTACATAGTAAGCACTTAATAAATGATTTTCATTCATTCATTCATTCATTCATTCATTCATTTATTGCTTTAGCTCTGTGATTTGTCTCCCTAGGATGACATTTTTGGAAGAAATAAGGGGAATATTTCAATGTGCTACTTGAAGGAAGGAATTGTTTTTGCCTTTCTTTTTTAATGCTAGTACTTAGTACAGTGTCTTTCACATAGTAACTATTTAATAAATGCTTGCTGATTGATTGGTGCTTAAAACAATCTTTTGCCTACAAGTTTTCACTGTGCATTTATTGCCAACTTTAATCTAGTAATAGATTGAATAATCTAGTAAAAAAAAAAGTAATAAATGTTATCAACCCAAAGAGAGGAGGAGAACTTGGTGACGTGCATCTAAGACTTCATTCTTGTGTCTCTAGCTTGAATATGGAATATTTATTGGAATTGTGTAGTCTTTTCAATTTCAAAGGGTTAATTGTGCTAGGTGGTACAGTAGATAGAGTGCTGAGCCTGGAATCGGGAAGATTCATCTTTGTGGATTCAAATCCATTAGCTATGGGACCCTGGGCAAGTCACTTAACTCTGTTTGCCTCAGGTTCCTCATCTGTAGGCAAACCATTTTAGTTTTTGCCAAGAAAACCCCAAATGGGTCCATGAAGAGACAGACATGACTGAAAATGATTGAACAATAACAACCTTGTTAGTTCTAGTTTTCTTGAATTTTTACTGATGGTTGAGGACTTTAGCTGAAATAAATCAGACAGATGGTATAAGCTACATTCTGTTATGAGCGGTCATGTAGTTTCTGCTATGTTCAAATTGAGAAAAAGTTTTATGCAATATTTGCTGAATGATAGTAAAATATAGGTTCCATCTCTCTCTTTCTCTCTCTCTCTCCCTTCATATATATATATATGTATATATATGTATATGTATATGTGTGTGTGTAGTGTATATACACATATGTATGTGTGTATGAATAAATACCATAAGCTCATATTTCATACCATTTTAATCATCATGGAGGGTTATATCTATGTATATGCATATGCAAATGTATAGGTATATACACATACCACAGCACCTATATACATATACATATGTACACACATGTATATGTATACATATATATCTGTGTATACATATGCACATATGTGTGTATATGTGCTTCAATAAATCGATAAATATTTATTAATACCTATAATGTTCTAGGCACTGTGCTAACTGCTAGGAATAAAAAAAAGAGGCAAAAGACAGTCTCTGCCCTCAAGGAGCTTACAATCTAATGGGGAAGACAGCATGCAAACAAACGTATACAAAGTAAGCTATGTACAGGACAAATAGGAATTAATCCACAGAGGGAAGGCACTGGAATTAAGAGGGGATGGGGAAGGCTTCATGTAGAAGGTGAGGCATTAGTTGGGACTTAAAGGGAGCCGGGGAAGTCAGTTGGCAGAGGGGAGGAGGGAGAATGTTCTAGGCATGGGGGACAGCCAGAGAAAGTGCCCAGAGCCAAGAGATGGAAGGTCTTGCTCGTGGCACAGCCAGGAGGCCAGGGTCACTGGATTGAATAGTATGTGTCGGGCAGTAAGGTGTAAAAAGAGTGGAAAGGTAGGATGGGGCTGAGTTATGAAGGTCTTTGAATACTAATCGGAGCATTTTGTATTTGTTCCTGGAAGCCATCAGGAGCCAATGTAGTTTGCTGAGTAGGGGGTGACATGGTCAGACCTGAATTTTAGGAAAATTTCTTTACTGGCTGGATAGAGGATAGACTGGAGTCAGGAGACACTCGAGGCAGGCAGGCCCACCAGAAGTCATTGCAATAGTGCAGAGGTGAGGTGATAAAGGCCTGCACCCAGGTGGGGGCAGAGGCAGGGAAGAGAAGGGGGCTTATAAGGCATACTGCAGAGGTGAAATCGACAGGCGTGGGCAACAGCTTGGATATGGGGGAGTGAGAGAAAGTGAGGAATCCAGGAGGACCCCTGGGCTGAGAGCCTGAGGAGCTGGGAAGAGGGCTTTGCTTTCCACAGTAATAAGAAAGGTAAATGTATACATAAATGTATATGCATGTAAATATGCATATTTAATCATAACAAAACTAACATTTACATAGTATTTACCATGGTGGGGGGAGGGAAACGCTGCTAAGCATTTTACAATTATTATCTCATTTGACCCTCACAACAACCCCAGGAGGTGATTGCTATTATTATCTCCATTTTACAGATGAGGAAACTAAGGCAAGCAGAAGTTAAGTGACTTCCCCAGGGTCACACAGCTAGAGTGTCTGAGGCTGGATTTGAACTCAGGTCTTCCTGACTCCAGACCCAAAGATCTATGTACTGTAGTACCTCACTGCTATATTTGTGTATCTCAATGTAGATACACAATATTTGTACGAGTTTGTGTAATGTATATGTATATGTATGTATCTGTATCATCAGAACAATCGGTTTATAGTCCATTCTAATCATGGAAGGGTATACTGATTTTCACAAGCAGATTTTTTTCCTCTTCTTGGCCTAGTTCTATGTCAATTCAGTGTTTTCTACCTTAAATCCGATTTGGAGTATGCCCCTTGGAATGTTGAACCAGAATGAGTCGTGGCCACTCATTAACAGCTCATTAACAAAGGACTTGGGGGCTTTTGGTTGGAAAAACAGTCTCTTTATGAACAGCTAAGAACGAATAGCTTTAGACTCAGTGTGTCTTTAGAAGAGAATGACCTGCCCTTGGTTTCTCTTCTCTTCCCATTTGCACATTGAGTGAAGATTACTTGAGCCTATCCCTGGAAGGGGTTCAGGGAAGAAGACTGATGCTTTTGCTACCCTGGGAGGAATGGTCAACTACAAGGTCATGGCAGCTTGTGTGAACATTTGTGTGGGCTCAGGTGAATCTGCTGCCTTTCCTGTTTTATTTCCTGAGTATAGGTGACTGAATACCAATCCTGAGATGGGCATGTCCAGTTTTAGAGGTAACCTTATGAGTCCAAGAAGACAGAGATGACCTCCCTTAGTTGGAGGCGACTGATGACCAGGAGAATTTTTGCATCTGAAGGGATGACCATGAGCAATAGAAATAATCCAACCCCTTTCCTACCTTGCCAGAGGCCACATTGCTAGAAACTGAGACAGACTCTTTGTCCCTGCTTTCAGAGAAGACATTCACGTTTGAAAGTTTCTTTGGGACCAACTCCAGGAAAAGAGAGAGACAAAAGACATTGAAAGTGGAAGAGATGTAAGGGAAAGAAGCTCATCAAAATGTCCTTCATTTCCAGCTTTCCTCTGGAGACTCTAGGAATTATCCCTGGGATGAAAATAGGGCTTGTCTCAGTTGAGCTGAGTTAGCTGGCTCCTAGTTGGAGAGCTCATTAACTTTTATAAATTTTCTGCTATCCTCCAGTTTATATAGCTTCTCCAATTTCCATTAACTATTTGCTTGGATAATTGGATTTACTCACTCTTTACTATTTGTGGTGGTCTTTTGTGCAACTAACCCTTAGTGGGAAGGAGTCATGTCCACAGATATAAGCTTAAGATACCTTCCCTTGATGGTAACCAGGGGAGCTAGAAGTTTTTGACCCTATAAACCATGCCCCGAGAACAGCAATACTGGGGTGGGGACAGAAGAATATAATTATAGTGTAATACCCTCTCTCAGAGGAGAACAGAGTAGCCTGCCTCAAGGACTCTTCTACTGTTCACTTCAAGGAAGGTATGGTAGAGGTTCCAGGCATATTTATACAACCCATGTGGATATATACAAACTACATGGGTGGCACACACCTCACACTTGATTCATTTTGTCCATTGAGTATCTTTCTGCTCCATTTGGGGAGACCCTAATGCATAAGGTTTAAGTTTTAAATTATTTTCCCCAGGGCTCCAAATTGGGGGAGCGGTAGGGTGTACAATAGACAAAATTATGAAAAAAGGCATCCAAGTCAAGTCAACAAGCATTTAGTTATGAAGTGTGTAGGATGTGTGAGATGCCATGCTAAATACTGGGAATGTGAGTGGAGAGACCCTGCCCTCAAGGAACTTACACTCTAATGAGAGAAAGCCACACATAAAAGGGAGTTGAAAAGCAGGAGACAGAGGGGAGAAACAGTAGCCATGCTGAGGCCCAGGAGAGAGCATGCAGAGAGTCGAGGCCTGGAGAGGAACAAAGCTGAGTCCTCATTAAAGATAGGACTGAACCGGGTCACCGGTCACCGGTCACCGAGCGCTTGAGTCCAGGGCTGAGAGGGGCCCCTTACTGGAGAGAGAGAAGGCACAGCTCCTGGCCGGTGTGGCCCAGCTGCAGCTGGAATGATTAGGCTGTTACACCAAACTGTGGCTGCCAGCTTTATGTCGGGGCCCACTTTTAGATTAGCTGGGCTGCTTTTCATGAGCGTTTTGTAGAGAGAAAAAATTAACAACCAAAAAATAAATATTTACCCTAGAGAAGCTTTTACTACTTGTCCAACTATTTTATGTCTTAAGTTAGGAATGCTTAGGCCACTTAAAATGATTTCTCCTTCATTCTTAGGTTTTTTCTTTTCATATTTCCCTTTTTTCTTCAGTTTTTGTAAATTGAAATGAATTTTGCATACATGATATGTTTTAAATTAATAAGCCTTGAAACCGGAGGATCTCTGGGCGTGGAAAACCATCAAAATTGATAAATGATTCCAGTTTCTATCATGCTGCCCTGCCCTGCCCATATGTCTCAATATTTTATGAGTCGAATGTCACTTATGTGTTGCCTCCCTAACCAGTTTGTAGTATGCATAAAGAAAAGAGACAGTTTTCGAAAACTTGAATTATTTGGAACCAAGAGCCATGGAAGCAGGCTGACGTACCAAGGTGATCTTTCTTCGAGCAGATGATCATTTAGGAATAGGGGTGGCTTGAAACGTCTTCCTAAAATAAGGAGGAAAAGAAGGCTTTGAACGAGATGCTTTATCTGCTAAAAACAAACTTCATGTCCAAGCAACAAGAAACCAAGAATGGAGCCACTATGGGTGGTGGAGAAGATGAGTGAAGTGAGGCCAACCAGGATTTAAAAAAAAAGAAGCTATCCTAGAATACATCACCACCTTGTTCCCAAATAAACTTGAGGGAGAAAAGTGCTGAGAGACGAGAGAAAAACAAAACCAAACCCTCCCCCCAGAGAAAACAGCAGCTGTTTTTCTTCAAGGAAGATTACAACAGGGCAGCAAAGAGATACAGTAAGACCCTTCAGGGAATTCACTCATTTCATCAGATGCTTTAAAAGAGTCTATTTAGAGAGACACAACTGTCCCTATTAGGATGACAGAATTTGACTTGAATGGGTTTTTGTACAAATGAACCATAAGGAAGACTCCAGTGAAAAGGTTGCCTGGGAACTATTCTGTGAGGAGAGGAGAGAGGACGCCTATTTATGGCACTTACCTGGATGTAGCAGAACTAGGAAAGGTCATTATGGCACATTCAATGAGTGCAATAGAATGAAAAATCGGAACAATTGCGTTCCTTACTAACACTCTTTTTTATCACTGCTTCCGTATTAAGTGCTATTATTTCTACACGGGAGGCAACCTGACATAGTAGATAGAAAGACAACCTCAGAGCCAGGAGGGTATACTGGTTGTATAACTCTGGAAAGGTAGCTTAATCTTTCAGTCCTCTAAGTTGTAGGTCAGCAAGCTATGGCTGGTGGGCCACTGCTAGCTTGCAAGCTAAGATTTGTATGTTTTTAAATAAAGCAAGTCACATAAAACCAGTCAGTAGTTTGCTGACTTCTGTTCTCGGTGACTGTTTAAGAACATAAATTAGAGAAGATGCTGATGAATTGATAGAGGCAGTTTCCCCAAATGGGACCCCCTATACCAATGAAAGGCAACTAGGTGGTACAGTAGATAGAGTGCTGGGCCTAGAGTCAAGAAGATTCATCATCCTGAGTTCAAATCTGGCCTCAGCCACTTACTAGCTGTGTGACCCTAGGCAAGTCACTTAACACTGTTTGCCTCAGTTTCCTCATCTATAAAATGAACTGGAGAAGGAAATGGCAAATCACTCTACTGTCTTTGCCAAGAAAGCTCCAAATGGGGTCACGGAGAGTCGAACATGACTGGAATGGCTAAACGACAATAAAAAAAACCAAACATACCAATGAAATATCAAGTCTGGTCTCTGCTCTTGTTTTTAAAAAAAGGATCCCCAAATGGAAAACTTGTCAATCTCTGAAGACTTCAGGTCTGGAGTCCCGCTCCAATACAAAAGAGTCTAACCTGAGAAAGAAAGTGAGTATGTTGAGTTAACACATCCATGTCTACCACTTTCCTTTAAAAAAAAAACTCAACTTAGTGACTTGCTTCATCGAAGATGTCAGAACCTTCCTGAATGAGGACTAAAAGTGGAGCCAAATTCCCTATTTGAGCTCAGACAAGATAAAACTGGTGATCTTACTCTTTTTTTTTTTTTTTTTAGGCAATTGGGGTTAAGTGACTTGCCCAGGGTCACACAGCTAGTAAGTGTCAAGGGTTTGGTCTGAGGCTGGATTTGAACTCAGGTCCTCCTGACTTCAGGGCCAGTGTTGATGTTACTCTTTAGTTGCTCAAGGAAATCAGAAAGGAAGAAAGAATAGGGGAAAGTGAGAAAAAGAAGGGAGAGAAGAGATAAAAGAGGAAGGAGAGAAAGAAGGAATAAAGGGAAGAAAAAATGAAAGAATGAAGAGGGAGGGAAAAGAGAAGACAGGAATTAAGGGAAAAGAGAGAAAAGGAAAGAAAAGAGCTTCTCTTGGTAGCTAGCAGTTAGCATATAAAGAGCCTAATTCATAGTATTTTATTTGATTCTGACAATAATCTTGTAATGTAGATGCCGTTATTATCCCCCTTTTACAGATGAAGAAATTGAGGCTGAGAGAAATTGCTTGGGTTGTACAGCTAGTAATTAATTGTCTGAGTCAGTATTTGAACTCTGACTTCAGGTCCAACACTATCCACTAAGCCACCCACCTTACTTCCTCTTGTGTTTTTTCCTTTAATTCCACCTTCTTCATAAATTCTAATCTTTTTCTTTCTCTACTCAACTTGTGTGCATTGCCCATAGCACCAATTGTAGACTTTACAATTCTTATTTGTGTATCCCAGACACTTAATGCAAAGTGATAAATGCACATACATCAAAAACTGCTTACGTGCATATGTTCAGTGTCATTGCCCTTCAGGACAGAGACCTTTTTTTTCTAATTCTTTTGGAAACCTTCTTACACCCCATCTCTCCTTTGCTCAGGAAAACGTGGTAAAGTCAAGTGACTTTATTTGGTAAATAATAAATAGAGACATTAACTTGACTTCTTCTATTAGTTTGCAATATGTAGACCAATTCATAACTGAGCAAATACGTTCTTAAATTATCCAGAGTTTGGACTGGAAGAATATGAAGATTTTTCAAATCTTTCATTTGTGGATAGAATACGGGGCTTGGAATCAGGAAGACTCACCTTTATGAGTTCAAATCTGGCCTTAGATACTAGCTGTGTGACCCTGAGCAAGTCACTTAACCCTATTTGCCTCCGTTTCCTCATCTATAAAATGAGCTGGAGAAGGAAACTGCAAACCACTCCAGTATCTTTGCCAAGAGAACCCCAGATGGAGTCATGAAGAGTTGGGCGTGACTGAAATGACTCAACAACAAAGACTCATTACGTTCTTGGAGTATGTAGAAGATGGTAGATTCAAGCATTTGAAATCTCCAATGAAAATAGGTCATGCTCCACTCTCCTCGCTTCCTTCCTAACATTTTATTTTCCAATTATTATCACTGCTGTAAATTAAGAAAGAACTTCATGTGTGTATCTAGATTATTATAGTATTCAAATTTTGGACACATTTTACAAAATTAGACGAATAACCCACTTGTATCCAAGAAGTGACTGGAAGGAGAATTTTGTCCCTCAGAGACTTTTTGCAAAATTTCATTCATTTAAGAGCAAATCATTTATGTTTCCACCAGAAATTCTGGGAAACGTGGTTTCATTTACGAATAGGGCTAGATTCCAAAGACACATTTGGATAAGTGGCATTTCCCCTCATGTTCAAAATTCATGAGTGTCTTCTTCTCATATAGGATCATTTCTATAATTACTTGTGACCATTAATGTCTACCTTTAGTCACCTTCTTTTCATTTTAATGGCACCATTGGACTTGTGATTAGTCAAGAACGTCATTATGAATGGCCATGACTTTGTATTGGCACACAGAAAAGAATGTTAAAATTTCATGACCAAGAAAAGGAGAGCTGCTAGAGAGACCTATCCAATTGGTAACCATGGCCAAACTGTTGAAAACATCACAATTCAGAACGGCTTGTGTGCATGTATTCAGATGCTGATCTAATTCCTCATCCCATTGCAAGGAAGACAGTTATCTAGTACATACTTAGAATCACATGGAACATCTGAAATTGCTCCCTTCTTGAATACCAGTGGTTTCTAGCTGCCTGGCATATATTACCCATAATTCAGAAGGTTAATAACCTACATGTGGATGTCATTTATTCTCAAGTTAAGGAGCTCATTTATTAGTTACATCACAATACATACTTTAATGATTAGGGTATTACTAGAAAACTTGACATAGGCAATATCTTGAAGAAGGGAAAGTATTAAGTGTTGGAGCATGAGATGTAAGAACTTGGGCTGCCATGTTGTCCTTGGTCTGGCCAAGTTTTCCTTTTCTGGAGGTTAAGATCCCTGTGTTACTTTGCTGCTAGAAACAAACATGACGACTTTACTGAAGGGTGTCTGTGACCT
Organism: Vombatus ursinus; assembly: GCF_900497805.2. Taxonomy (NCBI): domain Eukaryota; kingdom Metazoa; phylum Chordata; class Mammalia; order Diprotodontia; family Vombatidae; genus Vombatus; species Vombatus ursinus. Next base: position 6,315,833 of record NW_020950239.1, on the reverse strand, counting down.
ATCCAGAAAGCTGTCCTTCCTTATTCATGACGCATTGAGTTAGAGAGATGGGATGCCTAGTATTCACCAATATTTTAACTTATGGCTTTTGTCATACATCAGGCTATAGCCTATTTTAATTATTAGCACCAAATACAATCAATACATTATCTCTTTCCCTTTTTTTCACTTGTCCAAAGGGCAGCAAGACTTGAACACTTTTTCCAGATATGTCTGTGGCAATATCAGGTATGTGTTCAGTCATTGTCAGTCATGTCTGACTCTTTTTGACCCCATTTGGGGTTTTCTTGGTAAAGACACTGGAGTGATTTGCCCTTTCCTTTTCTAGCTCAATTTACAGATGAGGAACTGAGGCAAACAGGGTTAAATAACTTGCCCAGGGTCACAAAGCTAGTAAATATCTGAAGTTGGATTTGAACTCAGAAGGATGAGTCTTCCTGATTTCAAACCCAGTGCTCTATCTACCGTCTCACATCGCTGCCCCTGAACTATCAGGTAATATTGTTTAAGTGGAGGCAAAACTTATTGGAACAAATTTCCATGAATCCCACTGCTCATGTTGATTTCATCCATTCTGAGACTATTCATAAGTGTCTACGAATTAAGTGTAAGGTAGTTGAGGAAGGAAGGCTGAGCCAGTGATATAAAAGATTTTAAGCACTAGGGACAAAAGGTACCCAGAGATGTGGAGCTCTTTTGGTAGCTAGGACGAATTGTCCTGATGTGAACATATGTCCATACTGAAGCCACACTTACCTTGGGTAAGGCCTTGCCTGAAAGAAGTGTGAACAGCTTGGCCTGGAAGATGCTTATCATCTGGGTTAATTTGGGGAAAGTGAAGAGACTCAGAATTCTCTGGGGACATTTCCTAGTACCTTTCCTCTGGAATGGTATTTTCAGTAAGGAAGAAGTCGATGTGGCTTTGTCTCAGGCAGAACAAGGGGAATAGAAGACCTTAGGACCTGGAGATTATATGAATGACACTACTTGAAGAAACAAGAATTTCTGATGTAATGATTTTTGATATTAGGACAGAAACTTCCCAAAGCTTGTTTCTGAATCTTGAGAGAATCTACAATCCTTCCTCAGTTCTCTTACTAGAAACTGTCCTAGCTTCTAAAATCATAGGATAGACATGCTTTTTTATTGTCATTCATTCATTCATAATTCAACTATTTATTCCTTAATTAATTTACATTTATTTAGCTATTCATTCCTTTGTTTATTTTTACAAGTATTTATTATCTCTCCCACTCCCCCCAATGGAACAATACAAATAAAAATAAAAAAACCCTCATAACCAATGTGCATAATCCAGCAAAACAAGTTTTCTTATTGACCGTTAGACATTGTTTTTCATGAATATCTGTAAGTTCTTTTGTGTTTTAATGTTTCCATCTGCAAGGCTACACCCATGCCTTATCACAACTCATCTATATCTTACTATCCTATCTGATTTCTGCCTATGTTCTTCCCCAAATCTCCAATGGAATCAAAGTTTTCTAGATATTTCAGTAATTGACAGAAATGCCCCAGGCCACCCATCATCCCTTCCCCTCGCTACTTGACTTGGCCACTTCCCAGCTGAGTTAAATGATGACATTTACGCTTCTCTTTTTAACTTGCACATTTTATTTTAATTTTCAACTTCAAAATCATTTCAAACATAATAAAGTCTCCAAAACACCTCCCCCCAAAGTACAGTATAATGAACCGTCTCATAAAATACAAACTTTCTTTTCGTGATGGATTGCGTTAATTTTTTTTCATTGATTTTGATGCCAAAGGAGTTTAATATTGCATCCTGGCACACAGAAATGATCTACACTGAAACAGGATGACTGCCACCAATTAGTGGCTTAAACTCCCATTTTCCATGTAGGTTAAAAGGCAAAAATTTGGGAATTTTACTTAATCGTAGCAAATGCAAGTTCATATATTTAAAAAGAAAACTTTGGATGGAATAATATTCTGGAAGCATTAAGACAGAAAGCCTGAGAAGCGACAACCAGCTCTATTATTTGATGTGCTTTATGTCAGCAGCAAATAAGGGATTTCAAAATAAGTATCACCCATATTATATTTGCAGAATCATTCCCAAAATAACGCAATAAGAAAATAAAAACAATTTTGACCCCCCTTTCAAACTATTTTCCCCAAATGAGGCAGCTAGAGGAACAGTGGATAGAACACAAGACCTACAGTCAGAAAGATCCAAGTTCAAATGTGACCTCAGGTACTTACTGTGTGACCCTGGATAAGTCACTTAACCTGTTTGCCTCTGTTTCTTTGACTGTTAAATGAGAATAAAATAGAACCCCCTTCCCGTTTGTGGGGATCAAATGAGATAATATTTGTAAAGTGTTTATCATAGTACCTGGCACACCATAGAACCTAAAGGAGAAAAAAACCCAACAACAACCCAGCATTGATTGGTAAGTGAGGTTTAGTCCATGTGTTTTAGACCTCCTCCATCCCTCCTTCTATTTAAACGTGTCTTTCAGTTTCTCTCCTTGTGTATTTTAGAAAGAAATGTCTTAATAGTGCCTCTGTTCTTATTTTGTTGTTTTTAATTGTATAGTTGTCTTTCTCTTTTTAGTTCTCCCTCCCTCCCCTACAATTTATTTTGTTATCTACTTTCCTTGGCAACCATATTCAAGTCCTTTTCTTGTCTTTCTGTTGTCCATGGTATTTGCAAAGCAAATACTCTTCTCACATCAGTAACTATCCATCCATCTATCTGTTCATTCATTCATTTGTTTATTTATCCATCTATTTACCTATCTCTCTATCCATTCATTTATTCATTCATCTCTCTCTCTGTTAGTCTTGTTGTTGATATGATCAATTTTTCTGATAGTTTTCCTAATATTGAACCAGCCCTGCATTCCTGGTATAAATCTTACCTGGTTATAGTGTATTATCCTTGAGATAAGTTGCTGTAATCTCTTTGCTAATATTTTATTTAAAAATTTTGCATTTGTATTCTTTAGGGAAATTGGTCTATAATTTTCTTTCTCTGTTTTCTATCTATCTATCCATTCATCTATCTATGTATCTATGTATCTATCTATCTATCTATCTATCTATCTATTATTTATCTATCCATTTATCTATCTATTTGTTGTAGGAATGATTCAGACCTGTTAAACTTCATCATGGAGATTAATTTAGTGTAAGATCTGTATATCTTAACCATCAACTTTTAACAATTTCTATAAAGTAATCTCACATATAATATGGTCCTATAGCATGAACATTAAATCAAATCTCCCCCCTTTGAAGCTGCCTGCACTATTTCAGATGAGTAATAGAATTTTGGGGTCATTCTTGTCACTCAATATACTTTTATTAAACACCTACTGTGTGAAATGCTCTATACTAGATAAAATGAAGATGACCTTATGTGGAGCATGGCCCCATGGTATATCATCTCATGGCAGTACTAACTTACATATATTTAATTTGATAAGCTCATAGATTTAGAGCTAAAAGGAAGCTTAGAGACAAACCTTTCATTGTATAGAGGGTGATACTAAAGCCTGAAGAGGTTGTGACTTGTGAAAGGTCACACAGGTGAACATCTACGCTTGGGTTTTCTGAACCTAAATCCTTCGCTCTGTCTGCTTTCAGCAAAGATGTTGGGCTCTCTGCAGCTTTGTCTACATGATACCGGGAATCTAGATGAAACTGCAATAGTCAAGAAGTTATCTGAGTCTCGCTAATTTTTCCCCCAGAAATTCCCTAATGGTTGGTTAGTGAGAAACTTGTGTCATTCTGCTTTCCATTTCTCCTTAGGCCAGTGGACCCCTGCACACCTTTGTCATGCATGAGTGCATCTGTATCCATGTAAGCCAGGCTAGTTTCCAGGTTGGCAATGCCTGTTGGGAGCTATACTGCCTGGAACATGGCGTCCAGCCCAATGGGCAGATGCCAAATGACAAGACCATTGGGGTTGAAGATGACTCTTTCAACACCTTCTTTCCTGAAACAGGGGCTGGAAAGCATGTTCCCCATTCCATGTTTGAACTGGAACTTACCCCCAGCTAGCTCTTTCGTCCTGAGCAGCTGATCACTGGCAAGGAAGATGCTGCCAATAACTACACCTGTGGACACTACTATTGGCAAGGAAATCATCAACTTGGTTTTGGACAGAATTTGGAAGCTTGCTGAGCAATGCATAGACCTTCAAGTATTCTTGGTGTTCCATAGCTTTGGTGGTGGAACTGGCTGTGGTTTTACCTCTCTGTTGAGGTCCATTGATTGTAGTAAGAAGGCCAAGCTGGAGTTCTCCATTTACCTGTCTCCTCAGGTTTGCACAGCTGGAGTTGGGCCCTACAACTCCATTCTGACCATTCACACCGCCCTGGAACACTTTGATTATGCTTTCATGGTAGACAAGACCGGAAACCTTGATATCGAGTGCTCAACCCATACTAATCTGAATCACCTTATTAACTAAATGATGTCCTTCATCACTGCCTTTCTCTGATTTGACAGTCCCCTGAATGTTGATCTGGTGCCCTATTCCTGTACTCATTTCTCTCTATCTACACATTCCCCAGGCATTTCTCCTGAGAAAGCCTATCGTGAGCAGCTGACTGTAGCAGAGATCACTAACGCTTGCTTTGAGCCCGCCAACCAAATGGTGAAGTGTGACCCTCCACAGTAAATACATGGCTTGCTGCTTATTGCACCATGGTGACGTGGTTCTTAAAGATGTCAATGCTGCCATCACCACCATCAAGACAAAGTGTGGCATCCAGTTTGTGGATTGGTGCCCAACTGGCTTCAAGGTTGGCATCAATTACCAGCCTCTCACTGTGGTTCCTGGTGGCGACCTGGCCAAGGTACAGGGGACTGTGTACATGTTGAGTAGGCACTCAGCTATTGCTGAGGCCTGAGCTCGCCTGGACCACAAGTTTGATCTGATGTATGACAAGAATGTCTTTGTTCATTGGTATATGGCAGGGGGGAGCATAGCTGAAGGGGAGTTCTGAGGAATGGGAGGATATGGCTGCCTTGGAGGATTATGAGGAAATTGGAGCAGATAGTGCTGAGGGGAAAGATGAAGGTGAAGAATACTAATTTGTATGCTATCTTTTTCTTCACAATAGGTCTGTCCCATTTTTACTGTTCTGTGAAAATGTCCTCTGTGGTCATTAAATGTCAATAAAAGGGGGACACTTTCAAAAAAATTATCTTTATATTTGGACATATTTGCCTCAATCGGCAAATAGGAGGTTCAGTGGTCTTTCTTTCTTTGCTTCTTTCTTTTTCTTCTTTCCTTCCTTCCTTCCTACCTGCCTGCCTGCCTTCCTTCTTTCTGTGTGCCTTCCTTCCTGCCTTTCTCCCTCCCTCCCTCTCTCCCTCCCTTCCTTTGTTCCTTCGTTCCTTTCTTTCTTTCTTATAAAAAAATACTACACTATTATGTCCACTATGATGTTGATTCAATCAAAGATAAAGCCAGCAAGAGGATGACTAAGGAGCAGTTTCAGTATTATCTATTAGAACTCAAGAATCAGTTTCCTTCCTTCCTTCCTTCCTTCCTTCCTTCCTTCCTTCCTTCCTTCCTTCCTTCCTTCCTTCCTTTCTCTTTCTTTCTTTCTTTCTTTCTTTCTTTCTTTCTTTCTTTCTTTCT
>NW_020950239.1:6279583-6310182 GCF_900497805.2 Vombatus ursinus | reverse complement strand
TTTCTTTCTTTCTTTCTTTCTTTCTTTCTTTCTTTCTTTCTTTCTTTTCTTCTTTCCTTCCTTCCTTTTCCCCTTCCTTCATTCCTTCCTTCCTTCTTTCAAATAAAAGAAGACAAAAATTCCAATTTTAAGGCATTTAGAAGCACTTCTGTACTGAAATTATTTCAAAAATTTAGGCATAGTCATGAAAATTCTTATCAATTTGGAATGAAGCCTGGAATAACTCAGTTGTATGAACTTAGTGCTCAGAAGTTTTATTTAGATAATGGAGGGCATAGCTAAGTTAGAGTTAAAGCTATCCAAGTACTACAAGTTAATAATCCAGATGTAGTCAAAATTAGAGAAGGACAAAAGGAAACCTGTTTATCCAAATGAGGTCACGACATTTTGGCACTGGTTTACTTTTGGCTCCACATAATTATTCAGTGTCCAGAATGCTGTGAGGCCCAGAGAAGACAAAGGGAGTGGTAAGAGACAGCCCTGGACCTGGAGGTAGGAAGGGCAGAGTTCAAATCAGGCCTCAGACATTTAACTAGCTATGTGACCCTGTTGGCCTCAGTTTCTTTATCTTCAAAATGGAAATAGTAAAAGGACTCACCTCCCAGGGTTGCTGTGAGGCCAAAATGAGATAATATTTACTAAATGCTTTATAAACCTTACAGCGAGCGCTATGTAACTTCCAGTTATAATAATGATGAATTGAGAAATATATGACAGAATTTTTCCACTTTCACCTAGATCTAGCACCACACAGATACAGCCTATGTGTAGGCTGGGAAACAGGAAATGAATGTGAGTTGGCAGAAAATAGATGGATGATCAGGTCACGTGTGGGTAGCCTCATTCCCTCTCCTCCTCAATCTCCTTTCTGCTTTGTAGCTCGGAGAGAGTGAAAGGAGATTCAATGATCAGAGAATCTCTCAAGTGTTGTTTAACTTGATAAGAAAACATTCCTCACTCCTGCACTTCCCCTTTGGGCAAGAGGGAAAAGCAGGAAGTGATGATGGATTGGCAAGTGGGAAAATGTCTTCCCTTCTAGAGGGATGTAAGGGGAGGAGAAAGATACAAATTGAGTTCACGCATTTCTCTTGGTCGCTAGCTCATCGTCCCCCTGGCCTGTCCCAGTGCCACTCACGTCTTCCTTCAGCTGAGTACTCTGGTTCCATTCTCATTCTCAGCTTCTCCATCCCGTGTTTCTCCTCACCTGAGAATACTTGTAAGCCAGGAAGGGTCCCGGGTGGCATTCCTTCATTCTTAAGCTTTCCACCTGCTTAAGCTTTCCAGGTTTTTCTGCAGAAATGTTTTTGCTTTCTCTGGATAGGGTCTTTAAGGTCACCCTAAACTTTGAGGACACTGGGGAATGATGACACCTTAGCTTGTTAATTCTGCATGGGAATGAATCTAGGAGAGGTAATGGAACACCATGAGACAAAGTGATTTTAAATGTCACGAGAGTGATTTTTATTCCTTAATTTCTACTTTTCTAGAGCTGTGGCTTGGTTCTATTTTTCAGTTCAGGGAATTTTTTTCTTCCCAGTAGCCCAATGATAGTGAAACCTTTTGAAAATCAGATATAAAGAAATACACAGAAGAGGGGACCGTGTGAGAGTTAAAAGGAATGTTGCTGGGCATTCATCAAGGCGCAAAAACACTTTAGGCATGAGGAGAAACCTGATTTCAAGCCTGTCTATATTTGTACTTGATACAAACCATTCTGGACAGATTTTCTACTTAAACCTTCCAAGGAATGAATCTTCTACTGATCTCCCTTCATCCCAGAGCTCATCAAAATTGCCTAACTAAGGGTAATTGTGAAAAAGGAACTTAGATCATTGTTTCCTCTCACTCACCCTGGAAAAAAGTCATTTTTGTGGGACTCGAAAAATACATTGAAGACGGGGTGTCAGTGTGGTATAGTAGAAAGAGCACTTCTCAGAACCATTGGGGTCAAATCCTGGAGCTGGTGCTTATGAGATGTCATCTTTTCAGTAAGTAGCTTGTGCCCTCTGAGCCCCAGTTTCAATATTTTAGAATGAAAATAATGCTTACACCATTTACCTCACAGGATTTCTGTGAGGGTTGCGTTCGTATAAATAAAGTGTTTTGTTACTACAAAGGGTCTCACGCTACAGTGTGAATTATTTTTTCTTCCCCACTTCCTCTCCCATGCAGTTATAAACTACATAAATTCTGGGAAGAAAGCCTATTCAAACTTTTGATCTCGAGTACATTCAGTGTTCTACATACAGCAGATGCTTAATAAATGCTTGTTGAATTGATTGAAATGATCAGAATCAGGCTGTATGAAGTAACTGGGGGGAAATTGATGTTTTGCCCAACTCAAGCATTTTGAAGAGTATATTATGAAAGAGCAATTATGTTATGCACCAAGAGTCCCTCTGAAGAAATAAAAAATGACACACCTATTCAGGATGACCCGGTTCCATGTAGAAATAAAATCAACGAATTTTTCTTTAAACCTTGCACATTTTACGGCCTCTCTCTCCTCCTCCTGAGAGTAGTAAATCCTTTATTGTCAAGCAGCTCCGTTGCCAAAAGGGAAAATTCTAATGAGATTTTGGAAGTTAAATGAGAAAAGGTTCACGGTTTTGAAAGAAAGGGGCCCACTTGTTGTGGAGTGTAATTTACTCAAAGGCTGATGCGGTGACCTTCCTTTTACACAAACGCTTCCAAGCACCTTAATAACCCTTGAGTAAATTAGCGAAGGGAAGCCAACATTCCCCCATTACAATCAAATCTGCCAGCATTCTTGGCAAAGTCAAATCTTCTTATAAAAAGGATTTGGATTATTTCAAATGTCTCTGGGCTAGAGACAAAATGTGAGAACAATAAGGCAGAAAATGCAATTTTCACTAACTTAATCATTTAAATCATCATTTCAAGATTTTAATAATAGAAAGAATTTATTATCCTCTAATCTCTCATACCTCTTTAGATACTAGAAGATAATATGGGCCTAAGATCCATGTCCAATGATGGCCCAGTCCTAGTAATATAGACAGGGGACCCATGGGATGTTTGTTCCTGGAAGTGCACGATGACACATTATGGAGGGGCCCAGCTCTCGGCTTCATTCCATGCACAGGAATTCTGTGATTCTTTCATGTACACTCACTGCATGGTTAAGAGGGGCCTTCTGATGGGCTGCTAGGCCACAGTTAAAAGTCAATACAAAAGGCCCCATGGAGAAACACTTTTTCCTTCTTGTTGGTCATGAGGTATAAGCAAGACTCCCTGAACTCTGGAGGGTTGGTGGAAGGGCGCCCTTCCTCACTACAAAGGTACCTAGGAGGTGCAATGGGCAAAGGGCTGGCCTTGGAAGACTTGAGTTCAAAAACTGCCTCCTTTTGACCTTGCTCAGTTTTATGTAAAATAAAGGTAATAATAGCCCCTCCCTCATGGGACTGATGTGAAGATCAAATAGCATAACTCATGTAAAGTACTTTGAAAACTTTAGTGCTAGCTATTGATTATTATTGTTGTTGCTGTTGTTATTATTATCAGACACTTACAAGTTGTGTGACCCTGAGCAAGTCACTTAATCCTGTTTGACTCAGTTTCCTCATCTGTAAAATGAACTGGAGAAGGAAATGGCAAACCACTCCAATATCTTTGCCAAGAAAGTCCCAAATGGGATCACAAAGAGTCAGAAACAACTGAACAATGACTGAAAAACAACAAAATTATTATTATTAGTATTATTCTAACCCATGGTTATGTGGCTTCCTACATTAGCCTCTGTTTGGGATATTTGTATATTCTTTCCTTTGATATAGGATCTTGTAAAATGTCAAAAGTTCAAGGAACCAGAGTCTATATCAGTTTACTACCAGACAATTTTAGTGAGAGATATAGCCCTAACTCAATAGTAGAGACATCCTGTCCTGCAAACAGGGGAATGACTTCTTCCATCAGTCAGGCTGCTTTAGAAGCAAACTTGGTGGGGCAAATGCTTTGCAATAATTGCTTTAAGTTTGAGCACACTCTCCCACAGGGATCAGTGTAGTGGAAGGCTTACTATATCTGGATTCAGGGGGACTTGTTTGTATTTTTATTCTTGACATATCTTTTCAGTAAACATTCCTTAATAAAAACTAGTGTTAATTATTTAAACCAAATTAATTTAACTTATAAATGTCAACTGGTCAAATTGACAGTGTAATGTTAAATGATGTTATAGATGATATCAAGAATATGTTAATTTGCATAGAGTGAAATAATTTTTTAGAGAAAACACTGGAATGGATATTTGAGCCTATAGCATTAAGACTTCATAAGTCTTTAGCGCTGCTCCCAGAACCCTCAGGAGTAGATGGACCTGGAAATGCTCTGGGAGAATAAATCCAGACTCTGTTTACATATGGGGACTCATCTAGGATTTATATTGGTCCCTTTGCCTTTGCAAGGTCCCATGGGAGAGATTCTCTACCATGGATTAGATTGTTATTGGATACCCTAGTTTTTAGAAAACTTGTGACTTGCTTTTTTTTGCTTGTTCTTTCTCTTTTCTAAAATTTTTAGAAATCAGTTCCATTTTAATGGATCATTTTGGCCTTCAGGCTAAACCTTTTTAAAGATTTGGTTGGCCGTTATTCAAGATGTGAAATTCTATAGGAGGCTCATAACCTATTGAATTTTTTTTAGTAACACTTAGCAAGAGGAAAGAAATTCAAGAATGGGCATTACCCAATGATGAGGATTGGCAGGCCTGGAATGCTGGAGGGTTAGGGGTTGAGGGATTCTCGTGTGATAGCTAGTGAGCATTACGGTAACAGACTATTGGGGCAGGAAAGGAGTAGAGGCAAGTGAAACCATGGGAGTATTAAAGTTGAGAAAAATAAAAGGAAAATGAAGTGAAGGATGTGGTCTAGTGAAAAGAGATTGCAATGGAACAGAATAGTAAATCTAGTATGATTGGAACAGTGGGATTCATGGATAAATAAGAGTGATAAACGTGGATTTTCAAAGTGGAATTTCAAAGTCGTAGATCACGGAGTTTGTGGCGTTCTATGAGATACTGAGGTCTACAATCTGGTCATTCTGATGTGTGGCAGTGCTGGGATGGTGAAACACCTTGGATTAAAGAAGGTTGAGAAATGCCATCTTCTGCATTTGTGGAGTCTGACAATCCCTCTTCCTGACCTTGTGAGTCGGGGAAGTGCTAGGTTGGAAGTGATGAGTCCAGTGGATGAGGGTGCCAAGGCTTTGAGGTCCTAGGGGAAAGCAAGGATATAGGAACATGTTGAGGTGGCAAATACAATTAAATCAATTACCATTCAATATTATGAATTTGGCTTTCCCTCCAGTGTGCTTAGACTTTAATTTGTTATAAGAGTTCCTTTATTTCCTTTGAGTTAGTGAAATTCTAGTCTTCATTGTTCATCAAAAAGCTCCCTCTGACATTCATACATGGCCCTAGACGACAGTCTTAATACACTAATGAGCAGTCAAAAAAAACCCACAATCCTAACTTTGATTTTTAAGAGGACTCAATTAACTCTGTAGAGTTGGGTTTTTTTCCATTTTCCTTAATTTTTTTCAAATTATCTCCTCTTCTCATTTCTACCCTCTTCTTTCTTTGATGTTTATATTACCAGCAATCAAGTAATCCCTCTTCACAGCCTTCCTTCCCTTTCCTTATTTTACTGTAGGATCTTAGGCAACTCATTTTACCATTCTGCCTCATTTGCCACTCTTCCTCATTTGTAAAGTGGAGATAATAATAGTATTTACCTCCCAGGGTTGTTGTGAGGATAAAATGAGATAATGGAGGTAAAGCACTTTGTAAACCTTAAAGTTCTACGTAACTATTAGCTATCACTATGGTTTCACAATTTATTTAAGCTTTATTTTAAATAATTTATTTAAAAGATAATTTTGAAATAATTTTAAATATTTTATTTAAATTTATTTTAAATCATTTATTTAAAATAATTTGAAATATTTAAAATAAAATTTCAATTTATTTATAATATAGTTTAAAAAAATTAATTGTTCCTATCACCCTTGAAACTCATTTATGTCATTTAGTTGTTAGTCAAATTATCTTGCCGCTGGGAATTTGTTAATTGATCACAGAATTATAGAATATGAGAGTTGACGGGACCTCACTGACCAGCTAGTTCAACATGTACACAAAAGGAAATCTTACAATTACGTATATAGCAAGGAATCACCCACTCTCTGCTTGAAGACCTCCTAGGAGAGAGAATAAACCACCACCAATTGAGTCAGAGTCTACGCTGTCCTGTTATTTTGTATAATGATTCCAAGGGGAGAATCAACCAATAGTGGACACTATGATACTCCTTCTCCTGTGCGTCTTAACTTAGCCATTCCTTGAAGACAATTACAGATCTTGCTGCAACACCTAACAGTCACTGGCTTTTTGCTAACTTTGAGTAATATTCGCAACCAATGTCCTGCCAAATTCTGCCTCCCATCCCCCTTGAGACAAGTTCAGATCATAACACTCCAACTGTTGTTTTTCTAGCCTTGTATGTTTACCCCAAATCCTCTTAGAGAAGCCATTCAATGAACCCAAGTCAAAAAAAAAAAATCTCAGTGAGCTGAATATATTTTTGTCTGATAGTGGTGTTTGCAGTTGTCTCTGGATCTAGGAAATTTTCTTGAGCAATTTCTTGAAAAAAAAATGTAGTTTGACTCTTTCTTTGCATTTTTTGGGTAATGGCAATGATTTGTAGATTGTCTCTCTGAGCTCTGTCTTATAGTTCTGTCACCTGCTTATTAAGCATTCGAAACTGTGTCCATCTGAACCCTGTGTTTATCTTATTTTGCTGAATTTTTTATTTTTTGCTGATGTGTCTTCCAGCTCAAGAATTTTATTTCCTATTGCTTTCATTCCTTCGCCCCAGCCCCCACTCCCAATTTTCCATTTTCTCCATGTCATTGTTGGTAATCTGTTAGTAGTGTGTATTCTGTTTTTGCTGATGACAGAATTGTCTTTACGGATGCCAGGTTTTTCCTGACACATGATCCTTCTTCACTGCTTTTCAAGTGCTTAATCATACAATTTAATGTTTCTTGCGCTAGCTCCAACTTGATTTCTTGGGCTGTTGGTCAACCTAATTTGTTATTTTTTTTCCCTTCTGGTAATGTCAGTTTAGGGTCTTTCAATTCGTAGGATTTGTTCATTTTGCTGGAGGGTTTTATACCCAGGTTGTTTGCCTACTCTTTCCTTTTCAATCAATCGTTCAGTCGACAATCGACAAGTACTTTCGAAGAACCTACTATATGACAGGCAATGGGGTTACAAAGGCAGAAAAATGAAACAGTTCCTGTCCTCAAGATGTTTACTTTCTGTGGGAGAACAATACACATACATATAAGTAGATGCAAAATATATGGAAAGTGAATGAATGAAAAACTATTTGGTAAGATCTTCCTGTGTTGCGAGTGCAGTGCTTAGTGCTAGGAATACAGATACAAAAGTAAAGGCATTCCCTACCCTCCAGGAGCTTGTATTCTGAGGGGCGGGGTGTGTGGTGAGAAGGAGTTTGGGGAGTGATGTGCGCCATGGAGGAAGCCTGAACCTTGATTTTGTGGGGGACTGACCATAAACCAACCAATCAACACCAACCAGGCCAGAGGGTCCCCAGACACCAAGGTCCTCTAGGGCTTGCTTTCCGCAGGTGGGAAAGAAAAGGAAGAGGCCAGTAAAGAAATACCCAATGGCAATTTGCTATTTTGCAAATCTTAAAGAATGACCGAAATATAAATTATGTCTGTTGGTGTGCTAGCCAGAGAACAGATTGGCCCAAGCTGCTACTTGGGGAAGGAATTCTCTCCTCTGCCGTCTGGGAAGAAATGACCGCTGTAATAATGTGCCCTACTTCTCTCAAGGCAGGTGTATGTGCCTGCTTCCCTCACTGATGGAAGGGAATCCTTTGAAATCTCCCCAGGGTTCTATCTTTGCTGTTCACCTGAAGAAGGATTACTCCAAATGCTGATAGAACTTTCAAGAACTAGGACTGTCCCAGGGCAAGGAGCCCCGACTTCCTCCCGAACAAACAATCTGGCTTTGGCTAGAGTGTGCATTGTACACATTCAGCTAGTAGCAATGGGAAAAGCAGATATTCCATCTGCCAACAATCAGAGAAATAAAATTGTAGAGGAATGGACAGTAGGAACTACACAACCAGGGAGATGCCTGCTTGTGCCTCCTGGTAAGGACATTAGTGCAGAGAGCTTTGATGTTTAAGCAATCATATAATTGAATCTACTGTTGGAGCCAGCAGTCGAAGAGCTGGATGCTGGAATGAGGCCTGAACAGCCTTAAGATACACAGTGACAAAGGGTAAGCAGGCTGTTCTCTGTGGAAACTGTGATAGGACAATAATACTTTGCAATTCACTTCTTCCTGCCTGGGTAGCTTTAAAATGCATTCTAAGTGTTCTGAGTCAAGCAACTCACGCAGACTGAGTTTACCTGTGCAGAAGCATGGGTCTTTGGATATCTCTCTTCTAAGCAGGAATGCTTGGATTTAGATAATTAATATATTTTTTCTCTTCTAGATCGACTCGTGCCTAACAAGCAGAGTATTGAATTTTTTTTCTTCCGTGGGTGGTGAGCTCTGTTTTCCTGGAGACTTCGCAAATGAGACATCAGCTTGTGATAGTTGAGGGAGTTATACTACAGCGGTTTGGGTGGTGGGGAGGTGGTGGTGGTAGAGGTAAATGGAGAGTCTGTAACAGTGGCATCAAGCTCAAATAGTAACAGATCCTTGTGGGTTACATTGATTTAGAAAACTGCAAATTAATATTATCTATGTTGTGTTTTTTAAAATGTGTTTTGTTAAATATTTCCAATTTATATTTCAACCTGGTTTTGGCCACAGAGGGTTACAAATGTATCCCTAGAGATCATTTGGCCGCTAGGTGGCGCGGTGGATAGAGTGCTGTGCCTGAAATCGGGAAGACTCGCCTTTGTGAGTTCAAACCTGGCCTCTGACACTACTAATTGTGTGACCCTGGGAAAGTCACCTAACCCTATTTGCTTCAGTTTCCCCTTCTACAAAAGGAGTTGGAGAAAGAAATGGCAAACTACTCCAGTATCTCTGCCAAGAAAACCCCAAAAGGGGTTACAAAGAGTCGGACACAATTGAAAAGGACCTGATGACAACAACAAATTATGAAAGCTAAATGTGAAATTACAAAACTAATAATTAAAAATATTTTGGTGGGGCATTCTGTATGAATTAAAATAAATAACCCAGCAAAACCTCATACCATTACTATCATCTGCAGATTTAAAATTAAATTTCTTTGTTTTATAAATTTTGTCAAACATAAATAACATTTTAATGAAATAGGTTACAACTTGGAAGGTGTTTAACATAATATGATAATCATATATAAACTTAATTTCGATATTGGACTTTTTCATTTGAACAAAAATGTGCGATATTTGACTCAACACTAGCCAAATACAGTTAAATATAGTTCTATACTGAAATTATTTCTGCATTTTGATTTAAAACATGAATGAAATAAAAATACTTCCTCACACAAACATATGGTGGAAATAGTAGAAGATTCTTCTGAGCTTTTTTGGATGAGATGGAAATTCACTTTTTTACTTTTAGCCAAAAATTTATAAGGCCATTATTTTTGAATGATGTTTGTAGTCCAAAATCAATTGGTCTGTCATTCAAATGGTTTTTTTCATCCCTTGTCATTTTATCAGCCAGAGTCATAAAAGATATATCAAATGGTTGTAAGTCCAATTTAATTTATTGAAAATTTCAGGAAAATATTCATTGAAAGTCATTTTAAAAAATTTCAGATGGTCATCTCATGTTTTTCTTGACAGCCTGATCCAAAGATTGTTCATTTTCTAGTAAGAAATAAGGTAATTTTCTTAAATGTGTGGTCACAAAATTTTAATTTCTTAATCATAACTTTTATTTTGTCTTGAACATGAAATATATTAACATTTGCACTCTGTGAGAATGTGTTAAACTCATTAATATTTAAACTGATGTCTGCTAACTAGGCTAATCTTTGTAGCCATATCATAGCATTTGTATACTCAGGCAGATGAAAAGGATGGCAAGCTAACTCTTCCCCCAATCAAATAGACAAGTAATAATTTTGCCACAGGAAAGCTACCAAATATCTATGGGTCTTAGAAATTTAACATGCGCATTGCCCATTTCTCTGCTTAAAATGGTGAATAGCCGAGAGTTAGTGGGTTCTGATTTTTTAAAATTGTGTATTATTATTATTATTATTAAAAGAAACAAGTTGATGTGACATTCCGTTTGATGCCAAAACTTGTTCGTATATACTACAGCGTGTCCATACTATATATCCATATTACAAAATAATAATTTTAATTAATTAATAATTAAAATTTAATAATAATAATAAACCACGCTCAAAAATTTCCCAGGCATCAAGTTTTGCCTCATCTGTGCTAATTTGACAAAAGGATCAATTGATTTATTTTCCTTCAAAGTATGAATTAATTACATTAGAAATGTCTTCCCCAGTTGTACGTCCTATTAACCAACAACACAGCATATTCTTTTCCATCTTACTGTCATGCAGATATATTACAAATATAATTAAAATTTCTAGGTTACAAATAGCAGTTGTCTCATCCAATTTCAAAGTGTAAATGTCACTTTTTTTTTAAACTGGCCAGATGAGCATTTGCCTTATTTTTATTTTTTTTTCTTTCTAATTAGCAATGGAAGTTAGACTAATTTTTCCTTAAAAGGTATGGATAAACTATCCTTGGTTTCTCGGTTAGCTCAGGATGCTAAAGGCTCAGACTGCTGATACAACTTCTTGGTCACCTGAGAACAAAACAACTTCTAGGTAGGCTCTAATGCTTTGTGGACCACAATGGACAAACGAGGCATAGAATCTCTGCTCATCTGAATCAGTGGGTGGTTCAGTGGATAGAGCAGTGGGCTGGGAATCAGGAAAGCTCATCTTCCTGAGTTCAAATCTAGCCTCTGATACTTGTTAGCTATATGACTCTGGGTAAGTTGCCTAACCCTGTTTGCCTCAGTTTCCTCATCTGTAAAAATGAGCTAGAGAAGGAATAGCAAACCTCTCCAGTATCTTTGCCAAGAAAATCCCGAATAGGGTCATGAAGAGTCAGACACGACCGAATGACAACAATGAAATCTTTAATGAGTACTCTTGCTGAATGTCTTTCTCCTGTTATGGCTAAGTAGGTCTCTTTTTGTTAACTGTTGAAAGAGTTGTTAACTGTTGAAAAAGTTAACTGTTGCCTCATTTTGTTAAAATATTCAAGGCACGTAGCTTGAGTCAGGCCCAGCCCCTAACAACAACCTTTCATCTTATTGTCTCTGTAATTTTTTTCTTATAACCTATCAATTGGCTGAAATCCAAAAGAGGCAAATCCTTAGCACGTGTCACCATACTGTCACTTTTCTGGACCTTGGTTATACATCTGTAAAATAAGGAGGGAGAAGTTATCTCTAAAGTACTTTCCAGGTCTAAATCTTAGTCTGCTGCCATTGTTTTCAAAGAGGGCCAATGACATCACGGGCAGGCAAAGTCTTAACTTGCACATGAATTGGATTTAAGTGAAGCAGATTTGCACGGTCACCAGCCTCACTCTCTCTTTCAGAGTCATCAAAGTCCAGTAACAAGACAAACATCAGGAAGGCTGGCCATGGCCCAAGACGATCAACGGATGACCTTGGCGTCTTCAATGGCTGACCAAGCTCTAATCTCTCTATAGCGCCTGCTTCAGCTGCCTTCGTGGCTATTGAAACAAATTGTTTTCCTCTGACCATTTCACTGAAGAAAGTCTTCACATGCTTGGGGTAGACATCCCCCTAACTCTCTGATGGGTCTGAGGCCTTTCAGTCACCCTCAACCTGGTTTAGCCTGGCTACCAAGATGGTTTACCAGGATGTGGTCGCTGCTACAGCTTCTTGGAGACACAGGTGAGAGTTGAGTGCCAGGTAGACACCAGAGGTAGATGAGCAACCCTGAAAAGGGTTTGGCGAGCCCTCACACTAGAGGGGCTAGTCTTCTTTGGATATTCCATATACCCCAGAAGCCTACACTGTATATAGCAGTAGTAAGGAGATTAAAAGACATGCCCCATCTTCCAAAAAGCTAGGAATAGGACGAAAATACAGGCATGCTACTCAATGAGATGTTGTAATCATAATGAGGGAATGGAGCAGAGTGGAGTGAATCTGATGTCCTGTCCCTTGTTATGCCTCGTGCTACCTAATTTCTTGTCTCTGCTTACTTATGCCTTAATCTATGGAAGATATCAGTCTCTCTAGGCTCATGAATATCTAGACTTTTCTGAAGTTCTCATATTTCTATGGCATCATTAATGATTTGGTAATAAAGAAAGAATCTTCAAGGCACAGCAGCCTCCTTTTAGAAGAAACGTCTTCCAGCTAGGCCTCTGATTTCCCATTTGTGGTTTCTCAAATTTTTGAATCAGGTCATAGATGAATGTTCATTTACTTCACTTCTACAGTATTCCTTGGAGGGAGTCTAATATTATGATTCTCTGAACAGACAAGGAAGCAGACAGATGGTAGTTAGAATGATTTGCTGAAGATCATACAGTGAATCAGTGGCATGGTTAGGATTAGAGTGTGCAGTTTTCCATATTCAGACCACAAAGCCACAGGGCCATCAAATCATTATCTCAACATCTTTGATGCCTTCTTTGAAAACTGACTCTTTTGAGTTCCAGTAGATAATCCTGAAGCTGCTCATTAGCTGTCTTCTTGATGGCTCTATCCTCGATTGAATCAACATTGTTCATAACAGCGTAGTATTTATGTTGTCTGGAGAGAGATATCGAGAATATATCTGTGTCAAAGAAGTAAAGAAAAAAAGCTTACCCTCACAATGACCTATTTGAAATATGCCAGTGGACAATTTTGGTTGCTTTTAAAATACAGAGTATGCAAAGTTTTAGTCAACTTTATTTTAGTAAATTCAAATTAAGATTCAGAGCTGGAAGGGACCTCAAAGGTGGTTGAGTCCAAACCCTTCATTTTACAGATGAGGTAACTGAGGCTCAGGCATATCTGTTAAGGGACTTGCCCGAGGTCAAATAGGTATTTCGGTCATAGGTGGGATCTGAACCCAAATTGTCTGATGTGTGTCTTTCTTTGAAGGAGAAACTGTTCAGTATAATTTTAAGAAATTGTGCCCTCTCTCTGTTGGTTATCTTCAATCTGTCCTGTCTATACCTTGTTTGTTTGGCATTCAAAGCCCTTTATAACCTGCTCCTTGCTTGCCAGGCTTTCCTAAACCTTCTGTTCTGAGATCCAATGACAGTGGCCTCCTTGGAGCTTCTCAGACAAGACACTCCATCTCCTGACACTCGGTATTTTCACTGGCTGTGCTCCTTGCTGTGCGCCGACTGGCTTCCCCGGCTTCCTTTAAGTCCCAAAATCCCACCTTCTACAGGAATCCTCCTTAAAGCTAATGCCTTCCCTCTGATGATTATCTCCAGTTGATCCTCTCTCTCTCTCTCTCTCTGTCTCTCTCTCTCTTCTCTGTCTCTCTCTCTCTGTCTCCTTCTCTGTCTCTCTCTCTGTCTCTCTCTCTCCCTTTCTTTGTCTCTGTCTCCTCACTGTCTTTGCCTCTGTTTTTCCCTCTCTGTCTCTCTCTTCTTCTTTTTCTTCTTCTTCTTCTCCTCTGTCTGTCTCTCCTTTCCCCTCTGTCTCTCTTTGTCTCTGTCTCTGTCTCTCTATCTCTGTCTCTGTCTTTCCTTCTTTCTCTGGCTTATTTGCATAAAGCTACTAATACTCATTGCCTAAGGAGAGCCAGGCCTAAGTTTTCCTCCCTTCTCTGGGAAGTTATAAGAAATTAGTCAATAGTCTCTTTAATTCAACTCAAGTCCTAAGCCAGGAAAAAATTGCCATGGTGGAGGAGGGAGAGGGAATAAGCATTTATTATGTGCCTACTGTGTACTAGGCATAGTGCTAAGTACTTTATAAATATTATCTCATTTGATCCCTATAAAAGCCCTGTGAGGACAGTGCTATTAATATCCCCCTTTCACAGTTGAGGGAACTGAGGCAAACAGAAGTTAAGTGACTTGCCTAGTTACCAGTTAGAATTTGGATTGAAGTCTTCTTGACTCTAGGAACAGTGCTTGATCCACTGGGCCATGTAGCTGTTCCCTAAGTGAATATAAATTGCAGTTTTGAAATCTGTTGCTCTTAACGCTGTCCCAGCCATTTCGTCTCTATTGCTTTTTCTGAACTGTATTTGTGCAAGGACACACACAGGTCAATAACACAATGGTTAACCACATGCATCTAGAAAAAAGTCTTTACCAAAACAAAAGACAACAGGAAGCAGACAAATCCTTGGGGAGCGGAGCTTGGGGAGCAAGCTGTCCAGGGGAGGGAGAAGGGGGAGCAAAGGAATCAGCAGCCTTGGTCTATTCTCTTGAGGGAGAGAAGCATTCCAGGGACCCCTCAGACATGCCTCAGTTCTATAGATTCCAGTACCTAACGATTCCTGCTCTATTCTCACTTCCGAGGTTCTTTCACTCTGTCTCCAGGTCTCCCACGTCGAGGTTCAGCAGGGATGCCTCCTGGGTACCTCCTGCTCACCTCCTGCTCTGTCGCTTCTGTTGATGCTTACCTCCGGTCACTGGGGCATGGCTGTGATAGTGACTGATTGGCTTTTGCCTGGGGGTGGAGGGGAAGAGAGACAGAGAGACAGACAGACAGACAGACCCAGATAGAGAGACAGAGACAGAGACACACAGAGAGACAGAGACAGAGAGAGGCAAATTGAAGTAGAAAAGAAAGGAGGGAGATTGTGGTAGGCCATTGGGTAGACATAAGGTTAACTAGTTGGGGGGGGGTGACTTTGGGCAAATCCCTTAACCCTGTTTGCCTCAATTTCCTCATCTGTAAAATGAACCGGAGAAGGAAATGACAAACCACTCCAATATCTTTGCCAAGAAAACATCAAATGGGGTCACAAAGAGTTGGATATGACTAAAACAACAGAACAACACTGGGTAGCTATACATATCTCGAAACAAAGATAGCCTGAAGCTCCAAAGTTATAATCACCTCTTGAAGAACCAAGGGAAGTTTCAAAAGGTCTACTCTTTCCCCAACTTCTCCCTATGTCTCTCTGGTAAGTCTTTTTAATATACTCTTTTGTTGCTTCTCTTTATTTACTTGGCTTCTTTTATCTGGATTTTGTTTCATATAGAAATTTATCATCAGTCATAAAGGCTTGTATTCTATGTCTGGATACTTAGAACCATGGTAAGCAAAGGGAAACGGAAGAAGTCAGGGTTAAGATAGAAATACACAAATTTTAATTAGGACAGAGAGCTGAGTATCTATTCAAATGTTGGTAATTTTGATTTTATTAAGAACTTTTCATCTAACATATACCCCACATTCTAAAGAAAAGGGCCATGTGGACCTGAGGACCAATAGGCTAAAGGCAAGCTTGTGTGTGTGTGTGTGTGTGTGTATGTGTGTGTGTGTAGTCCCTAGGAGCTGGTAAAGATCACAGTACAACTTCATTGTTCCTTTTTTTTTTTCAAAATTAAACTCCACAGGTGATGATCCCACAGATTCACTTTGTCCCTCCTCAACTATATAAGAGCACCATCAGTATTAGTACCCATTATTGCTGTTGGTATTCCATCATTTTAATCGTGTCTGACTCTTCATGACCCCACTTGGGGTTTTCTTGACAAAGATACTGGAGTGGTTTGCAATTTCCTTCTCCAGCTCATTTTGCAGATGAGGAAACTGAGACAAACAGGGTTAAGTGACTTGGCCAGGGTCACACATCTAGGAAGTGTCTGAGGCCAGATTTGAACTAATAAAGATGAGTCTTCCTGACTCCAGGCCTGGCACTCTACCCATTGCACCACCTAGCTACCCATCCATCATTAGTGTAAGTCAATAAAGTTCAGTCACCCTGGGCTAAAGAAGAAATTTGGTTGTCTGCTTCTCTCTTATTATCAGGCTGGGGCTGTCCTCTCCTTTCTATTCTGTAAGATCCTAGCTAGTCATTAAATTCTGTTTTTTACCTGCAACCTCTGTAACAACCACCAGCTCAGAATGAAATTAAAATTAGTTTATGATCTCACCATAATTAACTGAGCTCACCAGGCTCAGTTGGTGCAGCTATGGAAAATTCTACTGAAGACCCCCATTGCTGGACCTCTGGTGAATCTTCTGGTCTTCCAAAACTTATAAAGTCATTCTGTCTCAGGAAAAAAATCATTGGGATTGCAAATACAAGCAGAAAGAATGATAGCCTCTCCCTTCAAGGAGCTTACATTATCAAGGGGGAGGGGCAAAAGAACACATAAAAGTGATGAGAAGCAAGATGGAGGAAGGACTCATGAGAAGGCACAGGGTCAATGAAGCTGAGAAAGTCAGAAGCTGAAACTGGAGGGAGGTAAAGGTTGTTTGGTCTGGGCCCCTCCCCAAAATGGAGGCCCTGGGAGGAATTCACCAGTGGAAAAAGGGGCCCACATGGCAGAGGAATGTTCCAGGATGAGAAAATAGCTGAATTTCAATTATGGTTGGTCCCCTAAATTCCAAAAGGAAATTCTGACTTTATTAAAGTTAGTTAGAACTCAAACACACACACACACACATACACACACACACACACACACACACACACCTCCTTTGTAGTTTACCTTTGGGGGATATGTGGGCACTGTAGATGCCTTTCTTTTCCTTTCATCTGTTGGGATTCCAACTTAATTTTGCTGAGATCGGAAGTAAAAATTGAAAAAAATGAATCGGAAAGAACATAGGAGGATATAATAGGCCCTTTGCTGGGTGGTCTTCCTTAGCTTTAAATTTTTGTTTTCTCATTACCTATATTTCCAAATCCATTCAAGATGACTGGGCAAATAGGACAATGAAAAGCAATCCTCCTTATAAAGGAACCTGTCATGAGAGGAGAAAAAAGATATAGGAGAGAACGCCAAGGAGTGGTTGATATTTGCTTTCCGATGCTTCCAACGAAGCCAACCTTAACTGCTGTCTAATAAAATGAACCAAGAGTGAAAAGGTCGAATCTTCAACTTTCCAGTAGAGCTGGCTTTAGCAGCACCTAAGGGCCAACATCAACAGTATGCTAGTGAGTAGTTTGTGTTTCTGTCTAGTCTGTGGTGAACTGCTGAGATGGCATCCTTGGAAGGGAATGAACTGTCTAAAACCCAAACAGAACCTTTTCTTCAGAGAAGTACAGTGACCTGAGGTCAATGACACTATCTTTGAGTCTCCCGCTTTTACTACCCCACCCTTTCTTGTTGTGCTACTTGTCCTCTCCTCCCCCTAAAAAGTTCTATAAAGCTAAAGAAACAACTCCCCCCCCCAAAAAAGGGCAAAATGTCAGGATTCCCAACAAAAGACCCTTTGTTTTCTGTGAATACCATACACAGTATATGAAAGTTGCTGCCCTGCTGGGAGACAACTGACATTAAATGATCAGTCTCCCAAACAGTTCACATCAATGGAGATTTCCCTTTTCCAGGAAAAAAAATCCATAATTGCTTTGGCTTCAACAAAGCAGAAAATAACAGAGTAGAAGTAGACGAGTTTCTGAGTTGACTACAGTTGAACTGAAGTTCACATATGCTGAAAATCTTTATAATGGGCTTTGACTACAGAAGCTCTAACAAGCTATTTAATAGCGCAAGCTGGTTTCCACCCGAACTACAGATGGTTCCTGAATGTGTCAGGGCACGAGAGGCTAAGCATTCAGGAGAGATTCTGCAAGGAACCATTTTATGACATCCATTTTATGAAATGATTATAGGATCACAGGTTTACAGCTAGACCTTAAAGGGTCATAGAGTTTGACTTCCTCATTTTACAGATGAGGAAACTGGGGTGAAAAGCAGTGAATGTCAAAGATGGAACCTGAACTCAGGTCTTCCAGGCTCCAAGGGTGGTACCTCATTTATTACAATGGATGCATCTGGTGCAGTAGCTGTGAGTGTTTTAAGGTGAGGCAGATGGTAAACAGACATAAGGGGATGGTCTACTGTTAGGCACTTTTAGCAGTGCTCACACACTCTTCTGACTGGGCTCTGTAATGGGCTAGCTTTTTTTCTCTCTCTTCTACCTCATTTGGTGATCTCATCAGCTCCCATGGATTCAGTTATGGTCTCTATGCTGATGATCCTCAAATCTACTTATTCAGTCCTGACCTCTCTGCTGATTCCACTCTCACAGCCAATTGCCTATTTGACATCTCCAACTGGATATCCTCTAGACATCTTAAACTCAAGACATATAAAATAGAGTACATTATATTTCCCCCCAAAAAAACCTCTCTTCCAAGGCTCCCCATTACTCTCAAGTAACTACCATCCCTATTACTATCAAGTAACCACCATCCTTCCCATCCTCCAGGTTTACCACCTAGGTGTTGTCCTCAAATCCTCCCTCTCTCTCACCTATATTCAATCTGTTGCCGGATCTGTTGATTTTTACCTTTGTAATGTGACTCAAACATATTCCCTTCTGTCCTCTGACACTCCCACTACCCTGAGGCAGGACCTCATCTCCTCCCACCCAGACAATTGCAATAGTCTACCTGCCACAAGTCTCTCCTTTCTCCAGCCCATTCTCCACTCAGCCATCAAGTTTTCCTAAAGTGAAGGTCTGACCATGTCACCCCCCTCCCCCAGTAAACTCCAGTGGCTCCTTATCATCTCTAGGATAAAATAAAAAAATTCTTTGTTTGGCATTCAAAGCCTTTTACAACCCAGCCCCCACCTCCTCAGTCTTCTTGTGCCCTCCACTGCCTCCCACTCCAACATGTACTCTTTGATCCAATGAAAATTGGCCTCCTGATGTTCATCAAACAAGATACTCCAAGCATTTTCACTGCCCCTAAAGCATCAAATGCTCTCCCTTCTCATCTATGTCTCTGGGATTCCATGGTTTCCTTCAAGTCCCAGCTAAAGTTCCACTTTATAAGAAATCTTTCCCAGGCTTTCACAATTCTATGCCTTCTTTCTGTTGATTATTTCCTATCGTGTATATAGCTTCTGTGTACATAGATTTTTGCATGTGTCTCCCCATTAGATTGTGAGCTCCTTGAGGATAAGGACTGTCTTTTACTTTCCTTTGTATCCCCCCTACTTAGCACAGTTCATGACACATAGTAGGTGCTTAATAATTGTTTTATTGACTCACTGACTTTGAACTGGATCCCTTTGTGATTCTGGCAAACAACTTTGATGAGCATCCTGATCCCTACTTTATAACTCATTCCATACTAGTAATTAGAGGGCTGCTGAACAAGGTTATCTCTTTTGTTAAAATTTTCAAGGAATCTGTTATAATTTTTGATATATGCTTGGGAAACGCCTTGGGAAAAAGTTCTTAAAATAGTGTCTCATTCTACCAAATCCAATACTTTTTTTTTATAGTCAACAAACAACAAGGACAGTGTGATCTTTCATTCTCTACCCCTTTAGACCAATAGTATGATGATCAAGAAGTGATCTTCAATGGAATTTCACTTGTGAAAGCCTACTTGTATGGAGAGGAAAGTAGGGATATGTACATGTATCTGTATGTATATGTACGTGACTGATCGACTTTCAGTCTTTTTTTTTTTTAATAATAAGGGCTGAGGTTTTTTTTTTTTTACATCTCTTTTTTAAGGGAAGGGGAAATGTGATTTTTCCCTCCCCCAAGTTGATATAATCAAAGAAATCAAAGGGTAGATGACGGAGGTAATGAAGTGTTATTGCCTTAACACCTGGTGATCCCTTTACACAATACAAACACCTCTCTGAATCAGAAGGGAAAAATTGCAATTGATTGAGCAAGCAAATTAGCCACAATCCTGGTGGTTTTAAGTAGCTAAACCCCGTGGAGTTCAGAAGAGTTGACTTCAGAAGAAGTCAATTCAAGCCAGCAGTGGAAGGAGAATCTGAACTCTTAGAGGGAGTCAGTCTTGAGGAGGGGAGGAAAGGATGCCTTTCTATTTTCTACCAACCCCCACCCTTCTATTAACCATTTCTTTTTTCTTTTCTTTTCTTTTTTTTTGCCATTTCCCTTTAAAGAAGAATCAAGTCAGGACAGATTTTTGCAGTGGGGAGCGGGGGAAGAGAAGGAGATTTCTCTCTTCTCCTCTTCCATTAGCTATGACATCTATCAGTCACTTGCTTAGAGAGAGAAACCCCAATTCCACAATCCCAGCATTCCCTGGTTCAGTAGAATTTAGAGACATGATTGAAGGAGAAGAGAGAGAGATACACACCGGACAGACACAGATTTTAAAAAGTCAGTCTTTGGGGTGGGGGGAGCAGCTTCAAGGGAGAGGATTGTAGGCAGAAGAGAAGACAGCAGCTATGGGCTGGCCATTAACTCAAGAGAGAGTTTTCTCCAGCAATTGAGAGTTAAACTGAGGAGAGGGGCAAACCTTGGCAACCTAGCTGAGCAACCCACCCCAAAGAGGCATTGTGCTCCCAAAGGGGGAGGCTGCATGAGGATTCTACAGAGGGAGAAAGAAATTCCAGGACATGCACACCCAGAGCTGAGAATTGCCTTTGCCTCACTTTTCTCCTGTATTTATGTCTTATCACCAACTTACTCTCAGTTTGAACCCACTCTTCCCATGGCTGCTATGTGTATTTATGCGAGAGTGTGCCCCAGGTTTATGGGGGAAATATTTTGTGGCTATTGTTTATACTATGCCATCTTAGCGTGCCTTTTCTAAGAGCTAATTGTGGCTGCAACTTGATTGTTAATAGGAAACACACTAGTGGAGGCTGGTTAAGCGTTGGGAATATAAAACCCAAGGTAGCAGCTACCCTGTGGGTATTCAGGCTGCAAATGTGAGTACAAGTGGGAAGTATCCCATGGAGATGTTATATTGTGGCACCCTTTCATCCTTCAACTACCTTGAGATCTGATCTTTTGATACTCTCAGAAATGTGTCACCTCCACTATCAATTTCCTATGTGTGTATTTTGTGGAGTCCAGATGCCTCTTCTCTCTTTGTTTTCTCCAATGCTTTTCCCATTTCCTCCAATAGCACAGCTAGAAGCAGGATGTTAAGAGACCCAATGAAGTGGCCTCACAGTCATTGAGAGTGAAAAGAGTTTTATTATATGCACATATATACAACTATATAAAAATTATTGCCATAAATTATGTGTATATGCTATATATGTAATCATTATACTCTTTTCCTTTCTTTATCTATTCATTATTCTTCTTTTACTTAATCCTTAAAGATTCTTGGGATATCTTTGTTCAGTTGGGTCTCCTGCCAAACTCTCTCCAAATTTGTTTTATCTTCCATTGTTTCTCAAGGTTTTATGAGGTAATACGTTACTGCTAATCTTTTGCCATCCTTTTCCTCCATGACAGTTGATGAATGAGTTGATATTCTAAATTAATTTTGTATATGGCTGCCATCTCTGCTTCTTGGCAGGCAGATCAAGTGGTGGCTAATGTGGTTTCTCATGACCTTTTGACATCATTGTTATGACAATTGATTTGCACTGGTTAAACTTATTTATGAAGTTATTATAATCAATGTTGTACATTCTTCTATTTTTAAGCATCAATAGCTTGTTTAAGCACATGAGGTTGGAATTGTTGTTTTGAAAATAGATTTGTATTGATATCTTTTGTTTTTAAGTTGCTTAGATATTTCCTGTATCCTTCCTCTTATCTACTCCCAGAGAGGCATCCCTTATAACAAAGGCTTAAAAATGGGGAAAAAAAAAGAAAAAGAGGCAAAAAATCAGCAGAACAAAAATCAATACACTGAAAAACCCTAACGTTATATACAGTATTCCACACTCATAGATGATGCTCTTCCCTCCCCCTGCCCTGCAACCGTACACATATATCAATATAAATGAGCAGGGGCAGGTATAGTCTCACATCTCTTCTTTGGGGCCTGAGTCCATTTTGGACAATTTGCAACATTCATTTTCAATTGACTTATTGATGTTGTTCTTTTCATTTACGTAATTTTGGACACTATTTTCCCAGGGTCTGCTTACTTCAGTTTGCATCAACTCATTTACGTCTTTCAATGTTTCTCTGTGTTCTTTCATGATATCTTATAGAGCAGCAATATGTCATTGCATTCATGTATTCATGTCATATCTCCTTTGTTTCAAGTTCTTTACTACCACAAAAAGTGCCATTGTGAATATTTTGGCTTATATGGAAACTTTCTTTTTGTTAATGACATCGTTAGGGTTGATGCCCAGCAGTTGAATCTCTGGATCAAAAACAAATGGATAGTTAAGCAACTTTATTTGCATAATTCCAAATTCTTTTCCAGGATGTTTGTACTAATTTACAACTCCATCAACACCACATTATTGTGCCTGTCTTTTCACAACCCCTCCAACACTGACTATTCCCACCTTTTGTCATCTTATTCAATTTTCTGAGGGTGAGGTAAAACCTCAGGATTGTTTTAATTTGTGTTTCTCTTATGATTAGTGATTTGGAGCATTCTTTCATATGTTTGTTAATAATTTATGAGTCTTCTGAGAATTGTCCATACTCTGAACACTTATCTATTAGTGAATGGTTTTAGGTCTTTTAATACAATGGTTTTAGGTCTTTTTTCTGTTCATTATCAATGTATCTTAGATATGAAACCCTTATCAAACATATCTGATGGAAAGATTTTTTCCCAATTGATCCCTTTCCTTTGAGATGCTAAATTTTAAAAAATGAATGGAAGGCTAAAAAAGAAATTAATCAAACCCAAATAATGTCACAATTGGTGTATTTTTTCTTAAAAATTTGAACTTACTATTTTCAGACATTCATATCAGTTCCATGTCTACAATACAATGTGAATTTTATTTGTGTGAAAACTTTTCTATTTCAAAATTACCTAATTTATTTTGGTAATTGCCTCTCTTCTTTGTTGGTTAAGAATTTATCAACTCATGTCTATGAAACATATATGATCTGTTTTTCTATTTATTTTTAAGTGGTTTCATCTTTAATATTCAGGTCACATATCCATTTTAAATTTATTTTGGAATATGGTGTGAGATGTTGATCTAAACTTAATTTCTAGCAAATTGCTTTTCAGTTTTCCCAGCAATTCTTATCAAATAGCAAGTCTTCTTCCAAATAATTTATGTGTAATAGGAGTTGATGCAATCCCCCACATGGAAAAAGCTAAAGAGCCCAATTCTGGAAAAGCATAATGATGAGTAATGGAAGTGCCCTGATCCCTAATTTGGAGCATGTGACATTCTGTAGCTAATTCTGATCGTTAACCATGAGATGAGATGACAAACCATTTACTGGATGCAAAGCTGGACCGGGGGTGTAGTCAAAGGCCACTGGTCACCCAAGGCCAGTCTCTTGGCTTGACTCTGGCCTTTCTCCCTGATGTGTTCAAATGAAGAAGTAAGGACTCAACTGTTGATAAAGAGAAAGATCAGCTTTTATCTCCTAAATGGAACCACCACCATGAGCACATGGCCCTTTGGTTGTTTCTTTCTCTGTTGTGCGTGCTTTTAGGTAGAGGAAATTAGAGATGACTGCGCCTTGCGAGCTCTGAAAGGTCAGAATGGTGATCCATGAGAGGTCAGGGAGCCAGAGATTTGCCAGAAGCCTAATGACGAAGAGTGATATCCTGAGCAACCTGCCTGCTCAGCCCAGTGATAGCTGAAATGAGAACTCAGTGAGTAACTGTGCTGCATTTGGAAGTAAACTTGGTGGGACTAATACTAGGTAGGGACTGCCTTCAATTTGAGCTCATTCTCCCTAGACACCTAGGTGGTAGTCTTGGCAAATGTCCTGACCATCTAAAATGCAGTCTTCCATATGGAAGATGCTAGACAGTACATGTATGGACATTCTGTGTCAGTCCACCAAATAGTTTGGAACAGTCTTTTCCCATTAGCAACTTAGCCAGAATTGTCTGTCTTTAAATCTACCTTACTCACCACTGTTGCTCTCTTTTCCCACGTTCCTGTCTAGAGATGAAGACTTATCAACTCACAGAAAGTGACACCATGTGGTAAGGGGATAGGGCCAGAGAGCCATTCCCCCTTGCTTAGGCCATGTGGCCTCCTGAAATGACCTTGGGACTTTGGTCTTATTTTTTGTTTTGTCCTTTTCAGTTCCAGGCAGAAGGAGGGGAGCTCCTGAATTGGAGACCTGAGCCACAGGGATCACGGATCCCAGAATTTCAGGCAGTGTGTTGCAGTCAGCCCAGGAGGGAAGCCTTGAGAAACTGGGTCCAGAGACGCTGAGAAACCCATGTTACATGAGGGAGAATGTGCCCCCAACTGTCGGGGGAAGAGAAAGATGTGAACTTCTGCTGTTGCTGAGTCATCAAATTAAATGTGCCCTTATAAAAGCTAATCAATGGTAATTTGTTTAAATGGAATAGGAGTTATAATTACCAGCTAACCTTGGTGGGGGGGAGGGGGGAAATGCACTGGAATGGAGTTTGAGTTGATATCATTCCCTTAGGAACTCGAGGGGAAGATGTAGCGCCTATGCTCCAGAAGAATAAGTCTAGAGTTGACTACACTCTGTCTGTGGCTTTGTCTGAGATAATATCGGCCTCTTCACGTGTTCAGGCACCACTAGAGCCATGGTCCACATAGGGCTTCCATTATTGGGTATCCTAGTTTGGGGAATCCACTGGAGAAAAACTGGCCAAAGATTTCTATAGGGGAAATATTCATACATAAGTAAATATAAGTACACAGAAGTAAATTAAAAAGCAATTTTAGAGAAGGGAAACACTAGCACCCGGAGAGGTCAGGAAAGGCCTCATGTAGGAAGTAACTGGAACTATGGTTTGAAGGAAGCTGGGGATTCTGAGAGGCTCAAGTGAGATGGGAGTCTATTCTAAAAATGGAGGATAGTAAGTGGAAAGGCACAGAGATGGGGTGGCATGGTTTTGGGTTTTTTTGGACCTGTTTGGCTAAACTTTAGAAGAAGGAAGGGAATAAGTATTTGTTAAGTGATTATGTACCAAGTATGGTCTTAAGTGCCTACTATGTGCCAGGCATTGTGTTAAGTGCTTTAAATATTATTTTATCAGAAATCTTCCCAGTCCCCCAGGATCATAGCCTAGGGGTCATCCAGGACTTCTCACTCTCTATTGCTATCCAATATCCAATCTATTGCTAGCTACAGATTTCACCTTTGCAACGTCTCTCAAATATGCCCCCTTCTCTTCTCTGACACTGCCCCTACTCTAATTCAGGCCCTCATCACCTCACACCTGGACTATTACAAGAGCCTGCTGGTGGGTCAGCCTGCTTCCTATCCATCCTCAATTCGGCCAATAAAGTGATTTTCCTAAAGCCCAAATTTGACCATGTCAGCCCTATACTCAAACTCTAATGACTTCCTACCAACTCCAAGATCAAATATTCATCAAAAGAAAATATTTGTTTGGCATTGAAAGCCCTCCATAACTATCCCTTCTCTAGACTTCTTATAGCTTATATATATACATGGGAATGTACTCTTCAATTCAGTGACCCTGGCCTCCTGGCTATTCCATAAATAAGATCTTCCATCTCTCAGCTCTGGATATTTTCTCTGGCTGTCCCCCATGCCTAGAATGTTCTTCCTCCTCATCTCTGAGTACCAGATTCTCAGATTTTCTTCAAGGTCCAGCTGTAGCCTCTTCTACAGGAGGCCTTCCCCAACCTTTCGTAATTCTAGTGCCTTCCTTCTGTTAATTATTTCCTATTTATCCTATATTTAGTTTGTACACATTTGTTTGTTGTTTTCCCTGTTAGACTGTAAGATTCTTGAGGGCAGGGATTATCTTTTGCCTCTTTTTGCATCTCCAGTGCTTACTTAGCACAGTCCCTGACACATATTAGGTGCTTGGTAAATGTTTATTGACTGTGAAAAGTAAATGACCAATGTATAATGATCCTGGGAAAGTAAATTGTGGAATGTTTTTCAATATCCAATGGAGGATTTACATTTTATCCTTGGGAGCCCATGGGACCTTTTCAGCAGGGAAGTCAGGTGGTCAGAACTATGCAATAGGAATATCACGGTAGAGAACAGATTAGAGGAGGAGAATGGAGTCAAAGGAACTGATAAGCAGGATATCGCAATGGTGCAGATAAGAAAGAATAAGGACTTCACCTAGGGCAGGGGCTCTGTGGAGGGAAAGAAGAGGACAGATATTGTGGAGACTTGTCAACTGATTGGATCCATGGGGTGAGGGAGAGTGGAGAAGCCAAGATGGCCCCAAGGCTGGGAATCTGAGGGACTGCAAGGATTAGGTTGCCTTTGGCAAAGATAGAGCAATTAGGAAGAGGGATTTGTTTGGTAGACATGATAATATCTACCTCTATAATCTAATGATAAAATAATTTGGTAGAAGATAATAACTTCTGTTTTAGACATGTTGAGTTTGAGATGCCTAAAGAATGTCTTGTTGGAAATGTTCAGCAGGCAGTTGGTGATGGACTGGAGCTCAGGAGAGAGACTAGGGATAGGTTTATAGGGTAGTCTGTTTAGAAGTCATATTTGAACCCATAGGAGCCATAGAGATCATCAGGAGAAAAAAGAGTGTAGAAAAAAAAGAATAGGGGGCCTGGGAAAGAGCCTTGGGCTACACCATTAGAGGATAGGGAAAGAGGAAAGGGGACAAGCATTTATTAAGTTCATGCTATGTGCCTGGTACTTTTAATGTATTATTTCATTTGAACATTGCAACGGAGGTGGGAGCTATTATTGGCCTTATTTTACAATTGAGGAAACAGACTGAAAGAGGTTAAGTCAAATAGGGTCACAAAGATTTTAAGTGCCTGAGGCCAAATTTGAACTCGGGTCTTCCCGACTTCTGGTCTAGCGCTCTATCCACTGCATCACCTTGCTGCAGAAATTTCATTACAAGCTTCAGAAACAAAACTGCATTTTGAGCTGGGACAGTCAGAGCAATGCAAACAGAGAGCATTGAGCAACGGTTTATCTTCTGGGAAATTGGGAGAAATACAGGAAATGGGAGCTGCAGGGCAGAGCAACAGAGGACACCAAAAGGGGCCGTCACGGGGGGAGGGACATTGACATCTGAAAACAGTCATAGTAGACAGGAACTATTGGGAAAGAAAGGAGCAGCAGAAGTGAGCAAAGGAACACGAATATGGAGGAGCCGGAAGTGTCTAACAAGTCCAACCCATAGCAGACAAAGAATTCCCCTTTAAAATATGCCTGACAAATTGTCCTCCAGAGCCTGCTTAAGACTTCCAGTCTAGGAGGACCCCACTACCTTCTAAAGCAACTCATTCCACCTTTGTGGAAAAGCTCTAATTATTAGGAAGCTTTTCCTTAAATCAAAGCTAAAATTAACTTATTTGCAACTTTCATGCATTAATCCTAGAGAATTTTGGTAAGAAGGATGAGAAAGGCAGGTTATATTCGATTAGCACCTGGGCCACCCTGCTGTCGAATGGGAAGCCCCCACAATAACTACCCCAGGTTCAAGTACTTCCTGCCTCCACATGCAACATAACCATAGTTTTTCAAGCCCCCACTGATGTTTACTTCTTTTCTAATCGGCCAGAGGAAACAATTAATTCAAAGCAGAGGCATTTGATAAAACAGCATTGTTTTAAGAGTCAGAATAGAACAGTCACCCCATAACCTTAGGACTCATTCTCCCACAACTACATACACCATTGGTGGAGAGAGAGAACACACATAGAGGAACACAGGTAGGGAATACCTTTGGCCCAGGCACAGTCATGAAGTAATAACGCACCTCTGATAACCAGGACCACTGGTGTCTGCTGATCGTGTCATCGCATCTGGTGTGAGATGGTATCTCTACTAATTTCATAGTGTCTGCTAGGCCTAGTAGTCTCTGTTGGGTCTCAGATAGTCTTGTGATGGATGGCTTGCCGCTGCTGGGATGATCGTCTCTGCTGAGGATTGCTCCCTGCTATGTGTTTCTGTATTCATCTTTTAGGGCCACCTGCTGAACATTTCATCTTCAGTCTTTTAAACCTTAGCATCTAAGGTGGAGTGACCAGAACCTATCCCTCCCGAGAGCAGAATGACAACAACTCTTTGACTACGGTCACCTTGTCCAACTAACAGGAGGCATGCGTAGAGTGTCGCTGGACTAAGATGAAGTTTTTTCATTTTGACTCCTATGTTTGGGCAGAGATCACAGTCCTGCTCTAGAAGGATTCCACATTCAGTTAGTTGGGTGTCATCTGTATTGTTGTTCAGTTGTTTCAGTGGGGTCCAACTCTTTGTGACCCTATTTGGGGTTTTCTTGGCAAAGATGCTGGAGTGGTTTGCCATTTCCTTCTCCAGCTCATTTCACAGATGAGGAAACTGAGGCAAACAGGGTGAAGTGACCTGCCCAGGGTCACCAAATAGTAATTATCTGAGGCCAGATTTGAACTAGGGAAGATGAATCTTCCTGATTCCAAACCCAGAGCTCTATGCACTATGGTGCCACCTAGCTACCCCAGTACCATCTGTTTCCCTCCCCTTTACATTTAAATTTAGTCCCTTTTATTCTCCTGCCTTAGTTTTCCCCATCCCGGCACTACTGCGCTCATTCTCAGCACGTACTCATGCCTGAGATTCTGGGAGAGATGAGTTATATGAGAGGATTGAAGAAAGCTCTTTATGAACAGATGAAAGAGAAGTCTTGTTCTATCTTCTTCCCATATTTTGTGTGTATGCCCTGATACAGCAGCTGCAAGGAGAGATCTGTTCCATAATTTCCAATTCCTTCTTAGTATCCCCCTTGGTGAATAGAGGGCTTCTCCCTTAGATTTCTAACAAGGCATTCAGAACCCTGTGCAGCTAAGAACCGTACATATGTTTGAAGAATGGAATCTATTGAGCTATCACCGTTCATACCCCAAATATCTGTTTCATCTGCGGATAGCACCATTAAAGTTTAATTAAAATAGATTTCTCACGATTAAGGCAACTGCAGAAATCAAGGAGAGAAATGAGCTATGAGAAGCTGCTCATATGGCAAAAAGTGAATCAAAATAGGAAAGAACACAGTAAAAATGTTCTTAAGAATTTTTCTCTTTTCAGTTCCCTTCCAATAGAGTAGGCAAAGATTTTTAGCTCCCAGCTACATCTTATTTTTTTTCTGCCATTTTTTTGTGTTAATTTTTATCAGTCGATCCCTTAAAAACAACTGAAAGCTGGAGTTCTTAACTTTTTTTTTTCATACCGGACCTCTTTGGCCATCTGGGGGAGCCTGTGGATTTCTCAGAACAATGTCTTTAAATGCATAAAATAAAATACATGGGACCAGAAAGGAAACCAATTACGTGGAAATATAGTTATCAAAATATTGACAAAAACAAGTTCCCAGACCCAAGTTAAGAGCCTTTGACTTAAAGGAGGTTACCTGCTCATTCTATGCTAATAAAAAGAAACTGAAGCCAGGCAAATTTTATAAAACATTTCTTCACTGATTTTCCCGAGAAGCTAAGAATAACAACATACAGGATCAGAAATTGCTAGAAAATAATCTATTTAATTCAATTCAGCAAATATTTTAAAGCGCCTACTATGTGCCAGGTACTTTCATGGGTGCTGGGGATAGAAAGGGAATAAAGAAGATGGCTCATGTCCTGAAGGACATTAATGAGACAATATTTGTCAAGTGCTTAGTACAGTGTCTGGCTCATAGGAAGCACTATAGAAATGCTAGCTATTAGTAGCTATCAAGGATTTAATTGAACTTCCCAAAAAGAATTCAAAATATTTGTGTTCAGGAGGCCTGTTTCTTTTCTTGGTTTAGGCTTCACAGACTTGCTCCTCAGGGTTGAACTCAAAATTGCCAGGTATGGCACATAGCTTTCCCTTCTGCGGCGTTTACACTGACTTCAAACAGTGTGTGCTACTGGGCATTGATGTCATGGGAAAAATGCCTGCCAGGGGGCCTTTCTAAAATTCACAGATTGTAGGAGACTGCCCCAGTGACTTAGCTCATAACAAGAAACTGAAGCCAGAGGTGCCATAGCCTATTATTGAAAATGTCAGTTACTTGTAGACCTCCTTCCGCTGCATCCAGTAGAGGGGCGATGGAGCCAGCACGTGCACTGTTGAGTGTGGTCCAGACTGAAACCAGAAAGAGGGGAGAGGAATCATGTCACCTTGGAATAATCATTCCAGTGAGTCATGTTTCACTCCTCTTCATGCATCTGCTTTTGCTAACCATTGCCAACATGGTGAAAATGATTTGTTGCTGGGGTGGAAAACCAATTTTTTTTTTTTTCTATTGAAGACCACTGAACCACAGAGAAAATTAATCCTGGCCACACAGAAGTAGAAAAGCAACTTAATTTACTTGGTTGGAGTTTTTTCCAAAGAGGTTATAATTATATGATCTTTAACTTAAAAATTGATTTTCCTTTCTTTTCTTTCTGTTTCTTTTTCTTCCTTCTTTCCTTCCCTCCTTCCTTCCTTCTTTTTCTTTCTTTGTTTCTTTCTTTCTTCCTTCTTTCCTCCCTTTTTCTTTCTTCCTTCCTTCCTTCCTTCCTTCCTTCCTTTCTTTCTTTCTTTCTTTCTTTCTTTCTTTCTTTCTTTCTTTCTT
>NW_020950239.1:6277630-6279573 GCF_900497805.2 Vombatus ursinus | reverse complement strand
TTCTTTCTTTCTTTCTTTCTTTCTTTCTTTCTTTCTTTCTTTCTTTCAACTGCTTGAAATCTTAAGGAGTCACATGGGGGCCCTGAGAGATTAAATAACCTGTTCAGGGTCACAGAGCCAATTTCACAAGTAGTACTTGAACCCAGGTCTTCCTGACTCCGAGGCCAGTTCTCTCTCCACTGTCCTTCTATTTTCTTTCCTTCCATTTAATTAAAAAAAGTTGACCTTGATAGATATCAACAAACACGTACCTTTCCATATACAAACAACAGAAAAAGAGGATTGTTTATGAAACTATGAGATTTGTTTTAAGCATATTTTGAATTAAACATAACAAATATATTACCCTTATTGTCAGTTTCCTTTTGTGTACTTTTTTCCTCTGTTCTCCTATGTACTATCAGAATGGTTCATTGATGTTTTCTTTCTTTTCTTCTGTTGGCATCACTGTAACACTCACCTTCTCTCTTGTAACTCCTCAGAAAACAATTAATGCCCTCCTTTGGGCTTTATTCATTTAAATAAGTGTAGTTTATTCCTTTAAATAAATATTAAATAGCTAAATATTAAATAAATATGTAATAAATAAATGTTTAAATAAATAATATTTAAGTAAATATAGTCAAGCAAAATAAATCTCCACATTGTACCTCTCTGACAAAAAGTAGGAAACATGATTCTTAATCAGTCTTCTGGAGCCATGATTGGTCATTGGCCAGAGTTCTTAAATGTTTCTGTGTTGTTTTCCTTTACGATATTATAGTTACTGTATGCTCTTTGTCAGCACCCCTCTTTAGAAATGTAATAATGACACCCAAAGAACCAATGCTTCTGCTGGGCCCAGTGGTTCTAGAAGTCTTTGTCCTCGCCCTCCCTACACCCCCACCCCCGTCCACTCCAGTGAGGTACCCATATACATGTGGACTTGGCTCAGTCCTAGTGATGGGGATGGGATCTTAACCCCAAAAAGGAAAAGCCCTGGACTTTCCCACACTGTCAAGTCTCTGGCGTTTGCCTGTGGCTATAATTCACTCACCTGGCCTTTCATTGTGGCTATGTCCAATCAACCAATTCTGTTCTGTTACCTGCTGATCTGTTACCTAGCCACTTCCCACCCTTAATCCTATCTAGACTCCATTCTCCTTTGGTCATGTGGTCCAGGTCTCTGGTGTTCTGTGACCTCACAGTCACCCCAGCTTACTGACCCCTCCCATCCAGATCCTCCCTAGACCCCAACTCCAGTCACCTTAGACTACTTGGCCACTCCTAGATCCTTCCCACAGTCTTTCTGTATGTAAGATCCATTGTGGCCGCCATTAAGGTTCTCGGATTCTTGAAATCTAGCCAATAGCTCACACTCACTAGGAATCTCACTCACCCTAATCATTGCTCTAGTAAACCTTGTCTTTGGCTGAAGGAAGGCTTGGGTTGAATTCATTTGGGTAAGACCCGCCTCTCTTGCTCTTGCTATTTTGAGGTCCCAGCACCCCTAAGCCTCAACGCTAGGGGATACTGGCCCCTAAAGAGAGGAGTAAAGCTCTTTATCACCCACTCTCCGGCTCCTTGTGCCACCACCCTAGATCCCTGAGGAAAAATCTCTTATTGCTTAGGTTCAACTTATGCCTGACGTCTCCTCAGCTTGGAGAAGAGAAAGGTACTCCATTTACAATGCAAGTTATTATTTCCTTTATGATATTATAGTTACTGTATGCTCTTTGTCAGCACCCCTCTTTAGATATGTAATAATGACACCCAAAGAACCAATGCTTCTGCTGGGCCCAGTGGTTCTAGAAGTCTTTGTCCTCTCCCTCCCTACACCCCCACCCCTGTCCACTCCAGTGAGGTACCCATATACATGTGGACTTGGCTCAGTCCTAGTGATGGGGATGGGATCTGAACCCCAAAAAGGAAAAGCCCTGGACTTTCCCACACTGTCAAGTCTC
>NW_020950239.1:6213496-6277620 GCF_900497805.2 Vombatus ursinus | reverse complement strand
TTGTGGCTATGTCCAATCAACCAATTCTGTTCTGTTACCTGCTGATCACCTAGCCACTTCCCACCCTTAATCCTATTTACACACAAAAGAAATATTTAACACAAGAGATTCACAAGCATGAGGTAACAAAGACTTAAACAAATTGCATTAATTTCTCATAACTACTGGTTGGTACACTCTCTAGGAAAGTTGTGACCTACAGAGCTGGGTGGGACAATGGTGCCAGAACACCTGGGCCTGAAGTCAGGAAGACCTGAATTCAAATCTTGGCATTTACTAGGTGTGTGAACATGGGCATGTCATGTAACCTCTGTCTGCCTCAGTTTTCTTAACTGTAAAATGGCGATAATAGTAGCACCTACCTTGCAGGATCAAATGAGATTATCTTTGTAAAAAGTGCTTATTCTCTTCCCTTCCACCTGAATTAGCCTTTTGCCTAAAATTAGGCTCTACAATGTCCCCTCCAGTCCATATCTTTTGTCCTATCGCTACGTGAGGTGGTTGTGCTCCTTCTTGGGGTGGGGCATCCTCCCTAATGCAGAAACTCCTCTTCCTTTAGCTCCAACTGGGAGATGAAGCTGTTCCTTATTCTTGAACTCTTAAGGCTGATACCAGGTGGGACAAATCTATTTCAGCCTTGCTATTTAGTCATCTGCATTCAGGGAAGGAAACACAAAGCACAGTAGGTAACCCAAGGCCCAGGATCACCTTGCCTAGCTGACATGTGAGCCATGATAGCTGCTGTGTGCTCAGAGCTCACCATTCCTCCTGTGTGTGGGGAGGGCAGCCCTGCCATCACCCCTCATGGGAAGCCCAGGGAGGGAAATCTGCTTGTTACGTGTTAAGTCAAAGGAAGAGAGAGATGGAAGGCAGAGACACTCCCTCTTCTTCTTCTTCTTCTTCTTCATTATTATTATTATTATTATTATTTAGGTCTGTTGAGTCAATGGTTATGGAAGGGATAGATTCATCATCTCAAAACACAAGTCCTTAGGTGCTGGGCCACACATATCTCCAGAAGTTGCCAGCAGAACTGAGCAAGCCCACTACGGAATGGCACCTGGAGGCCTATGCTCCATGGGGTGTAACTCCCATTAGACAAAGATCACAGTGGTTAATGAGAAGTATGATTAAGATTATATAATATTATAGATCATAATTATGTAATAACAAATTATTATAGAAAATTATATAATATAAGGGCAGGTAGGTGGCACAGTGGATAGAGCACTGGTCTTGGAATCCAGAAGACTCATCTTCCTGAGTTCAAATCTGGCCTCAGACACTTACTAGCTGGGTGACTTTGATAAGTCACTTATCCCTGTTTGCCTCAGTTCCTCATCTGTAAAATTGGCCAGAGAAGGAAATGGTAAACCATTTCAGTATCTTTGCCAAGAAAACCCCAAATGTGATATGAAGGGCTGGATATGACTGAAACAACCCTACAACATAATATAGTATCATATATAACAATTATATATTATTATAAATAATTATATGATTTATTATTATAAATGATTCTGTATTATCATGTACAATAATATATATTATATATTGCTACATTTTACATGTTATTATGTTATATATTATTAATGGAGGTGGTCCACTCCTACACCTCTGCCCCTCCTCTCTTCACCTGGCTTAGACCCAGATCACAATTCTTACACATTCTTTCTCTCTTCGCTACTTCTTGTTTAAGATCTACCCTCCACAGCTGAAATTTGTTTTATTTGTGACTATTCCCACCTTGCCTCTACACTCCTTAACTCTCCATCTTCTTTTCTGTCCGTCTCTTTTCCTGTTCAGTTTACATTAT
This sequence comes from Vombatus ursinus, assembly GCF_900497805.2. NCBI lineage: Eukaryota > Metazoa > Chordata > Mammalia > Diprotodontia > Vombatidae > Vombatus > Vombatus ursinus. The sequence goes on along the minus strand of NW_020950239.1, from coordinate 6,275,804 downwards.
TATACATCAAACTATTTGTATGTGCATGTGTTCAACTTTCCTTTGCCAGTTTCAGAGGAGTGAATTTTGTGAGAGGCCTGCTCCCCCCGTCTGTGCATACACATTTGTATATTCTTCTTATGTGCACCAGTTATGAGAAGTAGCAATTCCCCCTTATTCCTCATTTCTTTCTTAGCATATTCACCATTCCTTCCCTTTTGTTTTCCTTCTTAGAAATAACAAAAGAGTACAAAACCATACTCTGTGTCTTTCTTAACTTTCTTCTTGACCTTTAAAGAATGAGAGCCAGAGGGAACATTTGTCCCTTCTTCCCCATCAAAATTCAGGCACTTTGTCAGCAGTTGACCCCTTCCAAATGCTCATATGCGTTTACCTTTCTAGATTTATCTTGTGTTTGCCTGTCAAAAATTTTCCCCAGCTCTGGTCTTTTCATCCCTAATATTTGAATGTATTCTATTCAAGACCCTTTGAAATATATGATTTTTAAAATTCTGAATTTAATGAACACAAAAAGAGAAAACATTTCTTTGTATAAAATAGGGTAGAAAAAGACAATTATATGGGAAACCATGAGTCTCTATTATGTATGACTTGCTTTTTAAAAAAAAATATATTATAAATTCAGTGTGTACTTTTAAAGATGTCCCTCTTATCCAGTTCTCTCTGAACTTCCTTCTACTATTTTCTGTGCATTTAAAAAAATATGTTTCAATGCAGTACCAGAACTCAAACCATACTACAAAGCAGTAATAATCAAAACAAGTTGGTACTGAGTAAGAAATATAGAGGTTGATCAGTTGGACAGATTAAGTATATGATATACAGAAACAAACAAACACAGCAGTCTAATGATTGATAAACTCAAAACACAGATACTATTTCACAGAAACTGATGAGAAAATGGGAAAGCATTTGGCAGAAACTAGTTACGGAACAACATCTCACGCCAAATAGCAAGATAAACTCTGACTGTATGCATGGCTTAGATAACAAAGGGAGACATCATTAACAAATTAGAGGAAAAAAGAAGAAATGATCTTTCAGATTTATGGATAGAGGAAGTGTTCATGATGAAAGAAGGAATAGAGAAGATCATAGAAGATTAAACGGATAATTTTAATTACATAAAATTGGGTTTTTCTTTTTGATAGGAATATAATCAATACACCTAAAAATCAGAAGGGAAAAACAGTTAACTAGGGGGAAAAATCTTTATAGTAAGTTTCTCTGAAAACATTCTCTAAGATATATAAGGAACTGAATCAAATCTATAAGAGGAAGAGTCATTCCCAAATTGGCAAGTAATCAAAGGACATGAACAGACAGTTTTCTAAGGAAAAAAATCCTTGTGAAAAAAATTCTTAAAATAATTAATAACTAGAGGAATGCAGATTAAAGTAACTCTGAGGTACTACTTCACACCCATTGGATTGACAAAGATGACAAAAAAGGAAAATGACAAATGTTGGAGAAATTTCAGGAAAATGGGAACATTAATGCACTATTGATAGAATTGTGAAATGGTCCAGTCAATCTGGACAACAGGTAGAAATTATGCCTCAAAAGTGACTGAACTGTGCATACCCTTTGGCTTAGCCATCTCATTACTAGAGCAATACCCCAAAAGATAACAAAAAAACAGTAAAAGGACCCACATGTACTAAAAGATTTATTGCAGCTCCTGGTTTGTTTCTTTTCTTTTCTTTTCTTTTTGGTATCAAAAAACCGAAAAGTAAGTGGTGCCCTTCATTTGAGGACCGACGGAACAAATTCTGGTATAGAAATGTAATGGAATATAGTCAATTCTCAACTTTTGTGAGGGGTAAAATTCCTGGAAAATAATATGAAAGAGCACTGGCCCTGGAGTCATGAGGACCTGAGTTCAAATCCGGCCTCATGATACTAGCTGTGTGACCCTGGGCAAGTCGTTTAATCCTGATTGCCTCACCAAAAAAAAAAAATAGTAACATGAAAGCCAAAAACACAAATGTTCATACATTTAACCAAAGGGGAAATAAGGGTTTAAGTTCCTGTGACCACAAAAAACTATAATCTTTTACTAGAGATTTCTGGAAAATGCACTTTTCTGTATACAATTCTTCAATACAAAACATTGATTCTGATAATGTGCACTTTTCCTAATGCAACAATGAACTAACCCATAAAATGTAGTACACAAAATAAAACTGGTAACAATCAAAACATTTTTTCTTGCTAGTAATTCCTTAGAATTCTGTGACCTTTTGTGCTAACATCTTAATTAAAAAAACATTGATTTCAGACAAGATTCACTTATTATAACACATGAAATCTATGGTACTACAAATACCGTACAGCAAATAAAATTCTTAAAACAAAAACTTTTTTTTAACCTGAATCCTGCCTTCCAGTGTGTCAGCTGGCAGTGTGAGGATGTTGTCCTCTATCCTATACATCAACAGGCCTCTCTCCATTGGCCACCCACGGCAAACCGAGGAAGAGGTTACAAGGACTTTAGTTGCTGCTCTTGGAAGATGCTGTGACTGGAGTGGTGTTGACATCACCCCAGACACTCTGTCCTTCACAAGTGGTGGCCGGTGCTGGATATTGTGAAGGATGCACCAACTTGAAATCCCTTTCTCCTTTTTTTTTTTTGCGGATATAATGCATTGGTGATTCATTAACACCAACCGCAAAGCCGATGTAGTGGTTGCAGTTTGCAGCATGCAGTTTATCTAATGCCTGTATTTTCTCAATAAGCCATATCACTGACTTTAAGCCCAAAGGACTTGCACTTTGCTATGGGGGACATAATCAAAATGCAAAACTTGAGTAGTTGTGGTTGTTAAGTAAAAGGGTTAAGTGACTTGCTCAGGGTCAGACAGCTAGAAGTGTCAAGTGTCTGAGGCCGGATTTGAACTCAGGTCCTCCTGACCCCAAGGCTGGAGCTCTATCCACTGTGCCACCTACCTGCCCCCAAAAATTGAGTTTTAGAGGCAAACAATGAAAAAATGTGATGAATAGGTGGGGAACTCTTTAGGATGGTAGGTACCAACTAGTCAGATACAAACTGCACCACAAACTTGCCCACATCAAACCTCTCATGTTTTCTCAATTGCACATCGCTGTGAATGGGCTGCCAATGCAAAAGTGAAAATGGGGTTACTAATAAAAATCATGCAAATGCTTGAAGTTGAAAAAATTAAATGCAGGAATGTTGAGGATTGACTATATTATTTTGCTATGAGAAATGATGGAAGGAATGGTTTCAGTAAAACCTGGGAAGTCTTGAATGAACTGATGCAGAATGAAATGAGTAGAACAAGGAGAAAAATATATTCAATAGAAATAATACAGTTAAAAAACAGCTTCGAAAGACTTAATAGCTTATCAGTATGACTAACCATGATGGGTAACCAAAGATGAAGCATGTTACATACCTCCTGACAGAGAGATGATGGACTTAGAGTTTCAAAATTGTGCAGAGGCGCGCGCGCGCGTGTGTGTGTGTGTGTAGCCAAGGTGGAGATTTTTTTTTGTTTATTATGCATGTTTGTTATGAAAGTTTGAGGGATGCAAAAAGGAGAGAAGGGAGAAGAGCTTGATTTTTGTTAATTGAAAAAAATGAAAATTAATGAAAAATGTTTTAATGATCCTCTTTTGCTTATTTTCTTTCTTTCTTTCTTTCTTTCTTTCTTTCTTTCTTTCTTTCTTTCTTCCTTCCTTCCTTCCTTCCTTCCTTTCTGTCTATCTCTAGAGCTCACTCCTTCCTCCCCTCACCCTCTCCTTAAAAATAGTAGTTGCAATCCTGGTAATTTGGGACTTTCATTATTAGGTGTCCTAGATCTCCTAAGGAAAAAAAAAAGGTAATCTGTTGGTCTGTCTCTGTCTCTCACACTAGATCTCCCTATCTTGCCTACTCTGGAAATTCAGTGGCCACACAGAGGCCTGATCCTAATACTGATTAGCATGGAAGCTTTACTCCTGTTCTGTTTTTCTGATCTGGGCTGGTTTATGCCTTCTTAGACAATCTGGTGGCCCTCTGCTCCCAGAGACTCACTCTTTGGGTCATATTTAGCCCTGCTGTGACTCCAAACTCCTGAGCTCAAATGATTTAGTCTTAGCCTCCCTAGAAGCAGCAGCAGAGGCCACAATATGTACAAACACCTCACTGTCTTTCTGTCTCTCTCTCCTTCTCCCTTTCCTTGCACCTCTCTCTCTCTCTCTCTCTCTCTTTCTCTCTCTCTCAACTGCCATTGCATAATAGTCAGTTTTTTTGTATGTTTGCTTAAAAATCACACCAATTCTTTTGAGATAATCTTTGCTTGTCTGAATGCTTATGTACTGACAAATGTATTCCTGAAACTCACTATGAGTATTGCAGCTAATATAAGAAGTGTGGGTTTTGCATCCCTAAATGCAAGTGCCTAGCAAATAAATAGGATGTGTTCTGTGAAGTTTGGATTTAGTCAAAGGGCCATATATGGCCTCGAGGCCACAGGTTCCCCAGCCCTGGCCTATAGCATGCAATAATGGCTGGTTATTATTCACATAGTTTTCATTTTCTTTTTAAAGAATACCTAGAAGGCTCGGTCTACTTGGGACCAAGTCTAGACGGCTTGTCACAGATCCTTTTGGACTTTAAGTCCATTGGATTAAGTTTTTCTGCTGGCCTAGAAACCCTGAGTAATCCACCCCAAATGCCTAATCCCTTTTCCTGGAAGCCTCATCCTTCTTTGGGGCTTATTTGCTTTTGTTTTCCTGACTCTCTAATTGAGTTTACTTGTCCTGCTGTTGGGTAAGTTTCAATTTCTGGTTAAGAGAAATTTGCTTTTGACTGAGATCCATCGGGGAAATTTCGGCTGCCTCCTGGAATAAGAGCCTGGAAGAAATTTGTCGATTTCAGAGGGGATTGCTAATGGTAAGGGACCCTGAAGAAAGCTTGCTGTGATTTGTGTAGAAGGGGCACTTAGGAAATGTCATCCAGGCCCTAGTTCGATGGACTTTATATTCAGAGAGAATCACCGAACAGTTTTCACCCAGGACATTTTGGTTTTTCACCACAAAGTATGGGGATGACTTCAAGGCAAACTCACAGCCCCAATTCCTGGGACATCCCTAGTGTAGCGATTACACTTTCCTTCTCTGATGGGAAGCTTGATTTACTTTTCCTTTTTAAGTTAGTCAGTGATTAAACCTCATGTGATGGGTGGGCCTGATGTGGCCTGGTAGCCTGTTGTTTGGGTTTGAAGGTGCTCATGGATCATTTAGCATCTAACAAAAGGAGATTTGCTTGTAGTCTTTATCAGAAAAAGGACATTCAACAAGGTTACTACAGCATTTGGCTTGAGTAGATAAGCTCCACCTTGTGTCCACGTGAAAGTGTTTCTTATCAGCAAGTAAGGCTGTGGTGATTAGTGCAATCCTTGGATATCTGCCAAATCTAAAGGGTCCTAACTCTACGTGGTTGGGTCATTTAATGTCCTTAGGTGTCAGGAAACTTCAGCAATATGGCCAAAGGTTACCAGGAAGCTACATCAAAGGAGACCCAGAGTGAGCCTTGTTTCTATGAACCATTCAAGTCCTGGAGACAGTTTTGCCACCCAACTTGTCTAGAGGGAGGGTTTAGGATATTGCTCTCCCCACACTTGAACAGTGTATGAAGGTCCAGAGTAGAGGGGTCTCTTTAGCGGGAAATAGAGGACAAATTAAGCCAGGTCCAGTATAGCTGGTGCCAGTTTTGTTGCAGCACGTGGTACCCAGTTGAGACCAGTGTAGTGAAATCCCCTCCAGGCAGAGAGCAATGACCCCCAGTCCCCTGGAGCCAGTGGACTATTGTTGCTACACAAGAAGTTTGGTTTCTCACTTGAAGGAGGAGGCGCTGACTTTCAGTTAACCTAAGGTCCCTAATTCTTAAGAGGAGAGGCTCAGATACTCGGGGAACACTCTAAGGACACAGGCTTTCTTATCCAGTATGAGAGTTTGATTTTTTTTTCTCTTTCTTTTCTTATTATTTTTAGCTTGACCTTTTCAGCAAGCAACAAGACAGGTGGCAACCTATTATTTTGAGACTGGGCTTTGTAAAACAGTATTATTTTATAAAATTATATTACCACGTATTTGGGATTGCAGGAGAATGCGAATGACTATATTTGATTATGAATTATGCCACACAGATTTTTCCCAAGACTTTTTAGTGCAAGGCACAGGAGAAGATATTAGAAAAAGATAATGTAAAACCTCTTCAAGTCGCTAAAGTGTTATCTAGGACTTGGAACTTTGCCAAACACCCTCCAATACATTGCTTGGGACACCAAATAGCAAAACTGGGGAGAGAATATAAAGATGGGGTCGTTTGAGTTAATCAATTTGCTTCACCTGCCTTAAAAGTGACCAAGTCTCTCTGCGTCCACCTGGAAGCTGCATATCTTCTTCCAAGCGTCTCTTTCTTTCTCTCCCACCTGACAAACCAAGTTTCCATCAGTTAATCAGAAGTGCCTTCAAGTCAATGCAGCATGGCTTTGAACCACAAATGCAGGGAACATAGAAGCTACCGTTTAGGCAAAACTTAAAGGCTGGGGGAGGGGTCTTCTGTGAATTTCTTATAATTCAGGCTATAAATAGTGGCTGTTTTCACTCAAGTTCTGATTGGTGGCTAGTGACTTAAATAAGCTAGTGACAGGGTTGCTTACCAAAGTTCACTATTGGTGGTCTGTCCTGAGTGGGGGTTCCATAGTTGTTTATGAATACATAATTTTTTTTACCAACTTACAGGTTGGTAATCTTCTTTTATCTTAATATTGAGAAACAAGTTATAAAAAATAAACACCAGAACATTTTATCACAAGATGATGGCCTAATAGCAAATAGAATCAGTTATGTCAAGGTAACAAATGTATTCTCACGATAAGTCCCAGCTACCCCACTCAGAATGATACCAACAGCAGCATGGAGATGATAGAGAAGACAGGACAAAACAGAGCCTGCCTGCTCGAGGCAGGAGCTCAAGAGACAAGCAGATCCTGGGCCTTGTACAAAGCTCAGTTCCAGGGGCAGCTAGGTGGTGCAGTGGATGGAGCACCGGCCCTGGATTCAGGAGGACCTGAGGTCAAATCCAGCCTCAGACACATAACACTTGCTAGCTGAGTGACCCTGGGCGAGTCACTTAACCCCATTGCTTAACCAAAAAAAAAAAAAAAAAAAGCCCAGTTCCAGAAACTGAGTTTGGAGATGTGAGCAAATGAAAGAAAACAATTCACACAATGAAGAAATATCTATAGGTTACCAGAAGCCCGAGAGACTCCCCCAAGAAGAAGAAACTCCACAAGTAAAAAGGGGGCCTCAGAGAAAAGAATGGCATGGGCATAAGTAGCTTGCTAGTAATTAGATATGAAATGAGATTTTTAAAAATGCTATTAGAGCTGTGGAGCAAAAAATTAGGAGAATAAATAACTTAGAATAAAAGATGGAAAAGATTACCCAAATGGTAGACCTCACACAAAATTAAATAGAACTTAGAGATTCCACAAGACAACCATAAATATTAGAACAAAGTAAAAAGACTGAAAAAATTAGAAGAGCATGCAAAGTATCTCCTAAGAAAAAACAACTGACTTGCAGAGCAAGTGGAGAAGAGAATCATTGGACTCCCTGAATACTATGGCCAAACCAAAAACCTGGATAACATATTTCAAAAAATGTTTTTTAAAATGCCATGCTTTCTTTGACTATTTAGGTGGCATCACTAGAACCTAAAAACTTTCAGTGAAAGATGAGGAAGAGATTGCCTTTCTCTGCCCAAGCAGAGAAACTAAACTTTGCTGCCTCAGTTTCCCTACTTTTCCCAAGTTGGGACAGAGGGATTTAACTGGGCAAACATTTGTGCCTCAGGCTGCTTTTTTTTTTTTTTTACAAAAATGCTTTTTCATGATCTTAAGAGAATGAGTAACTGGAGAGGAACATAGCTAGGCTTGGAGCATGAGATGATGGCCCCATTTTTACTTGTGGAGTTTCTTCTTCTTGGGGGATAATATGAGATTATAGGAAAGGTGTGGAAGTCCCATCAATCTGAGCTGGATGGCACAGAATTCCTGCAACTACTCTAGTGCTCTTGGAGAGAGGATGGCTGCTAACAAAAGGATAGACTCCAGACTAGACATTTTTCCAGCAGATGTTCTGGGACTCGTTTGAGCTGTGCAGAGATGAGATGAAATTAAAAATGCCTAATCAGTAGCCCTGCAAATTGCTTTATGTTCTGATAAGGTTTAAGTGTCAGTCTCTAAGAACATGTAAAAGTAGTTGTAACTAAAGTTACTGAAACATAGTGTGTGTGTTTCTGTGTGTGTGTGTGTGTGTGTGTGAAATGAGTGCTTGTGAATCTTTGACTATTATTGACTATGCTTGGAAAAAAAAGAGAAAACATCACAGATCTTCTAAAAACTGGAGGGTAAGTTAAAAATAGAATCTATTGGTTCCAGGAGAGGGAGTCATTAGTCAGGAGAACGAGGCCTCCAATTTAAAATTCCTCCATCACATTGTCTCTGGTATAGGCAGCAAGGTAGTTTTGGAGACTGCGGACATAGCCAGAGAGGAGAGAAGATGACAGAGCAGGACCCTCTTCCCCACTTCTCCTTACAACTCCATAAAAGGTTATTTAAAAATACTGGAGAGAGGGGAAGCTAGGTGGTGCAGTGGATAGAGCATTGGCCCTGAAATCAGGAGGACTTGAGTTCAAATCTGGCCTCAGACCAAACACTTGACACTTACTAGCTGTGTGACTCTGGGCAAGTCACTTAACCCTGATTGCCTCCTAAAAAAAAAAATAAAAAAAACACTGGAGAGAAAAATGATTCAGAAACCAAAGGTGAAGCTGTGGTAAGTACATTTTGCCAGTCTAAGTCTACACAAAGAGACCCCTAGAAGCCTGAGGTGCTAGGGCAGGGGTCCAAACAGAGAGGCCCAAGGCTAGGAGCACATCCCAATGAAGCAAGCCATGGAACTATCACACCCCAGGAATAAACAAGATTTAAAAAATAAACAAACATTCATTGTCCTCTATCTCTTTCATATTTCACTGGAAGTAGTAAAAAAAAAAAAGAATAGGAAATTATGACCAAGCCATTTGTTATGATTATTGATCATAACAAAGGAGAAAGAAAAACCCAGTAGGGTACCCTATGTTATCTCCTTTGGCCTGTGAGCCGTGTGATGTTTATACAACCAAAAGGAAGACACCTGAACAAGTTATGCACACATAAAAGACGAGTTTGGACACTTGGAGAATCCAGCCACAGTGTATAGAGCTCCCAGCCCCAAACTTGGGAGCAAACTGGCTGCAAAACATTTGTTCTCTTCTTTTCATTAAGAAGGTACCATTTTGAGGATTGTACCAGAGATCAAACAGAAACAAACAGAAACAAAACACTAATGCAGCTTAATCGGTTTCATATAGTGAATACCAGTTTTATTTTAAGGAAATAAGTTAAGTCTCTATTTAAAAATATTAATTGGCTTCACCTCAGTTTATGAATGGATGTCATATTAGCAATATACTCATGCTCGGAGGGGACATTTCTGCCTGCCTGGCCCTGTCTGGTTTATCAGGTACAGCTTTGAGGTGCTCTAGCTGTGAGGTCTATGGGAGGGGATTTTTTTTTTCACTAGAAAAGCAGAGACCCTGGATACTGAAGGAAAAAAAAAAGGGTCTGCATTGTTAGTAGAGAGTTCTCTTTTCTCATGGTAGCCTAGCAACCAAACTACATCCCTTTGATGGAAGGTGTTCCTACCAGAAAATAGCTTTATGAATGGTGTCAGGGTCATCCTTAGAAAACAAAATTAAACCTCTGCAAAAAAAAAAAGCCTACCACCCAGAAGACAGGGGGTGGGAGAAACCTCACAACTCAATTATTCAGCAGCACACAAATGTGCCTGTCAGGTCTTCCTAACAACGATCACCCCAAATTTAATTTGTGAGCCCGGATAGCGTGTGAATGGCTTTGGTGGAATTGGGATAAAAAGCCTGAAGTCACGCAGCTTAAGACATTGGAGAGAAGGGCGCAACATTTGGAAGGGAGGTAGTTTCTCATCCATTCCTGTGTAGACAATCTTCCTAGAAGGTGTTTTCTTTGGTTGGATGATATAAGAATGAGGATACAAGTGAATAATCATTCCTTGGGGAACTTAAGAAATCACATGAATCTCTCTTCAAAAAATAACTTAGGGAAGACAGAAGTCCAGAGTGAAGTCAAGAAGTGCTAAGGTCCTCTGGATGGGTCCATTCAGCAAAGGCGTCTTTCCCTTTTGTGTTTGTGCTCCCTCCTTGCTGAGATCCCATGTGACTGACATAGTTGGCAAAGATTCTACAAAATAACTCTTGTCATGTGACAGCTTCCTATAGCCAATCCAGAACTTTCTTCAATGTTTCTTTGTATTTTTCCAATGTCTTTCCAAAGTTGGTGAAGACATTCAGGTACTTGACTCCTTCCATGAAATTTTGCCTCCAACTAAAGTCTATATGCTTGAGTGTGTGATGCAAGGCACGTTGAGGGCACCTACCACTTTTCAATAGCTTATTTAGGAGTTTGTTGGAGACACGAGTTAGACAAAGGGGGCTATGTACCCAAATGGCCTCATCATCTTTGGAAAGGCAGTCAGTTAGTTAACAAACATTTTAAGTACCTACTGTGCCAGGCATTGTGCTAAGCACTGAGGATACAAAGAAAGGCAAAAAATGGTCCCTGCTCTCAAGCAGCTCACAAACTAATGAGGGAGAAAATATGCAAACAACTAGGTAGAAACACGCTATAAGCAGGACAAATAGAAAGTAATCAACGGAGGGAAAGCACTAGCAGTAAGGTGGGAATAGACAAATGCTTCCTACAGAAAGCTAGAATTTAGCAGGAACTTGAAGGAGGTCAGAGAAGCCAGGAAGCAGAGATGAGGAGGGAGAGGATTTCAGGAATGAGGGACAGTCAGGGAAAATGTCTGGACTTTGGAGATGGGCTGTCTTGTTCAAGAAACAAGGGGCAGACGTTGGAAGAACTGGTCAAATCTAGCTCAGCAAATGAATTAAATTGTCTTCCTTGTAACCCCCTGATAAAGGAATCTAATTGTGTTACTCTAGTACTGAAAACCATTGGTATCTTGTCAGTCAATACATTATATGTGCCAGTTTTCTCATCTTTAAAATGGGGATAATAATATCATCTATTTTATGGGGTTGTGGGGATCAGATGAGGTTGACCAATCAGTCAACTAACAGTTATTAAGTGCTTATTATTTGACAAGCACTGTGCTAAGCACCAGGGATAAAGAGAAAGGCAAAAGACAGTCCCTGCTTTCAAGGACCTCATGGTATATTGGAGAGCCAACATATAAAGAGCTAGGACAAATATGAAACGTACCAGATAAATGAAAGATGATCAACAGGGATGACACTAGAATTAAGAGGGATTGGGAAAGCCTGGACCTATTGGCATGATAAACTGGTCTACTGTAGTCCTCAGTTCAAAGTTGGGGATTCTGCATCATTCAGATCTTCCAAATCACCTTCTGTACCACTAGTATAGGTGAACCATAGAGACTGCTGGACTCTGTGATGATACTGTTGACCTGTATTTCTTTCAGATGGTTCCTGAGATGTCCCGTCCCAGGCATAAAGTCCTCCATGTTTCTCTAGAAGTCCAGAAATGAGGGAACTGAGGATTCTGTGGATGGATCCTCAGAGACAGCCCATTTCTCATTCTTTCAAAAAATATCTCTCCTCCTAATGAGCCAGTCAGTCCTCCCATTCTCCAGTCTGTGAAGAGTCACCAAAGTCAGGCTTTTCCGACTTTACTCCTGATCTTGCGATGTTTTATGCTGCCCCTTGTTTCTCTTTTCCTAGAAATTCTTACCAGGCTGCATGAGTGATAAAGGTGTTCAAATATTAAACCACAGCATGGGGATTGCAGTAAGTTGTTAGTGTTTTGATTAATTCATTTCAATCCATACGGAAGGTCCAGGCCTACGTGAAACAGAGCCAGTGTGTTTGCCTTCTTAACACCAACTGTTTTCCTAGTGAACTTCAGGCTCACTCTTATATAGCCCCAGCGTGAGAAGTCCTTGTCACTCAGTGCAGAACGTGCTGAACACCATGGTTATTCAGCATCAACTGTTCTCCATAGGAGGACACTCTGCTTTCTGTCTTCATGGTGACTTCTGCACAAGTTCTGTGAATCTAAGTAGAAGGGATTCAAAAAACAATTTTAGATGAGGACAGATCAGTATCAACATAGCCAAGAGTGATCTTTTTGCTAGGTCCAATACTTGTTTCCTCAAAGAACATACCTGTAGAGAACACGTGATCAGATCGGACAGTCAACTCATGCTTCTGATGCTGCCTGGCCAATGATACCTTCTGGTGATATCTTGTTTCTCCTGGTCTCTGCTTGATATGTAGTCTTAGCCAGATAACACACCTCTAAACATTTCCCAGCTGGTCTTTTACACATATAGTCTTTGCCATATGCTACTCTGATGGATACTGGACACCATTCTCCTAGATGCATATTTATCTACTGCTTTGTTGGTTTGGACAGTATTCTACTAGACACAACTCTTCAACTGAAGTTTTTTGCTTTGACTATCTCTCTTATGCTCTTTCCCCCACTTTTCATTTATATATTTTATTTTTTACATGATCAGAATTTTTTCCAGTGTTCTTCTTTCTCCCCCCTCCCAGAGAGTCATACCTTATAACAAATAGTATATTAAAAAGAAAAAAAGGAGGAAAAAGAGGGAAAAAAGTCAGCAAAACCCATTAATACATTGAAAAAGTCTGAAAATACACAAAATATGCCACATCCATGGATCTCTGACCCTTGCAAAGGAATGAGGTGGTGGCATCTTCTCATTTCTCTTTTTGGGAACCATGCTTATTCTTTATAATTTTGCAACATCAGTTTTGATACTTTGTAGGTTCTTTCCATTTACATTTTTGTAGTCATTGAGTATATTGTTTTTTTGGTTTTCCTTACTTCATTGCTTCAGATTGTGTAAATCTTTCCATGCTTTCTATATTTATCAAATTTCTTATTTCTTACAGCAGTTATCCTTCATTACATTCATGTACTACAATTTGTCTATTTATTCTTCAATTGAAGGGTATCTGTTTTGTTTCTAATTCTTTGCTTCCACAAAAAAAAAATTCTACTATAAGCATTTTGGTATATATGGGAACTTTCTTCTTATCAATTACCTTGTTGGGGTATAATCCTAATAGTAGAACCTCCAGGTCAAAGGGTATAAACACTTTAATAATTTTATTTGCATAATTCCAAATTGCTTTGCACCAACAATGGGTGTATGCTTATCTTTTCACAACCCTTCCAACACTTTCTTTTCCTATCTTTTGTCATCTTTGCCAATTTGCAGGGCGTGAGATGAAATCGTAGGATTTTTTTATTTGTATTTTTCTTGTTAGTGATTTGCATTATTCTTTCATATGTTAGTTAATAGTTTAAAAATCTTTTGTGAATTATTATTGTTATTATTATTGCTTTTTAGTGAGACAATCAGGGTTAAGTGACTTGCCCAGGGTCACACAGCTAGTAAGTGTCAAGTGTCTGAGGCCGGATTTGAGCTCAGGTCCTCCTGACTCCAAGGCCTGAGCTCTATCCACCTCACCACCCAACTGCTCCTTTTGTGAATTATTTTTACATATCCATTGATTGCTTATCTGTTGGACAATGTCTTTTGGTCTGATTTATATAATTGTCTACATATCTTGGATGCCAAATCCTTATCTGAGAAATCTGATAAAAAGATTTTTTCCCATTCTATCACTTCTCTTTTTATCCTAGATGCATTTATTTTATGTGGGCAGGAGCTTTTCACTTTTACACAATCAGAGTTATCTATTTTATCTTTATAATTGTCTCTATCCCCTGTTTGTCTATGAATAAATCTCCTAACGATAACTGTGAAAGTTGTATGATCTGTTTCTCTTCTCTTTTTTACGTATGATTTTTAATATTAAGGTCATCCATCTATTCTGGATTTATTGTGGAATATGATGTAAGATTTGGAAAGGTATAACTTCTGACAGATTGCTTTCCAACTTTCCCAGTGGACTAAAAACATCAAATAGTGAGTTCTTTTTAAAGTAACGAAGGTTTTCTGGTTTAATCAACACTGGGTTATTGAGTTCCATTGTTTCTGGTTCTCCTTTGCCTAGTCTGTTCCAATGACCTACTTCTTCCTTTGTAAACGAACACCCACTGGTTTTGATGATTGCGGCTCTATAATATAGTTTGAGTCTAGAAGTACTATTCTGTTTTCATGCCTACTTTTTGTGTTTTATTATTTCCTTTGTCTTTCTAGACCTTTTATTTCTCCAAATGAATTTTGTTGTTTTATCAAGTTCTGAAAACTGTATAGTTTGATTAGTATAGCAATTTAAATGTAAATTAACTTTGGTAGTGCCTTTTTTATTACATGGGCATGCCCAGTCATGAACACTTTATAATTGAATCTATATAAGTGTTTTCTTTGCTTTGGTAGATTGATCCCCAATTATTTTAAGCATTTGGTAGTTGCTTTGAATTGAATTTCCATTTCTAGTATTTTTTTTTTCATGGATTTGGTTATGTTAATATAAAATGCCATTGATTTTTGTGTGTTTGTTCTATAGTCTGCAACTTTACTGAAGCTATTTCCTTGATTAGTGTCTGCTGGTTCTTTAGGATTTTCTAAGTAAACCATAATGTCATCAGCAAATACAAATAATTTTATCTCCTTTTTGCCTGTCTTTATACCTTTAATTTGTTTTGCCTAATTGTTACTGATAGTATTTCTAAAAATGTATCAAATAATAGTGGGGAAATTAGGCATCCTTGCTTTATTCCTGTATATATTGGGAAAGTTTCTAGTGTATCCCCGTTACATATAATGTTTGCTTTTGATTTTAGATTTTAATGACATTTTTTAAAATGCCTGTTTTTATGCCTATACTTTATAGGGTTTTTAGCACAAATGAGTGTTGCATTTTGTCAAAGGCTTTTTCTGCATGGATTGAGATGTGTTTTTTTAATATGATTTTGTTTTTTTCTTAATGTTTCCTAAGTTACTTCCTTGCATAAATCCAACTTGGTCATAGATTGATTTTTTTTTTGATGAATTGTTATAGTTTGACAGTATTTTATTTAAAAATTTTTGAATCAATACTCATTATATTTGTCTATATTTCTAGTATGTTTATTTTGGTCTCTCATTGTATCCCCAGCCCTTAGCATAGTGCCTGGCACATAGTAGGCATTGAATAAATGCTTGTTTACTGAGGGCAAGGGAAAGGGTAGATGACAAGGTCAGACCTGCTCCTTAGGAAGATCAGTTTGATAGCTTAGTGGAGGGTGGGCTGGAGTGGGAAGAAACTGGAGGCAGGTAGTCTAACCAGTAGATTATATGACAGAGGTTACAAAGGTAGAAAAGATAGGACTTAAAAACTGATTGGATGTATGGTCTTTTATTCCTCATTGAATTGAAGCTTCTATAGTATCTATTTTGAGTTTCTTCCTCCAAACAATTTCAATGTTATTGTCTCTACCCCTTTTTTTCTGTTGTGTCTCAGAAGTAGCAATTCCTGCATAATATAGAGAAAATAGAAGTATTGCCCTTGGTAGAAAGTTTCCTGTGTCCCCAATCCTGAGGTCTATGACTACTCCCTGCCCTCCCCAAGATGATCCCCCCGACTTGACATGAAATGACAGAGAAGATCAAAATTAATATTTCCTCAAGTTTCTACTGTATTAATTTCTCCTATTTTGATTCTACAACTGATTTTATGCTGTATTGATTTTTGTGAGTCTGCATCTGCCTAAAGCCACTTTTCTATATCCGTGAGTTGAGCTCAGGAATTTAGCTTTTGCTCTGAGTTAGTTTAAAAGAAAAGTTATCTGTTATACTGGTAGCCCTTGGGATACTTCTTAGACATCTGTTTGCTATCTCTAAGCCCCACAAGTTAACTTGTTATCATCCCCAAAGGATATGTTGTCTGTCTTTGCCTGTCTTCGTGCAATTAGGAGAGTTTTTTTAAATCCCTTCCAGGGAGACAGCAAGTCTGATAGTTTTAATCCCCTAGTGAAGATTACAAGATGTAGATGGGTCCCATAAAACAATTAACATTCCTTAATTGTTAGAGAAGAATGTGATTAGCCTTACCAAGACCCCTTCTTTGTTGTGAGTTGATAAAGAGGGTCCCCTGCTCATTGGGGTTACTGGCTTTACTGAAGTGGTCAGTCTGACCCACTTTGCTAAAAGTTACATGCATCACTGTTAATAAACTGAGTTTGCTTAGAGTCTGTACTTGGTCTGCCTTTATTAAATTCACTCAGGACATGACCATTATAGAATATTTCTCTCCCCCTCATGTCAGTGTTCTTCACTGGGATTCCTTCCTACCATTGAATCAATATTTCTCTCTTTCCTAGTTTCAATATCATTTTTTTTGGCACCCCATCCTGAGACAGTGCAGGAGTTAGTTTCGCTTTCATTGTTTAGCATTGACTAGATTAGGGCACACCACATATTCCTCTGTATCTTCTGTATTCTATCTCCTCTTATAAGTGCCCACCCATTCTGCAGTTTAGTTCCTTTCCAAAACAAAACAAAATGTTGATTCATTAATAGGCACAATGTTATGATAAGGACTATAGGTCTCCCAGAACAAAATAATGAGACAAAAAACATGTACACTATAATGTAAAGAAAAACACACACACACACACACACACACACACACACACACACACACACACATAAACTAACCAGAACTTCTGAATATAGGAAACAAAATGCCAATCAAAAGAATCTATAAGCCACCTCTAAAACCTTATGCTGCAATTCTGAAACAAATAGTTGTTAAATTGAACAATTTTCCAATGACAAATAAAAAATTCTGCAAGTGATCAGGAAAAAGACCTTAAAAAGGAAATTCAACCAACACAAGACTATTCTGCATATACAATAAATCAAAAGAAGGAATGGAATAATGTGTTCCAAAGAGCAAGAGTTCAAGATGCAAACTCAATTGACATACTTGAAAAACTGTGCTTAAAAATCAATGAAAAAAATGGTCATTCATTAAAGAGAATCATTTGAAGTATTCTTACAAAAAATAGATTTAAACAGATTATTTGCTTTACAAACCACTCAGACAATAGAAACACACAAAAGGCAAATAAATACAACAAGTAAGGAAGCCACAATAAATTACTCTAGGAAAGAAAAATAATTTTCAACCTAGGATGAAAACAACAACAATAAGAAAATATTATTAAGGGGTTTCTTTTAAAAGTACACAAGAAGATAAAAGAAAAGGAGAATTTAAATGTAAGTGATAGAGAAAGAATAAACCTGAAACAACATGGACTAAACATACATTTTGCTTACATAGAAACCATATCTTCTTTTAATAGTACTGCTTTTTTTTTTTGCTTTTCTCTTTTCATTTACTTCTGTGTAACTGGATCCCCAGTCACTTCATTTCAATCCTAATCACTCTTTTTTTTTTTTTGTGAGCCTTGCACTGTGGATTCAAGCTTTTCTATTCTGACAATTATTTTTGTTGTGCCAATTCTACTTTCCTGATTCTTATTTCCCTCTTGAACCATTAGGGAGCACCCTGCTATGGGTTCCATGTTCTTTTAGGAACTGGCAGGATTCTCTGCCTCATCACGTCTTAATTAGTTTTCATTTGTCTTGCAATATTTATTTATAAATGTTAGAAAGGTTAAATTTTTTTCATTTAGATGCTCTGGAAGCTATCTTCTCTTCTGTTATTAATATCTTTTTTCTTTGTTGCTCTGCTTGTGCTCCAGATTTTTAACCAAATTTTTTTTCCTCCTGAGATTTTTGGAATTTTTAGTCCTTTTTCTTTTATATTTCCCTATCTTTGACTTTCTAACTCTTTCCCCTTTGACGGTGCATCCCTTGAAGACTAAAGTTCAAAGTTGTATCAGTCTCCTCCCACACCAGAAAATTCACTTTTCAGCAGCTTCAGTCTCTGCCCCAAGTGACTTCTGGTTGGGGGATAGGAGTGAGGACAGAATTTGCCTTAGCTAGATGCTAGTTTTCTTTCCATTAAGACTGATAAAGCTCTACACATATACTGGAACCCTATCCCAGGTCCCTCTGTTCCCTAGTTCTCTGGCTGTGCACTTTTATATAGGTCACTTATCCTCTCTGGGGTCTTTTTCTTCAACTATAAAATTCAAGAGTGACCTCTAAGATACTATCCTCTTCTAAATCTATCTTTCTATTCCCTAATCATAGATCATGAAAAAAAAAATAACCCCTATCCCAATAGGACATTCTCAGTCTTTGGCATGAACTTTTTATAATAAAGAGCAAAGATACTCCTAGAAAACAGCTATTACCCTCAGGCTCATATCTGTCTTTTTTCCTTAAACTAAACTTCCTGATTCAGGGACTTGGGAGTCTTGTCAGAGATCTCATCTTACTCTATGGTGAGTGAGTATTCCCTATGCCACCTGATACTATCCTCTGAAGTCTAGACTACCCTTATTCCTTTTCCTTGTCATGTCTCCTTCTCCAATAACTAGCCCCAAACTGGAGTTCCAAGTTCACCAGTGTTCCATCTCCAAATCTTCCCATTCAGACATGGAGATAAGTAGGCAGAAAGAAGCAATAGGCACACAGAGAGCTAAGCTCATAGCCAAGGCAACTGTCTTCTACAACCTGCCTTGCCTTGCCGGTATGGATAGAGCCAGCTGAAGCCTAAAGGGAATTTAAGCCCATCCCTCCAGATTTTTGGAACAAAAACAGGAAAAAAAAATATCTTTCTGATAATAAGGGTTGTAAAATGTTAAAGGGAGTTGCTAAGGGAGGGTATGGGTCCTCCTTCTTTGACAGACTTTAAAGCCATTAAGAATTCTTATCTGCCTGGTTTTCATTAAATGTAGACCTGGCCAAAAGCAGAGGGACTGACTAGATAACGCTTTGAAGTCCTTTCTAGTCCTAAGAGTCTACAAAACACAGTCTAAATGTTTTCAGATGGCAGGGGGTGGGGAGGGGGATGAGAGAGAAGCTTGTACAATTTGGACAAACCCACAGAAAATGTTTGCTTTCCAAAAAAAAATTCCCTTATTTGGTAATCACTGATTGCCAGAGTAGCTTCAGTTCCATTACCATGGATACAAGTGCAGTGATAGCCAAGCTTGGTTTTTTTTTTGACACCATAAGGTGTTTCAAAGATGTTTGTGAAATTCTCAAAATTTTTCAGAGCAAAATTAGTGGGTTTTTCTGCCAGTTTTAAGTTACTCTAAGAATTATTATTTTATTCATTTAAAAAACCAAACTGAACATATTTATTGTCTTTTATAATAATTATTCCATAAGGTAACCCCCTTTTAAAAGATAGGAGCTTTGTTTTCATATTACCTCCTCCCAGCCTAGGGTCTTTTCAAACATTTTCCTTCCCCCCGTTTTCTCTAAAACACTCTTATAAAACTTTCAGTGATTTAGTCAATACAGCGACCTAAGGGGTCTCACATTTCATTAGTACCTACTCCGTTAGACATTTGAAAATGTACCTTTTTCATGATTGTGTTTTGTTTTTACATCGTATGCATCTCTCAGTATCCCTATGTTCCTTTCCTCTCCCCTCCCCAATAAGCCATCCCTGGAATCAATAATTTTAAAAGAAAGGGAAAAAATCAATTTAGCAAAACTAAAAATATCAAGAGTGTGATGGCACATGCAATACTCTATACTAGAGGTGGGGGAGCGGCAGCCTCGAGACCACATGTGGCTTTCTAGGTCCTCAAGTGCAGCCCTTTGACCGAATCCAAACCAAATCCAAACCCATCCTTTTGGATGTGTTCTGTGAAGTTTGGATTCGGTCAAAGGGCCGCACTTGAGGACCTAGAGGGCCACATGTGGCCTCGGGGCCACAGGTTCCCCACCCATGCTCTATACCCATAGTCCCCCACCTCTTCATTGAAAAGAAGTTATGTTTTAATCGCCTTTCTTCCAGGTCCAAGTTTGGTTATAATTGCCCAGGGTGAAACTTTATGCAACTGTATTTTGCAGGTGTTGTATTTTGCATTACTGTTACTGTGTTTTTGCGTTTGTTGTAGTCATTGTATTTGTTTTTCCCCCCTGGATCTGTTTACTTTATACTGTAGCAATTCATTTGTCTTCCCGTGAGTCTCAGAATTCTCCACATTCATTGTTTCTTGTAGTGAAGCAACGTTCAATTCCATCCACATGCCACGGTTTGTTCCGCCATTCCCCAATCCAATACTCTCTCCTTTGCTCCCAGTTCTATGCAACCACAAAAAATGCTGTGATGACCATTTTGGTGTATATAGAACCTTCCTGTCTTTGATCTCTTTGAGGCAAACACCCAGTAGTGGGGATCTCTGCATTGAGTCATCAAAGGGTATGAACATTTTGGTCAGTTTTTTAACCCAAATATACAGTGCAGTGACTGAGGACTCACACTACATCTTCCAGAACGGTGGGGCTAGTTTACTGATCTATAAACAGAGTATTAGTGCGTTCGTCTTTCTGAAGACCTGCCAATATTGACTATTTCCATCTTTTGTCATCTTTTCCAGTTTGCTGGAGATGAAACCTCAGAGTTGTTTTGATTTTCATTACTCTCAATATTAGTCATTTGGAACACTGTCTTGTGGTGGGGGCAATATTTTACTCATAGTGAGTCCTTAGTCACTGCGCTGACAATTCCTGTATAGCAGAGCCTGAGAATGCTTGTGTCCTTTGCATATTTTTGGCATGACCATCCCAATCCCTCCTAATTATCCCTGCCTATCCATTTGAATTTTGAATGCTTTATTCTTGGCTGTAAATTTTCTGTATCCAAATTGCCGCTTGCTTTTGTTGGCCCACAATCAGCAGAGAGGGTGTTTGCTGATTGCTGATAGAACATGTCTTTTTTTCCATGTGTAAAATCGCCAATGGAAACTCCTTTTCTTCCAGCTGCCTTGATTGCCTTAACATTATTGTATTAGTTGGGATGATTCTTTTAGAGAGGGAGGGAGGGAAATGTTGGACTGAAAAATGCAAGTTACCCATTTCCCCTCTCTGCTCCTGAGCACACAGGAAATTCCCAATTAATGTTTCGATATCTAGCACACTGGCTAGTATGTATTGAAAATACTTTTTTTTTTTTTGGAAAGGAGAAGGTTTGAACCTGTGATTTTCATCAGTTTAGAGAACTCCTGGTATGAAAACTCCCTCTGCAATGTAAAGGATCATCCTTCCCTCGGTATCTTTTGACAGCTTAACCGTTTGGTTGTAGTGTTTTGTCTTAGAAAGTTGCTTGAAACATTGAGAGTGGATATGAGGTAATTTGTCTATGGTCATACAGCTAGTATGTGTCAAAGGTAGGACTTGAATCCAGGGCTTTCTGGCTCTAAGGCTGACCCTCAATCTGCTAAACTTTGTCACCTTAAACATGCCATAGAATGATATAGTTTTAGGGTTGAAAGGTATTAGAATTAATTGTTTAAACCACTCATTTGACAGATGAGGTAAGTGAGGCCTGGAAGCGTTTGTGATTTGACCATTTCCCACAGAATAGTACATCTAGAAAAACAGCAAATTCTGCAGTTCACTGCTGAAGTGGATCGGTGAGCCAGACGAGGATCCCACAGCTCGTAATTAGATTCAGTTAGGGATAGCAGGGCCCTTGCCAACAGCTCAAGCCTTTTATTTTATTCACCTACCATTAGTCCCTCTTCTCTCTTCAGAGAGCAAAGTTTCCCATTGCTTCTCCGGCCTTCTGGCTTCTGCCTCCCATGATCCTTCGGTCCTCCCACCTAGGAAAATGATACTTATCAGCTGGGAGGCACAGTGGATATGAGTCCTGGGCCTGGAGTCAGGAAGACCTGAGTTCAAATCTGGCCTCAGTCACTTACTAGCTATGAGACCCTGGGCAAGTCACTTAACCTTTTTTGCCTCAGTG
This sequence comes from Vombatus ursinus, assembly GCF_900497805.2. Classification (NCBI taxonomy): domain Eukaryota; kingdom Metazoa; phylum Chordata; class Mammalia; order Diprotodontia; family Vombatidae; genus Vombatus; species Vombatus ursinus. Next base: position 6,253,837 of record NW_020950239.1, on the reverse strand, counting down.
TCCTCATCTGTAAAATGAACTGGAGAAGGACAGGGCAAACCACTCCTATATCTTTGCCAAGAAAACCCTAAATGGGATCACAAAGAGTTGGACATGTCTGAAATAACTGAACAACTTCTACACAGTACTTAATCAAGCCTTATTTCCTTTCTTTCTTTCCATCACTTCCTTCCATCCCTTTTCCTTCCATCCCTTCCATTCCTCCCATCCCTTCATTCTTTCTATCTCTTCTATTCCTACCTTCCTTTCTTCCTTCCTTTTTCCTGTTCCTATCAGCCTTTTTGAAGATAAGGTATGACATTCCTCCCCAGGTTTGGAATTTTGCAATCTTTTGAAAAATCCACTGTGACACATCTGATATTTGAATTACCCAGCAGAGCATCCAGTTGAGTGTCAATACCTACTGGAATGAAGATGAATAAGCCAGCATCCAGGTAATAGACTCAGGATCCCATTTACATAAAATATCCAACAAATGTATGCAACAGACATAGCCCCAAACAGAAGCATCACTTAGCAGTCAGCTCCAATGATTGCAGTCTACATTTCATCCGAGTTATACTCTATGGATGCGCCATGGCAGTACATGCATATCCACATAGCACAAACACTCCGAATAGCAGAACTGCCCAGCTAACAGGTCAAAACACCTATTATGTAGGCATAATACCAATACAATGCAGATAAGCCGAATGAGAAATAAGATTCAGAAGCATAACTAAACACACAGCAATTAACATGTACAACAATGAATATACGTAATCAGGGGCGATATGGGCATATGAATCAACATTGGCATTAGCTTCGGAGGGTATGTGTATCTCCATTCCTCAGGTTTAATCAGGAATCTTGTAAAACAGTTTGGTCAGAGCTTAGACATTCCTAACCCTCTTGTGACCAGCCGCCTTTTCTTCCCCTCCACCTGTTCCCAACGTTGGCCATCCACATTACTGGTGTGTCAATGCCCTGAGAGTCTCTGCGGCTGACGTATCAAGCAGAAGAGGCATTTCCCATTATTTGATCTTGTTGTTTGGGGAGGGGGGTACAGGACATAGGGTTTTTGCAGGTTGAAATCCCTGTTTCTGATCTATCGCCTGGTGCGGCGAGCCCCAGCTGGTCTCTGGCCCTATCTTGTAAATGGGCAAGTTGATCGTTCTCTCCACAGTGAGGTTGGGAGGAGCTTTCCATCAGTCTGCTCACTTTGGCGCTCCGTGGACGCGGAGGTTTCTGAGCAGAGGCACCTCGCTTTGTTGAAGGCTTCCGCCACAAACCTGGGAATCATTTCATGGTTTACTGCTTTCAACGTCCCCAGCAGAACTACTCATGACCATATTCAGTTCATCTTTTCTCGCCACTGGTTCACTGCTGGCATGCCCCTCCCCCCACCAGCCCCTGCCAATCTCTCTTCTCTCTACAAAGGACAAAAATTCCCAGGCTTTCTCTGTGATGCTCCAGTCACTTCTAGCTGGGAAAAATGATACTCCCCCCTAGTGCCCTTCCAGGCAAGAGGTTACACACTTCTCCTAAGTTCTCCACCCAATCTCCACCCATTTTTCCTCCAGAGCTTTAATTTTAGTTCTAGATTTCATTTCTTATCTCTTGCTTAAGTTCTTCTAGCCTTTGTTACAGTCCTTGTGACCAAGTCAACCTTTTCTCTGATGACCAATTGGAACTTAAGAGTTACCTCCTAGACTTTTCTCAACACATTTTTCTACTGTTGATCAGAATTTTCATTTGTTTATTCTATCTCTCTCTATCCTTGGTTTTTATATTGGGGCTTCATGTCAGATTCTGCCCCTGCCTGCCCTCTTGATGGTCAGGCCTTGCTTGTTTCTGTCCTCTCTGCAGTCTTGATCCTGCTGCTTGGGCCATTCTGGATGTGATAGGCAGGTCTACACTCTATTCTCTGCAGGAATCCCTGATTTCTGGCTCAGTCTTTTGCTGGATAGATATCTTTTTGGCCTTGGCCCAGCCTCTGCCTCCTTCTCCTTGTAGAATCCTCTACCGAGAATTTCCTCCATACTGTGGCTCCAGCAGGCCACAGGGCTTTTAAAAAAGAAAATCAAAAGGGAGATAAAAAATTAAGGCATGATTCTGTTGATCTTTGCCATGACATTGATTAGAAAAGAAAGAAGTAAGAAAAGCGATTGCAAGGTTTACATGGAATCCATTGGATCCAGAAAGTTGGGAATAAAGGCCTCAAGATTATGAAGAATACAAATATTATCAAGAGGACATTAAACATAAGAGTCAAGAGATGTAGGCCATTGATCATGATGTTACCAGTTGTTCTGGAAGATCAGGGGTGCTTATTCTGCCCAAGTGCTGGCCCTGTCTATTCCTAGGAGCTTGACACTGAATGCCTGAGTGCTATCCTGGGTTATATGGTGCTCTGCCCATATTGTTTTGTGCCATGGTTCTGATGTGAGCTGCTTGGGTGTTATGACTTACTCCACCCTTGGCTTGTCAACAGTCAGAGCATCTGCAGGGCTCCTTCACTCTTCTTGTCTAATCTTGTTAAAAGTATTTCCTCTTGGTTTTCTTTATTATTATTCTTTCTGATGAATTGAAGAGATCGTGAAGCATCTTTGGGAGAACTGGGATCCCCTGGGAGCTCTCAGGTCATTATCTTAAGAGGAAGTCTCCACTTTCATTAAGTGCTGTTGGGATGACTTGTTTTAATTGGGTCTCTTCATCTTTTCCTAAATTATTTTTTCCTTCCACTGCTTCTCACTATTTTATGAAACACTAGTGTTCATAATATTCTATTACACTTCTCTGTGTGAGTTCACAAATTAATTCATATTCTAAGTTGGTGCTGTTCGTGGTTGCCATATTTTGTCCCCCGGTAAATAATGATTGTGCTGATTGTATCATGCATGAAAAAACATGGCAAAGTCTCCTAAAAGAAACCCATAATCATTCCAAAGATTTGGCCCATATTTCCATGGAGGAAATAACAAGCAGATGAAGGATGCCTATTATCCAGACCATCCAGAAAAGAGAAATAATTGATGGACAGTCTGTATCGTCCACTAACATCCTCATTGTTGTTCAGTTATCTTCAGTAGTGTCTGACTCTTTGTGATGCCATTTGGGGTTTTCTTGGCAGAGATACTGGAGTGGTTTACCATTTTCTTCTCTAGTTCATTTTACAGATTGGGAAACTGAGGCAAACAGGGTTAAGTGACTTACCCAGGGTCACATTGCTAGTAAATGTCTGAGGCCAGATTTGAACTCAGAAAGATGGGTCTTCCTGACTCTATCCACTGCACCACCTAGCTGCCCAGAGTAATCTTATTAAGCCAAGAAAAAGTAAGGAAGAGGAGCAGGTTGGGTGGGTGGGCCCTTTGTGACAAAATTGTGAAACAAGAGTTACACAGGATGAAGAAACATGGATGAGTTGCAATCCCTACATTGTTGAGATTATGAATCCATTTGAGGTTCCAAGGGTGAATATCCAATTTTCTTAAATAAAACACAGGACATTCATTCCTGATGTGCAGCATGCTAAGAGATGCTGATGCAGAAAATTATGTGTCTTAAAGTAATAGATTATAAAAATACAATTATATCCTGAGTGACTTGAGGGTAGGGATTCTGTTTTTGTTTTTCTTGGTATTCCCAGCACTTAGCGCAGTGTCTGGTATATAACTGGTGCTTAATAAATGCTTTTTGACCCATTGGCAATAGTAGGCCCTACTGTCATACTGTAGGAACTCCAATAGTCAAGTATTCTCGAATTTTCTAATGTTAACATTCTCTCTTAATAGGGAATCGCTGGGATTACAAAATTAATTTATTCCTTTAAATGATTTGCGTACTACAGAGACAACTGGGTAATAAGGAGTGTAAATAGTCTGATCTTCATCAAGTGAGTTTGAAGGGGGGGTGTGCAATACAAATATTGGAAAATAGAGTATTTTATGTTACTCATGATCAAAAGGGAGAGCTGCATAACTTTAGTATCTAATTCAAACCCCTCATTCTGTAAAGTGGGAATGTGGAGATGCAAAGATTAAGCAACATATTCAGTGTCACAGAGCTGGCCAGTGGTAGAGCTGGTGTTGCAGGCTGCAACCATCAAAATAATAATAGCTAACATATGCATACATATCTTTGTTTGACTTTCAAAGCTCTTCAGAATCTGCCTCCCCTTACCTTTCCAGTCTTCTTTTGTTTTTGTTTTTTTTGGGGGGTGGGGGTTAGGCAATGGGGTTAAGTGACTTGTCCAGGGTCACATAACTAGTCAGTGTTACGTGTCTGAGGCCGGATTTGAACTCAGTTCCTCCTGACTCCAGGGTCGGTGCTCTATCCATTGCGCCAGCTAACTGCCCCTCCTTTCCAGTCTTCTTACACCTTCCTCCCCAACGTGTACCCTTCAATCCAGTGAAACTGGCCTCTTGGCTGCTCCACAAACAAGACATCCCATCTCTAGACTCTGGGCATTTTTTTTCTGTCAGTTTCCCAATCCCAGAAGACTCCCTTTCCTCATCTCTGCCTCCTGGGTTTCCCTGGCTTCCTTGAAGTCTCAGCTAAAGCTCCACTTTCTACCTCTTCTAGTCCTCCACCATCTTAATGCCTTCCATCTGAGACCACCCCAACTTATCATCTATACATTTTGCTTGTTCATGGCTTGCTTGTTGTCTCTCTCATTAGACTTCGAGTGTTTTGAAGGCAGGGACTATTTTTTGCCTTTCTTTATATCCCCAAGACTTAGCACAGTGTCTGGCACATAGCAGACACTTAATAGATGCTAGTTGACTGATTCATCAATCTCATTTGATCCCTAATCACCCTGCAAGATTGATAGTATCACCTCCATTTTACAGATAAGGAAACTGAGACTGAGAAAGGTTAAATTGCTTACTCATAGTCACATAGCTAGTAAGCATCTGAGGATGGATTTGAACTAAGGTCTTTCTGACTCCAGGTCCAGCACTCTATCCACTACACCACTTGGTTATCACTAGACTCTGTTTTGCTAGCTATATAAGCTATGCCCAGACTGACATGGTGTCCGGCTTTTGGGGAAATAAGTAACTGTAGGGAGTTCTTCCTCTGATGTGACAAACAAAACCCTTCTCATTGAAGTGGACAGCTGCCATCAGGATCCAAAATGAACTTCTGTCCAGGACAGAGCGAAGCAAGAAAATGTTGTCCAACTGAAACTGTCATTGGGTTTAATTTCTTATCTAGAACCTTGACTCCTGTATCCTCTGATGATTCTCAGTAAAAGTATAATTAGTACATCTATATTCCAAATGTATTAATTTTTTGATGGTTCTGAGACTTGAAGTTCCTTGGGGATAATTCATCTGAGTCTTGATTCAATGTAGATCTCCTGAGTTCCAAACCAGAACTATTCTACTAGGTAGGTTTTTTCCCTTTTTTGAAATTTATGGCATAAAACAAGCATTTCCCTAACATAGTATAATAAAAAAAGATGATTGCACATAAAACTGAACATCTATTATGCACAACTTACCGTTCCTTTTAAATATATAAGAAAGTTATCATATTTCTTTTTTTCCCTTTTTTTCTTTCCTCCCCCTTCCGCCCCACCTTAGAGATATTTTCTTTTGTTATTTATAAAACCCTGGGGAATAATCCCTTTTAATGGAAAATAAATTAGGACCCCAAGGAATTCCGCACTATTCAGATTATTAATCAGTGACAAAGGTTAGAAAGCAGAATTCTTGACTGACCGTGATTGACCTGAGAAATAGGCTTAGTTTATGCAAACTGGGAGCTCAAGTCAAAAACTTCAATTTCAGTTTAAGTCTCCCGTGGTTGGGAGACCCCTTAGGGTTCCTACATTTATTTCCTTGGCTTCTATTTTTCCCATTCATTGAAGCTTCCCATATATAACCTACACATGTGTATTAGATACAAAATCCTGAGCAGTGTGCCGAGTTATGTCTTTCTGTGCAGAGCATCTTGAGCTGTCCTGAGATAAATACACAGCCTTAATTTACCTCTATAAAGAGTGAAATAGAACATAAAGCTGAGCTAAAAAATTTCCCAAACACATCTGTTTTTAATAACAGAAAAGTAGCAAGGTTTTCTAAGAAAGCATGTCCTGCGAAGTCAGTAAGCATTTATTAGATGCCTACTGTTTGCCAGGCACAGTGCTAAGTACTAGGGTTACAACGATAACCACAAATAGAGACCAGCTCCTGCCCTCATGGAGTATTCACTCCAGTCGGGAAATCAGCACACAAAAGTGAGACTGAAAGCAAGGAGGGAGGGGGGATACGTGATAGCAGCAGAATAATAGAGGATCGTTGTTGTCCTTGTTATTGTTTGTCCTTTGTTCTCCAAGAGGACCACAACATCTGGAGGATGATGTCATGACTTGCAAGTGAATTGGATTGAAGTGAGGCAGAGCTGAGCAAAGTCATCAGCTTTACTTTTGCCTCCAGAGCCATCCGGGTCCAGTGGCCAAATGTAGATCAGTACAACTGGAGATGGTCCCCAACAGAGGGTTGTAAGATGCTGCTAAATCCCATAGTGTGGTGTATTAAATACTACCCTTGAATTTACAAGACCAGAGTTAAATCCAGCCATAGCCATGCACTTTATTTTTTATTTATTTATTTATTTTTTTCTGGTGAGGCAATTGGGGTTAAGTGACTTGCCCAGAGTCACACAGCTAGGAAGTGTTATGTGTCTGAGGCCGGATTTGAACTCAGGGGCTTCTGACTCAAGGGCCGGAGCTTTATCTACTGCGCCAGTCATGTTCTTTACCTATGTGACCATTTACATTTCTTGTCTATAAAGTGAACGGTTGCCTACCCCTGGTTTGGACTCTGCGGTCTGTAAGGTTCCTTTTACATCCAAATCCATATCTTAGGCTAAAGCAGTTACTTGCAAACAAATATAATCTGATATCTCATCTAACTGGGGCTGATGGGATAGTCCTTGATCAGTTTGATGAGTTGATAGGCTCTCTGACCAGAATGGAGAAAGACTCTCTGCCTGAGGAGTATAGAGATGAGCACTGGTATCTTGTTTGCAAGACTCTGCCAGCACCCTGATTAGTTCTAGGTAGTGACTGGAGGTGCGTTGAAGATGACTGACTTCACCTTTTTTCTGTTCAGATGACAGATTAGGCTGCTTCAGAGCACCCCGGGGCCCTAGGGGATAGGGAAGGCTGGGTGGGCCTTGCACAGCCCCTCTCCTCCAGAACTGAAAACAGTTGCATTAGGGTAGGAGCACTCTGTGCTTACTTACACGGGCTCACCCAAAGTTCTCTAAGCTAAGTCAGAGACTAGACTGAACTGTATTTGTGGGTCAGTGAACTTTCCCAGCCCAAGAGATGGCAGCGGTCAGAGCAATGTTAGTGCTCTTGCAGAAATAGACGGCAGAAGCATATATGTGATTGTTTACATGGCTTGGGAGGGTCTTTCATGAATGGTATAAACCCCAAGTTTCTGTGTAGAAGAGGGGAGGGGAGATTCCAATGCTATTAGCAGCATGATTCCGGAGTCTATCCTAGCCAGAGAAGGGAGATTTCCTGGGCAGTGCCAGCCATGAATTGGGTGATTCTAAGTTCAAGAGTTTCCAGGGAGGGGAAAGGAGAGAGAGAGAGAGAGAGAGAGAGAGAGAGAGAGAGAGAGAGAGAGAGAGAGAGAGAGAGAGGAATTTCCTGAGCAGTTTTGCCACTTGGGGAAAAGAATTGTTCACATAGCAGTTCTGGAGCAACATCATTTTTGGAAAGTCAAGCCATGGCAACTGAGGGCAATATAAATCTGGATCTTGCCAAGCTTCACAATTACAATGAATGATTCAGTGTATGACTGAAAGGAAGCCCTCAGAGTAATTTCACCTTCTGTGGGAAGTCTAAACCATAGGGCGGTACAATGTATCATTACTAGGGAGACTGGGTAAGACCCTCCTAGAAAGAAGGACTTAGTGGTTTCTCCAAGTTTCACCTTGATGGCAACTCTAATTTCTTTTCCCTTATGAGAGGAGCTTATGGAATATTTGAATGCATTGTATATTTCCGTATCTATTAACTGCTGGGCTGTTAATTACTTGAGGAGAGCTTATGGGATATTTGAATGTTTTAAATATTTCCATACCTGTTTATGAGATTTTGGTAGTCTTTTGCATCTTCTATGTTTTCTGTTGGGTGAAATAAAGGCGGTCCTGTTTGTGTGTATTGCTACCTGCAATGCTTGTATGGGAGCTGGTGACCTCTTTTGCCCATACCTGTGTAAATCAAGATATGTTACATGTAGTTTTATTTGGAAATCTCCCAGAGTAAATTCTGAGATGAGGGGTATAGACGAGCCAGAGAGAAAAATTGCTCTTTGACCGTTAGTCTCGCTTCTTGTGTGCCACAGGTTATGATGTTATTCCCAATTAGTCCTCCCTGCAACAGAGAGGTATGAGATCAGGTCTTCATCAACCACCAGGCTTAGCAGTAAGATCTCTTAAATGGGTATTTCCAATGAAGTAGGGCTGTGGTTGGAGATTCCAGTTCATTATAAATTAACAGGCTTGTATCTTGTGCTATATCTTCACTTCTTAGGAAAATATTGGCCAGGGTCTATGGAAGAAAGTAAACAAGCAAATATTGTTGTTTTTCAGTTTTAGTCAAGTCTGACTCTTTGCAACCCCATTTGGGGTTTTCTTGGTAAAGATATTGGAGTGGTTTGCCATTTCCTCCTGTAACTCATTTTACAGATGAGGAACTGAGGCAAAGAAAGTTAAGTGACTTGCCCAGGGTCACACAGCTAGTAAGTGTCTGAGGCTGGATTTGAAGTGAAGAAGATGAGTCCTCCTAACTCCAGGCCAGTGCTCCATCCACTGCTACTTAGCTGCTCCAAGCATATAGTAAACTCCTATTATATTAAACTCCTGACACACACTATGCTAAGCACTTTACATTTATTACCTCATTTTATCCTGACAACCAACCGTTGGGGGCTATTATGATCCCCATTTTATGGTTGAGGAAAGTGAGGTAGACAGTGGTTAAGTTATTTGCCCAGGGTCACACAGCTAGTATAAGTGTCTGAGTTTAGATTTGAAATCTTTCTTTCTGACTCTAGGCCCAACTCTCCACTGCACCTCCTAGGTATGGGGGATTCTTGTGTTTGATACATTGAGTAAGGAGAGCTGGGGCATGGTGGAACTCCTATTCTTGGTGACAGAGGGAAATAGTTTCTGGAACTATTTTCAGGGACCCTTCCTGAAGAAAACAGGCTATCATGACCAACTGGCACATATATCTTCTATCGTCTTCGTGGGCAATGGAAATCAAAATTCTGATGTGAGGACCCATCGACAATTAGTCTCTAATCAAGTGACTGAAAAGCTGGCTTCTTATTGGCCTATGACCAATCACCGAAACACTTTCTAGAATATTATGCACAACTAGGTGATTGTTTCGACCTCGGCAGAATAGGCATACACACAAATCGATGTCAATCTACCAGTTTTTAAAACTTTTGTTTTTGGTACAGGCTGTTCAATTTATTGATTTGAAAAGACAAGAAAGCAAAAGGGATATGATTGAACAAAAAGGAAGATGAATTCATTCCTATAGATTAAATTGAAAGGAAATGAATTCAAATATCAAATTCCAAGTTCCAATACAATGTTAATATGATGATCACTAGCTTCAACTGGTGAGTCCAATGAACATCAGAAGGCAGAGCGTGTGACGGTGGCTAGAGTGCTGGGCAGGGAGACAGAAGCAGTTTGGATTTGAGTCCTGTTCTCCTTTGGCAAAGGTACCTTGAGCTAATCAGTTTCTATAAACCTTAGTTCCTTTATCCGTAAAATACCTGCTATCTCTACCTGTCTTGACGTTGTCTTGCCACTGGACTTGAGCACTGGGGAGGAGAGAGCAAGATGGAGGACTTCATGCAGCTCTGCCTCACTTTAATCCAATTCACAAGTGAAGACATCCTCGTGGTATCATTGGTTTTCTTAGAGAACGGACAAAAATCAACAACAAAATACCTATTGTATGTACCTCATGTATACACCTCATAGGCTTGTTATAAGGATAAATAATATAAAGCACTTTGTAAACTCTAAAGGACTTTTAAAATATCAATCGATCACTCAATAAGGTTTTATTAATATTAAGTGTTTATGATGTGCCAGGCACTGGGGATACAAAGAGGAAAGTAATAGTAACTGCCCTCAAGGAGCTTTCTCTCTTACACATATATAAGTATGCACAAAGGAAATATGAGGTATTGTTTTTTGGGGGGAAATCATAAAAATTTTCATTTCAGTGAATGCATTTGTTATCACATTTTAAAAAATTCAATAGTTCTGAAAAAATTGCAAAAACATTTAGAAAGAAAACATCACATTAAAAAATGCAACAAATTTATACAATTCTACAAAATACTGGTTTGTAAGGGAAAATAACTGTTTACAAGGTAAACATGCAAGTTGAATATGCTTCTAATTTTGAAATACTTATTGATGACAGATAATTACATCCTTATCACAAAGCAAAGTGATGGTAACATTGTTAGATTAAGAATAAATTAATCTTAGGGGAATTTCCAGAAATCATAGGCCTAGGCTATTCTTTTCCCAAAAGGAGAAAAAAATTGATCTGCAAATTTAGCTTTTATATACATCTCTCTATATAAATGTATCTACATGTACATATACTAAAGGCATATACTTGAAGGAATCTAAGTGGTACAAGGGATAGAGCATTGGGCCTGGAGTCAGGAAGACCTGAGTTCAAATTTAACCTTAGACACTTACTAGCTTGTGGCTAGTCACCTGGGCATGTCACTTAACCTTTGTTGCCTCAGTTTATCCATAAAATGGAGATAACAATGGCACATACCTTTCAAGGTTGTGAGGCTCAAATGAGATAATAATGGTAGAGTGCTTAGCATGTAAGCACCATGTAAATGTTAACTATTATTACTGTTGTTGTTGAGATATCTTTAGCTATACTACAGAACAAGTTCTTTATCTGAGACCCCCTAGAAAAATTAAAATAGGGGCCAATGTTTCCTTATCTTTTAAATCAACCTTATCATATTGGTACCACCAATATTGAATAGAATTGGTACCATCCAATTCAATTCAACAACCACTTACTAAATGCCTTCTATGTCCAAGTTCTGGGGGTACAATGATTTTTTAAAATGAATTCTCTGCCCTCAAAGAGCTTACAATCTCTTAAATGGGTTAAGGCATGCACACTAACAACTGTGATGAAGTTAAAATTCCTGTATCTTCAACTGGAGTGCATGGACTTATAAGGAGTGGAGAATAGATTTCATGACACAGGGATGCAGAAAATCCCTATGTATTTTGTTTTATGCATTTAAAAACATTACTCTGTAAAGGAAAAAGAAAAAAAAACCCATTACTCTGAAAAGGGGTCCATAGACTTCACCAACCTGTCAAAGAGATCCAGTACACAGAAAAAGGTGAAGGTCTGATACTTAAAAATTGAGGTAAAGTCAGGGGCAGCTAGGTGCTGCAGTGAATAGAGAACCAGTCCTGGAGTCAGGAGGACCTGAGTTCAAATTTGACCTCAGACACCTGATGTGTGTGACCTTGGGCAAGTCATTTAACTCCAATTGTTTCACATACACAAAAAAGGTAAAGTCCTGAAATATGAGGATATAATAACCCAGCGTTTAGCACAGTGCCCTGTATACAATAGGAGTTTAATAAATGCCAGTTGATTGACTTCTCCTTGACTGAAGGAGAGAGAAGTTATTTTCTACCATTAGTAAAATATTAATATCCTTTTAAAGTGTTGCTGCAAAATTTGAAGGAGTTTTGCTCAAAGGCAAGTTGACCCACTGGCTCATCCACAAACAAACAATAGTCAAGAAAGCATTTATTTAGGGCCTACTAGAGCCTAGGCAGGGCAGGTGGGTGTCAAAGTGGATAGAGTGCCAGGCCTGGAGTCAGAAAGACTCATCTTTCTGAATTCAAAACCAGCCTCATACAATTACTAGCTGTGTGACCCTGGGGAAGTCACTTCACCCTGTTTGCCTCAGTTTCCTCATCTGTAAAATGAGCTGGAGAAGGAAATGGCAAACCACACCAGTATCTTTGCCAAGAAAACCCTAAATGGGGTCAGAACTGTCAGACACGACCAAACAACAAAAGATCTAAGGCACTTAGCAAAACCTTAAGCAAACCAAGACTTTTATTTTGTCCTCCCGCCGGGGCGAGCCAATGCCTTGCAAGCCTTAGTGGGCTCCGGCTTGTTTTCCCCTCCCGGGGTCAAGCTCGGGACCCCCCAGCAGAAGGAATCCTGAGGCACCGAGCGCCCCCGGGAGGCGGTGCCCTGAGTGCGGGGCGAAGCCTTTGGCTTCTGCAGCCGCGCGGCTGCTTCTGGGGACCTCTCTGGGAGAAGGGCTTCTCCAGGCGGTCCAGTCCCTGGAGGTGCATTTCCTCCATCCTCCGGCCGTTCTGCTTCCTGGATCCCCTCCATTCTTTCCCCCGGGTTTGCAGCGGTCATCCCCAACCCCAGACGAACAGCTCCAGCCCCTCAGCCGGCCTCCTAAAAAAGTAGTCGGGCGCTGCTGGAGGTCTGAGCGATCTTGCAGCTCACATGCGTGTATGCACACGCAGGATCGTGCATGCATCCATGCATCCATGCATGCATGCACGCATCCTTCCTTCCACGCTGCCCCGGCTTGCTCCAGGCTTCAGTTGTGCCTGCTCGCTTGGGAGCCGGAGACCCAAGCTGGCGTGCGTGTGTGTGTGTGTGTGTGTGTGTGTGTGTGTGTGTGCGCGCGTGTGTGTCCGTGTGTGTGTGACGTGGGCAGGGGCAGCTCCCACCGCCGTGGTGCAGGGAGGAGCTCGTGCTGCTTTATTAGCGCCCCGCAGGTTGCAATGAGGGAGCAGATTGCAGCTCCGAGAGCCACGGGAGTCGGCGAGGGGCGCTCTCCTTCCTCCGCCCCCGCCCCCGGGTCTGGCTGCCTCCCTCCCTCCCTCCCTCCCTCCCTCGGCCTCCTTCTCTCCCTCTTTTCTCCTCTTTCCCTCTTGCTAACGCCAGACCCAGGCGTCCTCGGCTCTGCCCGGAGGGACCAGGACCGATTGCAAAGCCCGGGGCAAAAGCCAACTAAACCCAGCTGCTCGGAGATCGCGCTGCAAGCCGCCCCTCAGCCCTCTCCTCCTCTTTCCTGCCCGGCCTCCCTTCTGTCTTTCTCATTCACTCACTCTCCTTTTTGCTCCTTCTTGCACACTGGGTTTCAGAGCAAAGGGGGGAGAGAAGCTGCAGAGGAGGAGGAGGGGGTGGGGGTGGGGAAGGAGGCTGGGATAAAAGCTCAAATTTCATTTTCGGTGAAGGAAAGCGCAGAAGAGCGAGTCTTTTTTATTTTTTCCCTTTTTTAAAAAAAAAGAAACTTTTTTTTTTTCGGGTTGTTGTTGTTGCTTCCCCTCCCCCGCCCCCTTTTGGGGAGTTTTGCTTTGCCCAAGTAGTTGAAAAGTGAAATCGACTCGTGATGGTCCTCCTGTCCCTTTGGTTGGTAGCAGCTGCTCTGATAGAGGTTAGGACTTCAGCTGATGGACAAGTAAGTGAAACAAACAAACAAACTCAACTCTTCCTCCCCCTCCCCCCCTCCAAAGAGTTGATTTCTCCTCCCACTCTCAGCTCTCTTTTGTAGAAGCCCAAAGTGAAGACTGGATCAGGGTGGATGTGTGTGCGTGTGTGTGTGTGTGTGTGTGTGTGTGATTTCTTTTTAAAAACAATTAACTGCATGAGATTTCCGAAAACCTTCCTGCTGGAGCCCAGGGCTTGTCATAAATATGACTTGTCCCACTGTGCGGCAATCAGAAGAGTTATCGGGGGGCACATTTCCATCCATCTTTTGGCAAACTGGGATCCGCCTCCCCCTAAGTGTCAGCTCATGAATGAGAGCCTGGAGGAGAGTTTCCTTAATCTCTTCCTTTTGCCTCCTTCCGTTCTATCCCGTTTTCCCTGGATTTTCTCTTTCTCCCGTGGTTGTAATCGAAGAGGAGAGACCCAGCGGCCAGTTATACACGTGTCCACGGAGAATCGCTGCCCGGTTTGGGGTTTGACAGATGGGGAGGGGGCCTGGAAACGTCTCCTGACTTTTACATTTTCCTGCCCCACCATCCTACCCCTGTGCCCGGTTTCCTCTTCTCTCCTCCCTCCTCCACAGCCCCTTCCACTACAGCTCCTCCTCCTCCTCCCCTCTTTCTAAAAAAGCTAAGTTCTGTTTTCTTCTTCCCTCCTTCCCCTCCCCCCACTCTCTGGAGACTCAAGGTGAACGCTGTAAACTTAGATGAGTCCTTGAGAACTCGAAATCGAAGGAAGGAGCTGAGTTTTGTAAATTAAATATGGACAGGAAGGCTGTGGTATGCGCGCTCTAAGGCTTTCTTTGCTGAGTGTGCTTCGCGTCTTCCAGTCTGCCTGCTCTGAGCCAAAGCTATAAGCTAGAGAAACTGATTTGCTGTGATTCCTTCCTGAGCTCAGATCCCTGGAGTTCTGTCCTTTTTCATGACAGATCTCATCCCCAGGGGCCTCCAACAACCCTACCCCCTCCATCATCCCGCTTTTGTGATTTAAACGCTTCCTTTGCCCACCAAAATCATCTTCGTTTTAATCCTTTCAACCTGGCCCAGCTTCAGTGATTTTCAAAATAGGGCATTCAGTGTTAAGATGACTTAGTTGTGTCCCTGAGTAAGTGTTGAGGTGTGCGTACAAATACACTGACATGCGTTTATAGACAATACCACTGATGAATTACAGCAGAAAAAACTTCGGGACGAGGCTGGGTAATCCAGCACACTGCTTTAGTGGTTAGCTACTTTCTAAAAATCATTACTTGAAGGTAGAAAACTTTCAGGAGAAAATGCTCATTTGACAGGACGGGACCTCAAGTAACTTTTTTTCTTTCTCTTTTTTTTTCTTTCCATTTTCAGGCGGGTAATGAAGGAGTGGTGCGCATAGGTAAGCCTCATTAATTATTTTCACATGGTGAGATACGGAGTAAATTTGGAAAGTTAACTTAGAACTGTTTCTGATGGGTATCCTGATAAGTAGTTGGAACTGTTTGCCCCCATTCATTAGCTGCCTGATCTCAAGTGAAGCTTTCTCTGAATAGTAAGGGGCGACAACTTAATTCTTTGATTTATCCCTCACATTTTTTTCCTTTCTTCTTTTTGGTTAACAGAACATTCTTAAATTCTTAATTTCTTCTCAAAATTTTTATTCTTTTAATTCATATTTATCATATATATGTAATATATACATACATAATCTTGTTTTTATATATATATATATATATATATATATATTTGCTTCTTATTGTTTTCCATATTAGATTGTGAGCTGTTTGAGGGCAGGGACAATTTTTTGCCTCTTTTTGTATCCCCGGCTCTTAACACATAGCCTGGCACGTAGGAGGTGCTTAATAAATGTTTATCGATAGACTGATTGTAGGATTCCACAAACCTTAAATTTGTCATAAAAGTTTAATTCATTATTATAATATGCTTACATAGTAAATATTATAATACCCTTGTATGTAACATTATATTTATAATAACTTATTGCTGACATTCTTGCAAACAGAAGAAAATACTTTCTAGGCAACAAGCTACATTCTTGTTCATTGCTTTTCTGTAAACATTTCCTTGTAGTTAGTTAACTTGGAGAAAAATTATCTCTTTGGGTAAAGAATTTTCTTCAGTGATATAACAAGGAATGTCAATAGTTACCGTTCAAAGAAGTTGTACTTTATGCCATACATACATACATATATACATACATACATATATGTATGTGTATAATCACTGATGGAGAGAAGATAAATTCTAGCAGTTCGTTGCTGTTAAGAGCTAAGTAGGGATTCTACTCCCAACCTTGCCTCCTACCTACTTCTTAAGTAAGCGTTGAGTCCCCTTACGTCTTTTGTCTTGGACGATGAGAGCGGGTCATAGATATCGTGGAGGTAGGAAGGAAAGAAAGTTTTTCGTTTGTATTTTAGGCATGTGGCCTTTACAAACAGCCATTTGTAATTTCTTTTTATTACTAGCCCACATGATTCAGAGATCAGAACTTAGATCTCTTTTGCTTTTTGTCCTATGGCTCTTAAGAACCTTGTAAAAAAGAACTTTTAAGAACAACCTATAAAATCTATAATTGCTTCAGCAGGGAATTCCTGGTATGAGGATTCCCTTAGACCAACTCAGTCTCTGCCTTGGTAGGTAGGTCTTACAGAGCTACCTGAGGGAAAACAGGGTTCATGGCTTGCTTCTATCACGTGACAGCTGTTTGGCACTGGGTAAGACTCACAAATTCTCAAGGCAACTCCCAAGTTGTCACTATATCTATGGAGGAAGTTCTTACAAGGCTGAAGTCACAACTCTAGGACCAAATATAATGATACAAAAGTTTATAATATCATATAATTCAAATTATAAAGCACCTACCTTGAAGAATCCCAGTTACAATGGCAGTGCAAGGATTATCACCCTCATGAGGAAACTAAGGCTCATAGTCTTGACTCCAAATCCAACATACTTTCTATTGCTGCATCATGCCACTTCTAAATCAACTTGAGGACTTAAAAGGAAGTTTTCTTCAATAACTATTAATTATTTAAAAACATCTTGAGTACCTGGATTTTAAGAATATGTTTGATGATTATCCATTCCTCAGGGAATACTTTCAATTAGAGTCAACTTGAGGTGGGGTCGTGCCTCTTCCAAGAAATTGCCCCAGCTCAGGCTTGAGGCCTTACTTTTTTACTGTTATTATTGATAATGGACAGAGAGCTGGCCTAGGAAAATGGGAAGACTTAGGTTCACCCCTGAACCAGACTTATCAAGTGGCTGAGGGAAAGTTTGTAACCTTTTAGTGATCGAGGCAATTCTAACACTACAGATTATATAGAAGCTGCCCTCTTACATTGGTGGAGGGAATTTCCTCATCTGGAAGTTCCCTTTTGTCATTGTAGCCACAGGATCAGACCCTATCTCTAGTATGAATAATAATTATAGTAATTATTATCCAAGGAATCAGCTGACTCTTTCCAGGGAAAGGTGTTGGAAAGAGAAAGAAACAGAGATAGACTCAGGGAGACAGAGACAAAAAAAATGTGTGTATGTGCTAATGACTTTCTTAGGACTGTGTCCTGTTTTATCAAATCGAGGTTTGGCTATTTCCAAATAAGTAAAAGGGAATGCCCCACCCCCACCTTGTAAGGTTTTGAGGTGACAGATGTGCTATTCTGTGTTTTCGTGTTCTTTGAGCGATGTCATTTGAGATTTGGATTTGGGTCACTTTTCTAGCTGTTATGGCAAAGACTTGTTTACAAATAATTTACTTTAGGGGCAGCTAGGTGGCACAGTGGATAGGGTTCTGGCCTTGGAGTCAGGAGGACCTGAGTTCAGATCCTGCCTCAGACACTTATTAACTCTGTGACCCTTGGCAAGTTATTTAGCTTCTAGTTGATTCAGTTTCTTCAACTATAAAATCATAATGGCATCTATCTCCTAGTTCCTTTTCCTTTCCCCTTTCTCCTTCCCTTTCCTTTTCCCTTCCCCTTACCTTCTACCAATGATGAGTTAGTTGTTGGCTTCTCAGAGATGCCTTTGACAGGAGACCTTATATTTGTCTTATGTGTATACTTTTTTTAACATATGAACTAGATTGAAATACACAGGACTGATTAATTTCTATGTAATTGAATGTTAAAGGCACAGTGAAAATTTTCCATGAATAATAACCAAGGAGAAACTGAATTTTCTTTATCATCCGTTTGACCTTTTCAAGTTTCTACAGTAGATGTAGGCACTCGAATGTTTATTATTGACTGATGTAAACAGATAGATGATCTGTGATGGTGGGGGAAGGGAGCAATGTTTCTACCCTTCTTCCCACACTACCCATTGGAAAGATGGTTTCTTGTCTTGTGGTTGGGTCTGACCCTGTTAGAAACTGAGCTTGGTCAGATGACTCAGATTTCCAATCCTGACCCATTTCTCCATCCCCATCTCCATCAGAGACAACATGCGTATCTGTGTGCTGTGACGTGACTAACCTAATCCCCCCCTTCCTCCAAAAGTCTTTTCATTTCTGACTCATGAAGTGGAATTGTAGGCTTCTGGGGGGGTAATTATGGGTACTCTTGCTGATTCTCCTTATTGGGTAATGAAGATAAATTTTGGTGACACACAAAGTTTGGGACATCTGAGCATGCTATAAAAACTGGAGAATCTGCCAAAGAATCTTTCTGATTATGACCTTTTCTTCTTTAGGCACCACACTGGGGCTGCTGTGAATTATTTTGGGGAAAGCATGTCCAAGCTTTATTGTAATGGTGGCCATTCCTTTTTCCCCACTCGCCCCCTCCAATGGGACCCATTGATCTTTCTTTGGCTGGATTTAGTTCTGCATTTTCCTATTTTTTCTTGCCACCCAACCCCCCAACATGATGGTGCCAGTAACACCATCAATTTCTGACTACCCAGTTGTCCCAAACCTCTTTTGATAATTTTCAAGCTTGCTTAACCAAGCAGCAAACATGATATAATGCTGCTGCTGCTGTTAATTGGCATTTATGGCTGAGACAACTAAGCAAGTTAGTTAACCTCTGTCTGCCTCAGTTTCCTCTATTGTAAAATAGAGATAATAACAGCACCTATCTCCCGTTGTTGTGGTGAGGATCACGTGAGATATTTGTAAAGTGATTAGTATAATTCCTGGCATGTAGTAAGTGCTTAATAAATGCTTGTTCTGCCCTTCCCCCTCTTCCCACCCTGCCCCAGGCTTTAAGGTTCATGAAGAACTTTTTGTCCGTTATCTTATTTGATCCTCACAACAACCCTGTGAGGTAGGTACTTTTATCATTCCCATAACAGGGAAACTGAGCCTGAGAGCCTTGCCTCTGTCACAAAATGAGCGATTGTCTAAGGTAGGATCCAAACTACATTCTTCTGATTCCACTGATATGTGGTTAGGTGAATGTTCGGAATTATCTGAAGCCTTGTCTCTTTCTCTCTTCACCTCAATTTTATTTCCCTCCAAAATGGGATGTTGGCACATTTCACAAGTGCTTGTCCAGAGATGGTCCAGTTTGAGGTTCATCTTAGCCCCCTTATTTTTGGTTCCTTCACCTGTCCATCTTTGGTCATTCAACAAACCACTTTTAAGTGCCTGCTACTTACAAAGCACTGATTTTTGGATCATTTCCCCAGACCTGGGAAATAAAACCGTTGGATATTCAAATGAGCCAGGTCTATTTGCTAGCAATTTGTGTTGAAATGTTTGATGGATGGTGAAGTTGAATTTGTTGACTTAAAGATGACTTAAAAATTATCTGTGGATTTCAATCATTTATGGTGTTGGATTCCCTATAACCAAAGAGAAGCGAGCAAATATTTGCCAGGCTCATTTATTACATGCTGTTATTGCATGCTTTAAGTTTCTTAGCCAAAATATGCAATATTTGTATAGCATAATATCAGCATGAACTTTTTTTCTGCCTTTATCATTGAAGTATTCCGTCCCCATGTTTTTGATGCACCCCAGCTTCTCTCTCTTCTGTGTCTCAAGTAACTATGGTAACCTAATCCTGGAATCCTAAGGCTGGAACAAACCCCCAAGGTCACTTCGAGCCTTTCCCTGCTTTTAGGCAGGGCTGATCATCCTTTCGACTGAGGGTAGCCAGCCCAAATTATCTTGAAAATCCATTAGGGGCAATTCTAGGTTGCCTGGTAAAATCATCAGTGGTTCAGATAGGAAGAACTTGGCTATACTCCTAGGAATGCATGTGTTGCCAATGATGACCTGAATCTGGGACCCTAGCTTAATTTCCCAAAGCAGAATGCTATCACCTCCACTCCTGGATAGCGACCCTATGGCCTTCTTTTATCAGATAACCAGAACATCTTTTCCCCTTTGGTGATTCACTGCCTGTTGCATTATTATGGCAGCATCAAAGTTTTTGGTATTTATTTTTTAAAATCTTTTTTTTTTTTGGCCTTGGCATACCAAGGCTGATAATTGGAGACTGTCACAGAGTCTGCAAATTTTCATTCTGTTTCTGTCCCACCCCCCAAAGATGGGACCAATTAACCATTTAGACATTTCTTTTTTCTGACCACCCATTAAACAAATATATGGAATTTTATTGCAACTACGAGGTTCAACTCCCACTTAAAACAGAACCCGTAGATTTATGGTCTTCAGAATGTGGATAATGAATCTCTTGACTTAGTAACCTCAGTTGACAGATGTAATTAATTTAGTTTCATTTCCCAAATGCTCTCGGAGTACTTTGCTGACTTGCTGTAAATTCTTGGGAAAGACAGTCTAATGTTTTGTGGTAAAATTGCAGTCTATTGTTCATAAACATGATTATTGTGGGTTCGGGATGATGAGTATTTATAGTATTTGGCCCCATTTGCACTGCAGGCCTTACTTAAAGGCTTTATCTGGTGGTTAGAAAGACTGTTGTGAACAAACATAGAGGTTAAAGTGACTTTCAGTGTGCTGCAATGTCAGCAAAGAAAAGGCTTTAGACCAATGGGAAACTAGGTCTTTGACAGTCAGTTTCCAGTGGTAGGTTGACATACATGGCCATGTACTGCATATTTGAATACAGCACAGTAAAACCAGTTTCTTTGGCTCCTTTCTATGTTTTGAAAGTTTTTGATTCCATATAGTTTGGAGATTAGGACTACTTAGTATGATGACGTCCATTGAAAGCATTGTTTTTAAAAATGGTTCTTTTGTTTTCATCATATTCGAGAGGCTTCAGATAGAAACAGCCCTGGAATAAATCGATGTCCTGAGAGCAGTATTCAGTGGACCATTGCCAAGGTAGATGGTGCAAATACATCCTGGGTACAACTCCATAACAGATTAGATGACAGGAATCTCTTCCTGTTCCTGTATGATTCCCACAAGGCCCTTTTAGCCAGGTCTCTATGCTTCAAAAGCTTTTCATTCCATGTAGTTTGGAAATTGAGGGTTTGGGACAGTGACATCTATTGACCCTTTTGAAGTTTTTCTGATTCAGTGTTGCGTCTGGGAAATTGATGGACCCAATTTGTATAGATTTCTTCAGGTAAAACGGACCAGACGTTTCTCCATTCTCTTAGGAGTTTGTTCTCTTTCCTTTTCAAGCTTCAACTGGCAAAATTTCTGATTGGGGTCAAATTGTTTATTTTGATTGTTGTGCTGCATTAAGTCTTTGGATTGCTTTAACCCTCTGACTTTGATTTTCAATTGCTGATTTTTATATAGTGCCTACGATGTGCCATTCTAATGGGGAAGAGGAGTCCCTACACACATATCTTATAAATATGAAATAAATCCATACCAATATATACAAGATAGTTTGGGGAGGGAGGGCACAAGTGGGGGGATCAGAAAAGGCTTCATGCAGAAGATCATGCTTAAGCTGTATTTTAAAGGAAGTCAGAATAATTCTTTGAGGCAGAATTAAGAAGGCACAGATGCCTCATGTGCAAAGATATAGAAGTGGAAGATGGAATGTTGTGAGTAAGGATTCAGTGATGTCGCCAGAGCTCAACTTACCAGTGTTTGAAGCAATCCTTGACATCTACCTTAATGGTTTCAGGGAACGTGAAATCCCCCTCTGTACATCACCCTGACTGGCATTCCCCTATTTTGAAGCTGTTGCCCTAAGCATGGATCATGGAGCATCCTCCTTTGAGGAGGAGGAGGAAAGAAGGAGGATGAGAAGGATTAGCTTCATCATTATTGATGAGAGAGACAGGCATTTATGAAGCACCTACTATGTGTTAGACAATGTGCTAAGTGCTTTACGTAGATTATCTCATTTGATCCTCACAACAATCCTAGGCGGTAGGTGCTATTATTTATCTCCATTTTACAGTTGGAGAAACTGAGACAGACCATGGTGAACTGAGTTGTTCAGGATCACATAACTAGTAAGTGTTTAAGGCAGGATTTGAATTCGAACTTTCTTGGTTCCAGCCCCAGGGTTCTATCCATTGCACCACCTAAATGCCAAACAAATTTTTATTTGAACCCCTTTCAGAATTTTATTTGGAATCCTTTTGAATCTAAGCTCTCCTACTTATATTTGTGGGATCTTGGGTAAGCTATATCTCTACTGACCAGTTTCTTCATCTGCAAGTCTTAGAGTAGGAACTCTTTAAAAACTCTTCCAATTTTTTTAATAGTCCTTTTCCCCCTTAGGATAATTGGGTTGATATCTTTTTTTAAAAGGGTCTATATTTCCCAATATATCCCTCCCAGAGAGCCATTCTTTATAATAAAGACTAAAAAAGAATTAGAAAAAAAACCTTCAAGAAAACTAACCAACACATTAAAAGTTGCCCACCTTTGCAAAGAAGGCTTGTGTGTATGTGTGTGTGTGTGTGTGTGTATGTATGTGTGTGTCTGTCTGCCTGTCTCTCTGTATGTATGTGTGTGTATGTAAGATGCCTTCTCATAGTTCTTCCTTGGAGTCACACTTTGCTATTCTAATTTTGCAGCGTTCAGTCTTGGTTGTTTTGCTACTGGCCTTTCTATTTCCATTGTGGTAATCATTATGTGTATAGTTTCCATGTTGACCTTTACTTTACTTTGCATCAGTGCATATAAGTATTTTCTTGTTTCTCTGTATTTGCTGTATTTGTAATTTCTTATAGCACAATCACATTCTGTTACATTCATGCACCACAATTTTGATTAAACATTCTGTAATCCATGGGTATCTACTTTGTTTCCAGTTCTTTGCTTCATAAAAAATGTAGCTGTAATTTACATATGTGCGTATATGTCTATGTATGTATGTATGCATTATGTATTCTTTCTGTCTTTGAGTTTCTTGGGCAATATGCCTAGCAATGGAATTTGAGTCAATGGGTATGGACTTTTTAGTCATTTTCTTTAAATAATTCCAAATTGTTTTCTAACATGGTTGAACAAATCATAGTTCTGACAACGTGTTCTTGTGCTTCTCTTTCTATGGCCTTTCTTTGATCATTCTTGTCGTTTGTATTTTTCCCAATTTGCTGGTGAAACCTTAGAGTCGTCTTGATTTGGAACACTTTATATGTTTAATAATTTAGACTTTTTATTCTGAGAACTTTTTATACAAAATTCAAAATTTTCATCAAAAACTTTGATGCAAAGATTTGTTTCCCCCTCATTGACTACTTCCCTTTCTATCCTGCTTGTGTTACCTTTGTTTGTGTAAAGCATTTTGATTCCATGGAAACAAAAGTATCTATTTGTAGCCCAAGGTTTTGAGCTACTTTCTCAGGGGTAGCCCTGACGGGATTGAGGGATATGATGTTTTTTAATGCTTGCATAGGTCACAAGCCCCCAGTGGTGTGTTCCCCACCATGTTTAGTAGTTTATTTCACTTAAGAAACCAGATTCAATTATCTTTTAGAAAGAGGAATTTTCTAAAGTGGTATAGTGAGGTGGCACAACCCTCTCTCCTCCAAAGTCTGTGTCACACCCTCTTACAGGTATGTACAGAGTACAAAGGAACATGGGCTCAAGGTTAGAGAATGCATGTGACAAAGGGGTAGCTCTTATCTCCTGGAAGTCTGTTTGTTAACAAATTCAAAATGTTCCCCTTAGTCTCTAGCTTTTTCTATGGGCTCTTTGTAGAGCCTTGAATCCTCACCCAATCTGTCCTTGGCTTTTAATACATATGCTGTCTTCAGCTGATTTGGGAAAACCTATTAGAAGAGTGATGGAAAGTCTCTTGGGGCAGCTAGGTGGTACAGGGGATGGAACCATGGACTTGGAATCAGACAAATTTAAGTTCAAAACAGGCCTCAGACACTTGTTAGTTGTATAACCCTGGGCAAGTCACATAATATCAATCTTCCCTTATCTGTAAAATGGGGATAATAAAAGCATCTAGCTTCCAGGTTGTTGTGAAGATCAGAGATAATCATTGTAAAGCACTAAGACACAATGCCTAGTACATAGTAGGTGCTTAATAAATGCTTTGTTTCTGTTACTTTCTTTTCTTTATATCCCTTTTTCTCTCCCTATCTCCCTCACCTCCCTTCATCCCTCCACACTTCTCTTTCTTTCTTTCCTCTGAAATTCACAAAATCTTCCCCCACTCGAGGTGAGAAAGAGACTCAAACCAAGGCCCAGGGCATCTCCAGTCCATTCCAGGGATGTAGCTAGAATATTCTCTCCTCTGCATTTGCTCGAATGTCCCAGGTTGTGAACCACCTCCCTCCTTTTTCTCACAGGATATGAGGCTCTCTCCCAATCTGGATAGAATTCCCGTAGTGTCTCATTGAAATGTCTTTGTTTCAAGGAATTGTTTACATATAATATTAATTTATTGATTCAATCAAGAAATGTCACTGTTTAGTTAATGTATCAGGACTTAGAATCAATGCAGTTTAAAGGAGGTAGGATGATTTGATTGATGTACTGAGTCCTGGTCTTACATATTTTATCTTTTATAATTACCTCAATCTCTTTACCCCCTAGACATAGGTGTGACAGGTACCTGATGTGAATGTCTTCTAATTTTTTTTAAATCACGTAATCTTTAACGTACTGGTCGCATTCATTTTTAGTTTATTGCTGCGTATAGTATAAGCTAAGTCAATTAGGTGGTGCAGTGGATAGAGTGCTGGCCCTAGAGTCAGGAAGATTCATCTTCCTGAGTTCAAATCTAGCCTCAGACACTTACTAGCTGTGTGACCCTGGGCAAGTCACTTAACCCTGCTTGCCTCAGTTTTCTCATCTGTAAAATGATCTGGAGAGGGAAATGGCCAACCACTCCAGTATCTTTACCAAGAAAACCTCAAATGGGGTCACAAAGAGTTGGATGCAATAGAACAACAACCATTTTTAAGCAGCCCTCTCCTCCCATTCAGTGGCCTGGATTCAATCCTCCTTTTTGCTGCCTCTTTCATTTTCCTGCAGCCCATAGGTGGGGTCAGGAGTTTGGTCTTAGTGGCTTCTCTTCTTTTCCACATTCATTTTTCTTATTTTAAGTTCTTCTTGCATCTATTCCATTTTGTCCTTTTCTATTTTATGATGATTCATTTTTTTATACTGTAATTCATATTCAGACTCTATTTATTACTAAACAACCTGTACATGATGATTGTTACAAGTAACCAACAGGTTATCTATATCTTCTAGATATCAAACCCTTTTCAGGAAGTTTGACACAAGACTTATTTTCCCATTTGATTGCTTCCTTTCTTCTCCCAGTTGTTAGTTTTGTTTGTTCAAAAGCATTTCCTTTTCATGTCATCAAAGTTTTGTATTTTGTCTTCTGTAATTGCCTCCATCCCTTGTTTGGTTAAGAATACTTTTCCTACCCATTGCTGTGAAATGTATATGATCTGCCTCTCTTCGCAGTATAATCTTTCATAATAAGGTCTCATATCCATTTAGAATGTGTTGTTGAATATGGTGTAAGGTGTTGGTCTGCGCCGAATTTCTGCCAGATTGTTTTTTACTTTTCCTTCAATAGGGAGTTCTTCCCTAAGTGCCCTTAACAATGTACCCTTCTCATTTGTTACTTACATTGTGATGCCCTATTTCATTGGCTTTATCAGAATAACTCCTCAATATAATGTTGTCTCGCTCCTTTCTTTTTACAGGAAAAGAAGCTAAGGTCCAGCTAAGGTTGCTAACACAGTTGGGATTGAAACCTAGGGCTTCTGATCCCCCACTTTGTGATCTCCTTTAATTTGAAGTTGTTTCATTCAGTTTTTCACAATAAGCTTTTTTGGGTAGCTATTTGTTTCCTCCATGCTCAGCACGTTTCCTGTCAAATTCAGTATTATTGGACTTCTTGGGAGACATAGTATATATAGGAGACAGGTGAAGAAGGAGAATGTGGGTAATGCATCCTGTCATCTGCTATTCCATGATATCCAACACACAAGCATGCGCGCACACACACAAACACAAACACAATACACACAATTGTTCCATCTCATTGTATCCAATGTATAACCCTAGGTCTTTCCACCTAACACCACCTATCTGATAAAAGAAATGGACTAGGGGAGTGAGGCAATCCAGGGTACTATGCCACACTGAAGACTTCTGGGAACACTGCTTGGGCCATAGTGCCCCCGTTTTAATTGTGGCCCATTATCTTGACATTTCATGTTTGTTATGCCTCACAGCTGGTTAAACAGCTTCACTGTTCCAGTGCTTTTAGTGGATGGAATAATTTTTTATTTCAACACAAACAAAACTCCTTAGATGCTGAACATATTGGTCAGTCAAGTTTTCTTGATGGGGCACAGGTCCCCAAAAGAGAAGTTTGGCACTTGAAGAGAAGTCAGCAGCAATGTTGAGAGTCAAAAGATCCCATGACTCCAAAGAAAAACCATTGTAACATTCAAATAGCTCTTTAAAGTTTGCAGAACACTTTCTTCACCGTCACTCTATGAGGCAAATGTATGAGTGTTATTTCTATTTTACAGACTTATAACACTTATTAGTGTTTATTTTCTAGTCCCTTAGACTATAGCATCATTGATTAATGCTCTAAATTAATTGATCATTGTTCTATGTAGTACTATAGTGACTCAAAATTCATGTGCCTCAAGAAGTGTCTTATTTAATCCCAGGGAGCAGTTTATAAATTGGAAAGATCTGAATAAATTATGGTCTATGAACAATTCACAGATTGAGCAGCCTGTAACTTGACATACACCAATGTTTGCTGGTCTGTAAGTTTCTTGGTATTCCTTTTGAGTTGACAGCACCCTATATCTGAAAATGATCTGAAAGGTGGCGTAGGTTGTATAGACATGTTTAAATTACAATGCTTTTAATGGACAACTTTTCTGGATTCTTATTGTCCCAATGAAGTGATGCTTTTTTTTTTTTTGACACTGACAATGTCTCCCCATTGTTGTTTGTCCTTTGCTCTCGAAGAGGACCATGGCATCAGGAAGGTGATGTCATGACTTACAAGTGAATTGGATTTAAGTGAGGCAGGGCTGTGCAAAGTCACCAGCCTCACTGTCTCCTCCAGAGCCATCAGGGTCCAGTGGCAAGATATAGATCGGTACAACTGGAGATGGTCCCCAGTAGAGGGTTGTAAGATGCTGTTAAATCCCATATTGTGGTATATTAAATACTACCCTTGAATTTACAAAGATCAGAGTTAAATCCTGCTATAGCCATGGACTTTGCCTGTGTGACTGTTTACATTTCTTGTCTATAAAATGAAAGGTTCCCTACCCCTGGTTTGGACTTTGTGGTCTGTAAGGTTCCTTTTATGTCCAACTCCATATCTTAGGCTAAAGCAGTTACTTGAAAACAAATATAATCTGAAATCTCATATAACTGGGGCTGACGGGGTAGTCCTTGATCAGTTTGATGAGTTGATAGGCTCTCTGACCAGGATGGAGAAAGACCCTCTGCCTGAGGAGTATAGAGATGAGCACTGGTACCTTGTTTACAAGACTGCCAAGACCCTGATTCATTCTAGGTAATGACTGGAGGTGCATTCAAGATGACTAACTTCACTTTTTTCTGTTCAGATGACAGATTAGGCTTCAAGGCACAGTTCAGGATGACCAGTGATGGCCCTGGATGCAGTGGGATACCCTGGCCTTTTTAAGCTAAGGTTTTCCCAGGTCTCAGTTTGTCTGAGGCAACCCCCATTCAGTGATTAAGACTAGGTGAGATGAGGCAAAGAATGGCCTCTTTTACCTAGTTAAAAAAAAAATCAATCTGAGAGGGGAAGACCCTCAGGGTTTCTGGTCAAAACAGAAACAATTGTTATTTACACTCCCTCTGAACTATCAGAGCCCAAACAGTGACCAAATGAGGCTTGGGCTGGGACCTATTGTTGGCCAATCAGTGAAAGCCAGAGTGATTTGGGTTTAGGGCATGGTCCTTAAAAAAGAAAATCTAGCCCATAAACCCCAAGATATCTTGTGAAGTTTCAATGCCCAAATTTATATTTGGTTTCAGTGATCAAATTTATATTCCTTTGGGCAGAGCACCTGTAGGTAAGGGTATGATTTCCTATGTGGACAGAAGGAGAGGAGAGAAAGAGAGGAGAGAGGAAGAGAAGGAAGGAAGGAAAGAAAGAAGGAAGGAAGGAAGGAATGAAGAAAAAAAAAGGAGTGAGCTGCATTTCCCTATATAAAGTGTAAAACCCCCATTGCGTGCATTGTCGAGGACTTTTTTTTTTCTGGCCTTGATGTTTCCTTATCAAGGTGTAAGTTATTTGCCTTGTGTTAGGTATTGCTTACCCCACTGATACCATGTTGATGATGATGGATTTAGTGGTACTGGTTGTCTATTGACAACATGTTGATAATGATGGATTGGCAATTACTGATCAATTCATCATCAGTTTGTTATATACCTCAGGTTATATCCGTGGACTTGTCCTTGTAAAAGGAATTACAGATAGAGAAAACAGAGACTAAAAAGTTGGAGAGAAATACTGAGAGGAGAGGGATGATAGGAATAGATGTGATTCTCTGAAAAAAGTCCTCTCTGCTCACCCAGCTTTCTTCAGGGAAGCTTGTGGCCCCAGGATTGACAGCAAATGGAGGAGACAGAATTGTGAGGAAATCTTGGGTCACTGTAGGATGTGAACCATCAATAGTGGGGAAGCTTTAATTGAGCAACAGAATTCCTGGGCCAAGCAGAGAATTTCTAGGAGCTGAAGAACAGCTAGGATAGAGACATAGAATGGAGGAGCCAACCTGGACCTCTTCATGGTTACTGTGAGCTATGTGGGTTGTGTAGATCTTGTTGGGGCGTGTTCTCTGTTGACCTTTTGCCTTTCAGAGTGGTGGTAGAGGGAGTTTCCTTATCTGGGAGTCCTTTATATCATTAAATCACAGGGTTCCTCCCCGTTCCTATTCTTGCCCATAGCCAAATTTACGTTTTTCATGTCTTGGCGATGAGGCTTCTTCTAATTTGCTTGTGAGCCTTCTCATTGGTGAGTGTCTGGGGGAGTATTGTTGGTTTGAAATTGTGTGGTAGAGATTATCTCTTGGTAACTTATTTTGTGTATAAGACCCAGGACAGGCCATATTTCTGATGGTCATGAACAGTATTGATTCCAAATGCTCTTAGAAAGAATGTGCCCCCAGAGGTAAGATTAGCACATTAACATTCTCGCCTTCTGGTATGATTTTTTAAAGAACCTTATTCTACATTTATCAGCACAGCTAACCACATTAAAATAAATTGAACAAAGTTAAAACCACCACAATATTTTCCTTCAAAATGTTTCCCTCTCCCCTTTTAAAACTCTCCCCTTACCTGATTTTATGCACTGAAAGAATGTGCTGTTCTTTCCTAAATGGCTTTCTTGAACACAAACATTGGGCAACTGGAGTTTATTTTCAAAGCCAGATGAAAAAAATGAGAAGAATTTTAAGATCACAACTATTTGTTTCCTCTTTCCTAATAATGAGCAAAAAATTAATGTGTGCCTTCAGATAGCTAAACAAAGATTCTTTGGACGTAAAACAAAGATTTGCAGCTGGGAGAGAAAGCTCGTGAACATATTTCTCGGGACAGAAATGATAAGGTTCTAGAGCTGGAATGGGTCAAAGAGTGGCTGGATTAAAAATTTCCACACATGTCATAATTAATTTTACTTGCTTTTGAGAAAAGATGCTTCCACTTTTATCTCCATGTTTACAGCCTTTCTGTTTGGCCAGTTCCTTTATACAACTACTTAAGACCATCCTCCCACCTCGTTTTTTTTTTCCTTCAGGCCCTTGTCATTGCTGATGGCAGTGTTACTCTTTACAAGACAACTGAAAAACATTTTTAGAGTTGTTTTTTTAGCTATTGAAAAACACACACTTGAAATTATTTTTTGATGTCAACTTGTTGCATGTTTAGAGTGCATACCTTTATAAAGGAAATGCCTTCGTAGATAGCATTGGATACACTTACATCACTAATCTGGCCTAGAATAGCATAATGGATAAAGAGCTAGATTTGAAACGACAAAGACCTAAATCCAGCTGTCACCTCTGACACATAGGGGCTTTGTGACTCTGAGCAAGTCACTTACACCTTCCAGTCTTCTTCCATGTACCCTGTGATCCAGTGACACTGGGATCTTTTCTGTTCCTTGTACGAGACACTCCATCTCCCAGTTCTATAGGTTCATTGGCTGTCTGGTTCCTCTTGTCTAGAGTTTGCTTCCTCATCTGTCTCCTGGCTTTCCTGGCTTCCTTCAAGTCCCAGCTAAAATCTAAAAATTTCTACAGGAAGTCTTTCTAGATCTCCCTTAATATTACTCTCTTCCTTCTGTTAATTATCTATGATTTGTCCTGTAAATAGCTTGTTTGTACCTAGTTGTTAGCATGTTATCTCCCTCATTAGACTGTATAGTTCCTGGAAGGCAGGGACTATCTTTTGCCATTTTTTTTGGTATCCCTAGCACTTAGCACAGTGCCTAACACACAGCAGGCACTTATTAAATGCTTGTTGACTGACTGACCATTGACTCAACCTTTTCAGTGCTCCAGGGAATTTTCTAACACTGTAAACTGCAGAGAAGGTGCCAACTTTCATCAATAATGGGAATTTCCTAGTCTAGGCCTTTCCTAGCACAACCACCCATGTGCACATGTGTGTGCATTCATTTATCTATAGCTCACATTTGTATAAAATCAATGAAATCACAATCTGATGGTCCATTCATGTCTCTTTGTGGAGCGATAAAGCTGTATAACAGGAATGTGTTGTTAAATTTTCAGTGTGATCATTTGTATCTCAGAAATCAGCAAATGCTACAAATCAGGGCTTGATTTATAGTTTTGCTGATTGTTTCAACTTAAGAAAATCTAAATAAATAAATATAACACACATTTATTTATAGTAAATATCAATAAATATAAAATTAATAAATATGTAAAATGTGAAAATGCAGATTCAACTTAAAAATGTTTGTGTATACTTTTTTTTTGAAGGGCTAGTTGTTAAACATTTATCAGCACCCCCCCCCCACGTGTATATGTGTGTGCATTCACTTATCTATATAGCTCACATTTGTATAAAAATATAAGATTTACAGAGTGCTATCCTTACAATAGGCCAATGAGATCAGTTCTCATTACACAGGGTTTCACAGCCTTTGAGGGGAGGGATATTGGAAATGTTGGTTTTTTACCCAGCTTAGTCTGACACCTGGATCAATTTTTGTCTATAGCTACCAGACAAAGCTGGTGTGTGTGGTGGGTTCAGCCCCCAGCAATGATCTCATATCCTTTATTTCTAGGGAGCCAGAAACCCTTGTTAGCTTTGGGCTAGAAAGGGTCTCCTGGAATGGAATGGGGGAAAAGGGTTGTAGTTGTAATAGAGATGATAAGATGATCACTTTCCAACCACTTTCTGTGTTGAGCATAGCATGATGAAATAGCCATTGGGGCTTGTATTTCCAAGTGCAGGTGAAGAGGTTCCTGCTGGATCTCCCCATGGCAATAAGTTTATCCAAAACCTCTTCAGATATGGTAGACACTTACTCTGCTCAGCCATCGGATGGAAAGGGAGACTTGATGTTGGAGAGGGACAGAAAATGGGGGCAGTGGAACTATGGCAGAGGGGCCTAGAGGGAGAAGAAGCTTCCACTTGAGAGAAGGGAGATTAGAAACCCTCCTGGGGCCAGTTCTTGTTCTTTCTCCCTGTTCCTTCCCTCTCTCCCCACTTCACCCTGGGCAGGGACTTGAGCTGAGCCTTCTCCTGTTCTTTCCCACCATGAAGAGGCTGAGGATACCCAACCTCAGGGAGGTTTAATGGGGAGGAGCCAAAGAATTGGGAAAAAAACTAAGGACAATTGCCTGGGAAAAAAAAAAAAATTAAAAGGTTTAATTCCCCAAAGGCCAAGGGTCTAGAGTAAAAATCTAGCTCGCAAGTAAATAAACCAACTGAGAATCAGCTCATAGAGACCGAAGGAAAAATTCATTAAAATGCTAGGGGAGGACAGAATAATGAACAAATATTAGTTGAGGAAGGCAAATGAACCACAATTCTCCATCAAAAAAGAGAATCCTACACCTTCCCCAGAGATCATGAAACAACAGCAAGAAATCCCAGAAAGGCAAAAAAGATAAATACAACTTTCCAGAGAAGATGTTAGGAATGGAATGAGTTAATTAGGTTGAAAATCAGAGTTTTCAAAACTGAATCTTGAAAACAAAAATAGTAGGGTAGAGAAGAATTGAATGCAAGAAATTGGGCCAAAAAGATGCAAAAGGCATTGTTAAAAAGAACACATGCATTGTGTACTCATCAAAGTGATTGTCTTTAACAACAGAATGCACAGAAAGAATTTCAAGATCCTGTGAACGAGAAGCAAATAAAAACAAACAAACAAAAACACCTTGAATGACAAACTGTATTCAAGAATATAATCCGAGACAAAGCACTTATTAATCAAATCCATATCACCACCAAAACAAATGCAAGATTCATGTATCAGACTCCAAATCATGTCCTGGTTAAATTTTGCAACTACAATAGCAAACATCACATTTTGCATGCACTGGGACAAAGACCTCGAAACATAAAGCAACAATGAATTTGAAAAACCTAGCATTATTCTGGAGTCTCAGGAAAATCAGAGCAAGAACTGAAATAGGGTAGTCTAAAAATTAAAAACCTTAAACTGCAACCTAAAATAATATTCTGCAAAGTTGGGCATAATCATCTGAAAGAAGAAAAAAAAAGACGGATCTTTAATCAAAGATAATCATGTGGGGCAGAGAGACACAGGTAAAGACAGAGAGAAAAAGGGAGAGGGAGGAAATAGATAGACTTGACTTGCAAGCAGCCTAACCAGTGAAATACAGGAAAGGTGAGTGATAACAATTATCAAAAAAGACTAATGTAAACAATGGTCTCATGTTCGTAGCCTCATCTTTTTTTTTTTTTTTCAAAGGAAATATTGAATTGAGGGACAGGTAGGTTGCCCAATGGATAGAGTAGAGGGCCTGGAGTCAGGAAGTCTCATCTTCCAGAGTTCAAATCCAGCCTCAGACACTTGCCAGCTGTGTGACCCTGGGCAAGTCACTTAACCCTGTTTGCCTCAGGTTCCTCATCTGTAAAATGAGCTGGAGAAGAAATGGCAAACCACTCCTACATCTTGGCCAAGAAAACCCCAAATGGGGTCAAGGAAGAGTTGGACACAACTTAAAAATGAATGAACAACAAGATATTTACCAGCACACCCCTAAGAGATATGGTATTACTACCTTGGGGTGTGTAGTAGGGGCTGAAAGAGACGGGGTGGGGTAGGGTTTCAGCAGTACAACTCCTGGACCCTTTCTTTGTGGTATTCAACTCTACAGGAGCCTCCATCCTCAGTTCCATGCTGATTCTCACAGTTTTCCTTATAAATTTGGTTGCATTGATTTTGTTGGTGTAAAAACTTTTAGATTTTTTACATTTTGCAACTTTACATTTCACATCGATTTTACATTTTGTAATGTTCTCTATATCTTCTTGAGTCCTGAATTCTTCCCTTATCCATAAATCTGACAGATAAAGTATTCCATGCTCTTAATTTGCTAATGTTATTAACCTTTCTGTGTAAATCATGTGTCCATTTTGATCTTATTTTGGTATATTGGTGTGAGATGTTGGTCCATACCTAGGTTCTGCCATACCATTTTCCAGTTTTCTTAGCAGTTTTTGCCAAAAATGAGTTTTTGTTCCAAAAACTTGGATCTTTGTGTTTATCATGTACTAGATTATTATGGTCATTTATCATAATTTAACTTGTACCTAATCTATACCACTGATCTACCACTCTATTTCTTAGCCATACCAGATTGTTTTGATAGTTACTGCTTTATAATAGAGATCTGGTACAGCTAGACTACCTTCATTCATTACAATTTTTTTTTATTGATTCCCTTGATAACCTTTAGCTGTTATTCTTTCAGATGAATTTTGTTATTATTTTTCTAGCGCCATAAAATAATTTTTGATAGTTTGGTATGGCACTGAATAAATAGATAAATTTAGGTGGAATTGTCATTTTTATTATATTGGCTTGGCCTACCCATGAACAATCAATATTTTTCCAATTGTTTAGATCTGTCTTTATTTGTGTAAAATGTTTTATAGTTGTGTTCACATAGTTGCTGGGTTTGTCTTGTCAGGTAGATTACCAAGTATTTTACATGGTTTACAGTTATTTTAAATGGAATTTCTTTTTCTATCTTTTGCTGCTGGACTTTGTTAGTAACATAGACATGCTAATGATTTTTGTGGATTTATTTTGTGTCCTGCAACTTTGATAAAGTTGTTAATAATTTCAAGTAGCTTTTTAGTTGATTCTTTAGTATTTTCTAAGGATAATATCATATCATCTGCGAAGAGTAATAGTTTTGTTTCCTCATTGCCATTCTAATCCTTTAATTTCTTTTTCTTCTCCTATTGCTATAGCTAACATTTCTAGTACAATATTAAATAATAGAGGTGATAATGGGCAAACTTGCTTCACTCCTGATTGTATTGGGAAGGCTTCTAGCTTATTCCCATTACAGATAATGCTTGCTCATGGTTTTAGTTAAATATTAGTTATCATTTTAAGGTAAGCTCCATTTATTCCTATGCTTTCTGGTGTTTTTTTTTTTTTTAACAGGAATGGGTGCTGTATTTTGTCAAAGGCACTTTCTGCATCTACTGTGATAATCATATGATTTCTGTTGTTTTTCTTATTGATATGGTTAATTATGCTGATAGTTTTCCTAATATTGAACCAGGCCTGCTTTCCTGGTATAAATCCCACTTGCTTATAATGTATGATCCTTGTGATATATTGCTGTGTATTTTATTTAAAATTTTTGCATCAAATAGTCATTAGGAAAATTGGTCTATAATTTTCTTTCTCTGTTTTGGCTCTTTCTGGGTTAGGTATCAGCACCTTATATATGTCGTAAAAGAAATTTAGTAGGACTCCTTCTTTGCCTATTTTTTTTTAAACAGTTCATATAGTATTGGGATTAATTGTTCTTTAAATGTTTGGTAGAATTCACTTGTGAATCCATCTGGCCTTGGGAATTTTTTCTTAGGAAGATCATTGATGGCTTGTTCAATTTCTTTTCGATTGGTTTATTTAAGTATTTTATTTCTTCTTCTGTTAATCTGGGTGATTTATATTTTTGTAGATATTCATCCATTTCATTTAGATTGCCAGATTTATTAGCATATTTTTGGGCAAAATAGCTCCTAACAATTGTCTTAATTTCCTCTTCATTGGTGATGAATTCACCTCTTTCATTTTTGATGCTAGTAATTTGATTTTCTTCTTTCCTCTTTTTTAAATCAAATTAACCAATGTTTTATCTATTTTATTGTTTTTTTTCCATAAAACCAGCTTCTAGTTTTATTTATTAGTTCAATTGTTTTCTTACTTTCAATTCTATTAATCTCTCCTTTGATTTTTCAGGATTTGCAGCTTGATGTTTAATTGGGGATTTTTAATTTGTTCTTTTTCTAGTTTTTTAGTTGCAAGCCCAATTCATTGATCTACTTTTTCTCTGTTTTATTGATGTAAGCAATTAGAGATGCAAATTTTCCCCTAAGTATCACTTTGGTTGAATCCCATAAATTTTGGCATATTGTTTCATTGTAATTTTTTAAATGAAATTATCAATTATTTCTATGATTTGTTCTTTGACCCATTTATCTTTTAAGATTAGATTATTTAATTTTCAATTAATTTTTAATTTATCTTTCCATTGTCCATTATTATTATTATTTTTAGGCAGTTGAAGTTAAGTGACTCACCCAGGGTCACACAGCTAGTAAGTGTCAAGTGTTGGTCTGAGGCCAGATTTGAACCCAGGTCCTCCTGACTTTAGGGCCGGTGCTCTATTTACCGTGCCACCCACCTGCCCCTATTGTCCATTATTGAATGTTATTTTTTATTGCATTATGATCTGAGAAGGATGCATTTATTACTTCTGCTTTTCTGCATTTGGCTGTGAGGTTTTCATGTCCCAATACATGGTCAATTTTTGTGTAGCTGCCACGTACTACTGAGAAAAAGCCTTTCTATTCCCAGACATTTTTCTCCAGAGATCTATCATACCTAATTTTTCCAGAATTTTATTCACCTCCTTAACTTCTTTCTTGTTTATTTTTTTGGTTAGATTTATCTAATTCTTAGAAGGGAAAGTTGAGGTCCACAACTAGTACAGTTTTATTATCAATTTCCTCCTGTAACTCATTTAACTTCTTCAAAAATTTAGATACTATACCATTTGGTGCATATATATTTGTATTGATGTAACTTCATTGTCTACGGTACCTTTCAGCAAGATATAGTTTCCTTCATTATCTCTTTTAATTAGATTTTTGCTTTTGCTTTGTCTGAGATCATGATTGGTAACCTGATTTCTTTGCTTAAGCTGAAGCATAATATTCTGCTCCAGCCCCTTACCTTTATCCTGTGTGTATCTTTGTTTCAAATGTGTTTCTTGTAAACAACATATTGCAGGACTCTAGTTTTTAAGCCATTCTGCTATCTACTTCCATTTTATGAGTGATTTCATCCCATTCACATTTATACTTAAAAGTAACTGTGTATTTCCCTTCTTGCTATTTTCCCCGTGTTTATTCCCCCTCTGTCTTACCCCCAACCCGTTCCCTCCTCATAAGTGTTTTACTTCTGATCACCACCTTCCCCAATCTACCCTCCCTTATATCAGTCCCACTCTCCCTTCTATTATCCCTGTCCCTTTTTACTTCCTAATAGGGTGAGAGATTTCTGCATGAAATGGAGCCAATTTTGATAAAAGTAAAGTTAAAGTTTGCCTGCCACCCATCCATCTTCCCCTCCATTATAATAGCTCTTTTTATGCCTCTTTTATGTGGGGTAATTTACCCCATTCAATCTCCCCCCTCCTTCTTCTTCCATTGCTATTTTCTCTCTCACCCCTTTACTTTTTGGGTGGGTGTCATCTCATCAAACTGACCTTATTTCCTCATCCTATGTCTACATGTACTTCTGATTGCTCTTCAAGTAATGAAGTTCTTGTTTTTATTTTTATTTTTAAATTTGGCAATTGGGGTTAAGTGACTTGCCCAGGGTCACACAGCTAGTAAGTATTAAGTGTTTGGTCTGAGGCCGGATTTGAACTCAGGTCCTCCAGACTTCAGGGCCAATTGCTCTATCCACTGTGCCACCTAGCTGCCCTAAATAATAAAGTTCTTAAGAGTTACAAATATTATCTTGCCATATAGAAATATAACAGTTTAACCTTATTGAATTTCTTATGTTTTCTCTTTCTTGTTTCTGTTTTTACCTTTTTATGTTTCCCTTGAGTCTTGTATTTGGAAGTCAAAGGTAAGCTGATTCCCTGCTCCTTAGATAAATTCCAAGGCACTTTTCTAGTTGTTTGGACAGGAATTTGGAAGGGCTGCAGAGGGTTCCTTCCTCACTCTGCCATCTTGACACTGGAAAAAAAATTTTTTTTGCTTCAATTTCTTCATTTGAAAACTGCCTATTCATATCCTTTGACCATTTATCAATTGGGAAATGACTTGTATTTTTATAAATTTGACTCATTTCTCTCTATATTTGAGGAATGAAGCCTTTATCAGAGATACTTGCTGTAAATTTCCACCCCTCCACCCAGTTTCCTGCTTTTTTCCCCCCGATTTTGGTTGTATTGATTTTGTTTGTGCAAAAACTTCTAAACTTTAAGTATAATCAAAACATTCATTATACGCTTCATAATGCTCTATCTTATTTGGTCCTAAATTATTTACTTATCCATAGATCTGATGACAAGCTGTTCCATGCTCTCCTAATTTGCTTATGGTATCATCCTTTCTGTGTAAATCATGTACCTACTTTGATCTTATCTTGGTATATGGTGTAAGATGCTAGTGTATACCTAGTTTCTGCCATACTCTTTTCCAGTTTCCCCAGTAGTTTTTGTCAGATAATGAGTTTTTATCTCGAAAGCTAGAGTGTTTGGGTTTATCAAACACTAG
Organism: Vombatus ursinus; assembly: GCF_900497805.2. NCBI lineage: Eukaryota > Metazoa > Chordata > Mammalia > Diprotodontia > Vombatidae > Vombatus > Vombatus ursinus. The sequence goes on along the minus strand of NW_020950239.1, from coordinate 6,215,883 downwards.
ATTCTTATGGTCATTTACTACAATGTATTGTGTACCTAATGTATTCCATTGGTCCACCATTCTGTTACTTAGCCAGTACCAGATTGTAGTGATAATTACCACTTCATAATAATGTTTGAAATCTGGTATGGTTAGACCACCTTACTCTTTCAACTTTCTAACCAGTCCACTTAAATGAGAAGGGGCTCTTTGCTGTTAGGGTGGCCACTTAGTGATGTTTTATTTGGCCTTGGCAACCAATCAAGCAAAGAAAAATAGAGAAGGCCCTCAGTCCTTTGCAGCCCCTTTTCCTACCTGAAGGGATAAGGTCTAAGTAGTTAAAAAAGGGAACAGATGGCATTAAAGATCACTCAATTCTGTACTGTCTACAATCAGTATAGAAACTACAAACTCATTTGACTCTTGGTATTCTTCAGGTGAGTCCCTTATCCAGAGACTGGTTCCAGAGACTTAACTACTACTTAACTTAGACTAGTTAACTAGATCTAACTGCTAGTTAAGTCAGATCATATGTACTTTGATATTCTTTCTCTTAAAGGGAATCAATCAAGCAATCAACATTCAAGGAAGTTAGCTTTGACCTGAAAGAGTTGGTTTTGTAATTCATCAAAAAGCCACACATAAGTAAGTTTTCATAGAATACTTTGTCATATTGTGTTCAGTCAATAAGTATTCTTTTTAAAAAAATTCCACCTTGAAGATAATTGGAGTCTACAAGTCAACATTTATTACGGAGTATAAAAAGGTAGTCAAGTGGTACAGTGGATAGAATGCTCGACCTAGAGACAGGAAGACTTATCTTTGTGAGTTCAAATGAAGCCTCAGGTACTTACCAGCTGTGTGACCTTGGGCAAGTCACTTAACCTTATTTGCCTCAGTTCCTCATTTGTAAAATGAGTTAGAGAAGGAAAATTGCAAACCACTTCAATATCTTTGCCAGGAAAACCTCAACTGGGTCATGAAGAGTCAGGCATGACTGAAAAATGACTGAACATAAAAAGGTAGAGAAATTCTACAAAGAGCTTGATGAAACTCTCCAAATTCAGTCAACGTGTGCTTAGTGACATCAGCACAAAAGAAGAAGAGCGTGGAGAAAACTATGTTGGAAAATGTGATTCTAGTGTAGGAAATGAGAGAGATCAAAGGCTTGTAGACTGAACAGAAGACCCAAGCTTATGCCTCGTGGACAGATGGTCTCTTGGTCCCAGACATTGCGAGCACTAAATAGCATCACAAAACACTGAATTAATTAGTTTTAACAAATTGTGATAATGAAATAGTGTTTTTGAAGGAGTAAAGTAGCCAGCCTCCCTAAGGGCAAAGGAGAGATGCATGGTGGGTATGAGTACTTGACAGTACATTACTAATTAGGGGTATACAGGAGAAGTCAAGTGAGAGATGTCATTACAGAGACATTTGTCCAGACCGACCTTCATTCTCAATTTACACATGCGTGAAACACCCAGGATTCCAGAGCAATCATGCTAGCATTTTAGGTTGGCTCCCCCATCATCAGTTTATGACAGGACATGGCCTGTATTTGTACAGAATGAGAAGGTGGGGTTGGGTTGCAATGTGCATGGTGGGAGGGAGTTACAGAATGAAAATTACAGATCCATTTAAGTTTCGAAATACAACTGGGGAATCAGCACTTCCAGATGAGATGGCCCTGATCTCTTTGCAATAGTCTGCTTCAGTGGGAAGAGCAGTGAACTTGGAGTTAGGAGTTATTCTGAGTTTGAATGTTGACTCTGTTACTATAGTTTTTAATTAATTTCACCACTCTGGGACTAACTCACAGGGTACTCATAAGGAAAACATTTTATCTACTGTAATGAATTATTAAAATGTGAATCATTATATGCTATGAAGCTATTCTAGTATATAATAATAATTGAGTTCAAATTTAGACACGTGGAATTGCAGATGTCTTCAAGACATCCAATGTGAAATGTCCAATAGGGGATTGATGATCTGGGATTGAAGCTCTGAGGAGATATATAAATGTGTATACACAAATGTACACACACACATGGGAAGGGTGGAAGGGAATAAGCACTACTATGCGCTGCATACTGTGATGAGCTCTTACCAAATATTATCTACTTTATATGTATAATATACATATGTATGTATATATGAGTGTATCTATCTCTATATGTCTATCTATCTGTCATCTTCCTGTCTGTCTGTGTATCTATCCATCCATCCATCCATCCATCTATCCGTCTATCCGTCTATCTGTCTATCCGTCCATCTGTCCATCCGTCTCTCTGTCTATCTGTCCATCCGTCTGTCCGTCCATCCGTCTATCCGTCTATCCGTCCATCCGTCTATCCGTCCATCCATCCATCCATCCATCCATCCATCCATCCATCCATCCATCC